>NC_137470.1:115581174-115957782 GCF_964235325.1 Thermobia domestica
ACACTCTCCACGATTCAGAAACACACACACACACACACACACACACACACACACACACACACACATATATATATATATATATATATATATATATATATATATATATATATATATTAAATATAGGCTTTGGGTTACTTCCTTCTAGAATATTTTTTTCTATGTTTTATTATTTCCAGTGATAAGTCTGTATTGAAACTATGTAAATTAGTAAGTCTCCGTATGACGAAAGAAAACGTCCTCCACGTTCTCCATTGGTTGTTTTTAGCAAACTTTTATTATTACTAACATTGTATTTATAATCTCGCTAAGAAACCGTCCAGTAATTTACTTTCTTATACTTTAAATTCACGTTTAATAAACACGTATCGTTCATACATTTTTGTTCCAATATTTACAATTTTTTTCCGAAATTTTGACTAAGTAAAAACAAGATAGAGAGAGAGAGACAGAACTTTAATGGCCTATAAATGAGAATCAAGGGATATCATACTATAATATGTTATTCACATACTAAACTTATCAAGATCAATCGTCACGTAAAATTTGACCAAGAAACGGATCGAGTTTCGTCAATCTTGGACAATACCAGCTTTCTGAAATGAAAAGATGAATTATTTCAATGTAACGTTCACGTTATACCCGTTAGGTTAAGGCAGCGTTTCCCAACCGGTGTGCCGCGGCACACTGGTGTGCCGCGAATGGGCCGCTGGTGTGCCGTGACGAAATCGAAACAAAATTATTACTTCTGTGGCACCTAAATTTGAAGACATAGGAAAAAAATGTATATTTGTATTTCAGATTACTATGAACCTCTACAATGAAAAAAGATACTGCAATTGTAATAATATATTGTACTTACATTACTGTGTGAGGAAACCCTTTGCGCGTTCTGTCCTACGGTAAGCAGAATTAAATGTCCAGGAAGAAAATGAATTGTTGATGTGAGGAATGACCAAGGTTTGAAGCTCCAGCACTCAGAGCAAGACATGGCATCATTCTGGATTCCTCTCTGGAGAAAATATCCAGCCATTTCTATAAAGGCTGTGAAAGTTCTCATTTCTTTTCAACATCCTGCTTAAATAAAGCAGAATTTTCTGCAATGAACACAATCAAGTGTAAGAACAGGTCATAACTGTTAACTCCGGGACACGATATGAGGGTATGCTTATCAACTATCCGTCGCACATTAATTTTGCTTCGTGCACCAACTTGTTTTACTTATTTTCGAAAATTTGTAACTTTCATATATTACTATTAAACAATTGTAACCTTCATAGATATTATTGAAAAATTGTTACATTACTAATATTATTGAACAATTCCAACCTTCATATATTATTTAAAAATTGTAACGTATATTAACAATCTTAATAAATTATAAGTTTCATACTGTGTTACTTTTCTGTATATTTCTGTTGAAGAAAGTATTTGTTATCATTGTTATGACCATTATGTCTTCTTTATTGTCGCAGACTATTTCGTAACTTGAAATTTTAAAATATCATTCAAGCCTTTCGACAAAGCAAACATGCATACAAATTACCTACGTTTGTGTCTTAAAAGTACAAGAGATTTGTTTGTTCGTTCGCTATTTAGTGATCTTCCTTCGTAGTGAAAGGTTAGATACAGTTTTCGAAAAAAAAAGAAAGTTTATTTTTAAAAACCTGAGTCCTATGTTTCATTGCAGTTGTTTTCTACTTTTAAATTAGAATGAAAAATAAGCATAATGATTTACCATGAGGGAAAAACAGTGATCAAGCTTTCTTATTTGTGTGAAGGAAATCAGTAATCACAGAAAAAACACGATATTTTATAGTTATTATTATTATTATTATTATTAATAATAATAATAATAATAATAATAATAATAATATAATAATAATAATAATAATAATAATAATAATAATAATAATAATAATAATAATAATAATAATAATAATAATAATAATACAATCTATGAGTGTGCTGCGAGAATTCATGTTACACCCGTAGTGTGCCGCAAGTTGAAAAAATGTTGGAAAACGCTGGGTTAAGGGAAACAGACAGATGATTTAGGCAAGTGAATGATGATGGAAGATTTGCTGGAATGAGAACCTGAGAGGAAACAAAAAAAAAAAAACGAAAAACCACAGACACTATACTGTAGATCACAAACTTATTTGGCCAGAGGATTGAGCCAGAGACCGCACGACCAGAGGCAATAGCTCTACCGCTAATGCGTGGGGTCCATGATTTGATTACAGGTCTCGTCAGTAAGTTTTGCGGTGGACAAACACCGTGTACATGATTCACTCGGCGTTCTCCCGTGTTTTCTTCCTTTTTGCATTCCTCCAGTTCGTTCGCTAGCACATCAAAATCATCCTTAGCGTAGGAGCATAAACATGGGACGATATATTTTTTAAATGTTCTTGTGTACCATATCAAATTTTCGTCATCATAATCATCGTTATAGTTATTCTGCCATTATTGGCAAGTCACCTCTCGCAACAGCGAAGCATTCATACTCTTCGACTAACCTATTTGTCTTAGCGTGCGATTTTTTTCTGTTTTGACAAAGTAAATCAATTGTAGCCTTCTTCTCCCATCCCTCTCTTTCTTGTCACCATACCCTCTAGCACGTCCCTCATGACACAGTTCCTTCTTAGACAATGTCCCAACCAGATTCCCCTCCTCTTCTCAATAATATATAAGAATGTTCTTTTCTTCCATTTCCAACACTCTTTCATTCTTTTTCCGCTCAACCCAGCTAATTTTCTTCATCCTTCTCCACACTAACATTTCGAAAGCTTTCTGTCCTTTATCATTATATTATTATTATTATTATTATTATTATTATTATTATTATTATTATTATTATTATTATTATTATTATTATTATTATTTGCGTAATGTCCATGTTTCTACTCCATAAAGTACAATATTCCACACGAAGCAATTCACGAGTCTTTTTATCAACTCTTTAATCAGAATCCCACAAAATAGGTTTTTATTCGTCCTAAAGACAGTTTTCGCCATTCCTATCCTTGCTTTTATTTCACGTTCGAGTTTCATACCATTATTAATAATACTACCCAGGTATCAAGAAACTGGTCATCTGTTCAATTTCCTTCCCTCGTACTTCTAGATTTGACACGGACCGCTTCTTTCCAATCACCATGGCTTTTGTCTTTCGAACATTTATTTTCATCCCATATTCTTCACAGCTCTTCCTCAATTTTTCTCCATATCAAATGAATAATAATAATAATAATAATAATAATAATAATAATAATAATAATAATAATAATAATAATAATAATAATAATAATAAGAAGAAGAAGAAGAAGAAGAAGAAGAATAAGAAGAAGAAGAAGAAAGCTGCCTTAAAATTACAGCATAAAGAACAAATAAAATATTTGGTAATATAAATACCATTTACACCGTATTGACACTCACATGTCAGTGTGATGAACTATTCCTACATTTCAATACAATTAAAATTAAACTAATTCCAATGTTTGTATATAGCGTATAATGGTGTTGATATTGCAACAAGAGAGTAATTGGAAACCCTGTTATATAGTAATTAATGATGCATTGAACATTAATTCCAACAAAATAGAAATATTTTTGTTATTACAGTTCCCTGTTGTATTACAATCTTTGTGATCTTTCGAAAGAAGCCAACATAGGCAAATGTATACGAAATGTGTATACAAACACAGGTGACAATCAGACAGCAATGATCAGCAATTAGTAGTCTAATTGAGGCTGTAAACTAAAAGCAAAAGCTTACTAATGGCAAACATAACGTGATATAATGATTTGAACGTTTCATGTATAAAATAAATGTTAATCTCTAATGCATGGTTGTCATTGTGAAAATTCAAGGTCTGGTCTATTATTTTGGGGCAATTGAAATATTAAAAAAATAAAAAAAAGTAGAATCATTTTAATTGACTATTCACAATAAGCTTTTCTTTCTTTATACCAAAGCTTTCGAATTTGACTTCGCGTGGTAATCATCAGAGGTGTCCCGAAATTGTATGTAATATTTTCAGAATCTATAAATAAAAGTGGCTATGTTTGTGACTTAATAACTCTTGAACCATCCTACCGATCTCAATCAAATCTTCAACATGTACCAAGTTTGGGCCTGGAATGCTTTCTATCATTTCACTTTGACGGTACAACCTGGGGGAGGGAAAGGTTATATATATATATATATATATATATATATATATATATATATATATATATATATATATATATATATATATATATATGTGTGTGTGTGTGTGTGTGTTCAAAAATGTCCAGTTCATACTTTTCTGGGTCGTTGAGACGAACAGTGACAGTTCGGATGCCGTTTAAATCCAAATCCATCCCCCATTACTATTCTTAAGGGGAAATTGTAACATGTAAAAATATTTTAAAATAACCTGTACTAGTGCCGAATTCATAGTTTTTGGGGTCCTTCACCCCTTTCCACATGATTTTTAGCAATAAATAAATAAATAATCAGTATTAAAATTATCATATGGTAACTTTGAAAAATGAATTAAAACTTGAATTTTAGATTTTTCACTTAATTCTGACCAGTGTGCAATAAGGTAAACTTTCCTAAAAGTGTGCAGAGAATGGATTGTGCCATATACATCACCTCATTCAGGAATACTTATACTATATAGGGCTACTATATCTATACTATACTCTCAGTTCTAATACTATGGATTCTGATACTAATACTATGCGTCAAGTATCTTACATATACATACATTCTTCCTCATTATAAATTTTTGTTAGGAAATAAATTGTCATATTTGTTACTTTCAGCATAAAACTTTCTTTTTACTGCACTTTTTACAATTATGATTGTATTTTTTTTTCATAGGAACAACAGCAGTTTTTCCTTTTTTTATACTTCTTGTTCAACTACTTTTCTACTTCATTGCTTGCTCTTCCACGTTTTCTTGAACCTGAATATTTAGCTTTTTGTAAACATGTGCTACTGATAATGTGAAGTCCACCAAAGATATTGTTTCTTTCGTATTTCTCCTCCAAAGAAGCCAGGCATTGACGCACACTAAATCAAATAAGTGGAACATTATTTTATATACCCCTTCTTTGATGTAATATTGATCCTATAGTACAATAGCATTGTGTCTAAGAGATTATCACCACCCATATGACTAGTGTAAACGGAAATTGGGTATGGGCATGGAATCATCTAATATGTCTTCTCTTTTCTGAAATATCTTTTCCTCGCTTGTCGGTTTGGTCGCTGTGTATGTCGACTATGCATTTACAGTTTTGTTATAGAACAATGTCACTTTCAACATCTTCCGATATAGTCACTTTTTCTTTCATTGAACCCCGTTTTTCTGCCTTGATTTTAGATTCAGGAAGAGTATCGCAATTTGGGATACGATTCTTACGCACTGTAAATAGGGATAGAATGCCTTTCTTCTTGAGATACAATTCTAAGTGTACACTTGTAAACTAATTTCGAAGAATATTTTGTGGTTTATATTTCGAGGTACAGACTGAGTGAACCAAACCTCAACGTTACTACTATCGCCTAAGTCTGGAGCTGCAGTAGGAAAAACATTACTTTGAGCCCCAGTAAATATTTCGAAATCATAACTGAAACCTGAAATTCCGCTCAAAACAAATGATTTATAACTCCATTTATGAGTTTTATTTGCATTATATTGTTTTTATCGATAGTCTACACTTTATGGGAGTGATTTGCTCATCCACTGCCAAGAATTCTTCATATGAGACATCTCTCAGACGTTCTCGTGTCTGCTCAAGAAAAGACCTAATTTTATTAAGTATGCCATGGGCAAGATCTCCTGTAGGATTAAAAATTGAATTGTCATTGAAGTGAATTATTTTGATCTCTTCAAACCGATCACAACTCATCACCTGATTTACCGCATCATGACCAATCGTTCCGTTCCAGTAACGTGTAGTAGCTGCGAGTTGAATAATTGACATGTAGAAAACCACACAATAAGCTGTTCAAGTTTGTTTGTAGTCATTTGTTGGCCGAACTTGCGTTGAATATAGCTTTGACTGTTCAACTGCGTAATAAAGAATCTCACCAACGAAAAGGTACTTGAAACATCATTACATCAATAGGAGTTTAGTACATCAATAGGAATTTATATCTGTTTTATCTCTTCAGGTAAGTCCTGAGGTCCTTGAAATTTTACATCTTCTTGGGGCTTTTCCATGTTTCTAGGTCTCCGCTTGATGTTTTTTCAAATTGCTCGATGACGTAGACCTCCCATCCTAAGAATTATTTATGAGACAAAGAGGGACATCATCAGAATCTGAATTCATTGCATCATCAGAATTTGGTATGACGATCCTCTCAAGAGCAGGAGCAACAGAACTTTCATCCGAGTCCGATAACAAAATATTGATATTTCTTGAATCTAATGCTAATTCATCTTCGGATAAATCTGATAATTCACTGTCTTCACCATTTGGAAGTTCTCTAGCAGCTACTGATGAACGTCCATCATAAAAAATGCCCTGAATCTACTGCTGTAACAGAATTGCAGAACGACTATAGTAGTTGTCATTTCTGCACTTCAAGGGCATAAAAGTACCCGTAAACGCATTGTGTGAGATATATGGTACATACGTTTTTTTTATCTCACATTCCTCCAATACGAACATACAAAATGAGTATCATATTGTTGGAAAAACATCTCAAAGTACTTATCTTGAATGTAATATATTAACTAACTAACTAACTAACTCTATGGCCTATGGAACCCGGAGGTTCAGTGCCGCGTTCACAAAAGCTCTCCACTGACTTCTATCCTTAGCTAATTGCATCCAGTTTCTACTTTGTATTCCTATCTCTGCGAGATCCATCTTAATATTGTCCTCCCATCTGCGCCTAGGTCTTCCTAATGGTCGTTTTCCTATGGGTCTACCAGTCAAGACTTTGAAAGCGTTTCTACTTTCTTCCATTCTAGCTACATGACCTGCCCACCTAAGCCTCCTAGACTTGACGACCCTAACAATGTTGGGTAAACCGTATAAACTATGTAGTTCCTCGTTATGAAGCTTCCGCCATTCCCCATTCTCGTTCCTCTTGGGTCCGAATATTCTTCTCAGGATCCTGTTCTCAAATACTTTCAGTCTATGTTCTTCCCTCAGAGTAAGCGACCATGTTTCACAACCATACAGAACAACAGGCATGATTATCGTTTTATATATTTTAAGCTTCAAATTCCTCGACAGAATTCGCGACGACAAGAGATTTTGAACCGAATAGTAACACGAATTTCCTGCTTTTAGTCGACATTTAATTTCTTCGTGAATATGATTTTCGTCTGTTAATATTGATCCTAAATATTTGAAAGTATTCACTTTATCAAAAGCATTATTTAATATTTTAACGCCTCCACAATTTGCCGTATTACGGTCCCGACGCACTTCCATGTATTTAGTTTTCTCTGCATTTACTTCTAAACCCATGTCCCTGCAAGCGTTTAATAAGATCTCTGCATTTATTTCTACTGTTCTCCTATCATCCCCTATTAAATTTACATCATCAGCATATGCCATAACCTGGTGAATGCCGTTCAATTCTAGGCTCTGGTTGCTATCTTTGATTTTCCTTATGGCGTATTCCAGCACAAAGTTAAATAATAATGGCGACAACACATCTCCTTGTTTCAGGCCATTTTCGACGTGGAAGCTCGTGGACAAAAATTTTCCTACCCGGACTTTACTTTGGGATTCACTTAAACATATCTTAATTAATCTAATTAGCTTTCTCGGTATTCCAAGTTCTGTAAGAACGTTGTATAATGTTTCTCTCCTAACCGAGTCGTAAGCCTTTCTAAAATCAATAAATAGTTGATGTACCGGGGTATTGTATTCCCACTTCTTTTCGAGTATTTGGCGAATGGTAAATATTTGGTCGATAGTTGATCGATTTCGTCTAAATCCGCACTGATAATCTCCAATAATTTCATCTGCGTATGGGGTCAATCTTGCTAACAGAATATTTGAAAGGATTTTATAGGATGTTGACAAAAGAGAAATGCCTCGATAATTATTACAGTCAGTTTTGTCGCCTTTCTTGTGAATTGGAACAATGATTGATTCTTTCCACTCTTGTGGCAATTCTTCCTTGTTCCAGATGAGGAGAATGAGTTTGTGTATCTTGTTCCACAATTTTTCGCCTCCAGCTAAAATTAACTCAGCCGGAATTTCATCTACACCCGGAGATTTGTGTTTCTTCAATTTCTTTATAGCGGCTTCCACTTCTATTCGATTGGGTTCTGGAATATAAGGTTCTGCGGTGTGTATCTCCTTTTCTCCACGCACATTAGTTTTTGGCTGCGTGTTCAGCAAATCGTCAAAGAAATCTTTCCATCTTTTTAAGAGGCTATCCGTATCGGTGAGAACTGTTCCGTCAGATTTCTTTAATATATAAGCACGAGGTTGATAGCCTTTCTTAAATTCGCTGATCCCCTTATACATGTCCCGAATATTTTTATTTTTACTATTTTCTTCAAGTTCCTTAATTTTAGCTTTCAAAAATCCCGTTTCTTTGTTCTAAAAGTTTTGGAAGTTTCCCGCCTGATATCTACGAAATTTTGTGTAGTTGTTTTATTCGGATTTTGTAGCCACCGTAATTTTGCCTGTTTTCTCTTCTCTGCTAGTTTAATGCATTCTTGGTCGAACCATGGTTTGTTCCTACGTATTTCCGCGTGTCCCAATTTTTCTATTGCTGAACTTTTAATGCTATCTCTAATTTCAATCCAAGTATCCTCAACACTAGTGCACTCCGAGTCTTCTAAAACCGCGAATCTATTCGAAACTTCAATCTGGTATTCCTCTTTTACCTGGCTCTCTTCTAATTTCTTTAAATTAAATCTCTCCGTTTTCGGACATTGAATATTACCTTTATTCAACGATAATCTCTCCCGTATTATCGCTACTACCAGGTAGTGATCAGTGTCACAATCAGCCCCTCTAAACGACCGGACGTCAATTATGCTAGATTGTCTTCTTCTATCTACTAAAACGTGATCAATTTGATTATGTGTTTTTCCGTCTGGTGATGTCCAAGTATATGTATGAACGTCGCGATGTGGGAATTTTGTACTCTTCACGATTAGGTTTTTGGATGTTGCAAAGTTCACGAGTCTAACACCGTTGTCATTACTTTCCTTATGCAAACTTTCGTTCCCTATAATCGGTTTGAAAATATCCTCTCGTCCTACCTTCGCATTGAAATCCCCTAATAGAATCTTCATATGGTATCGCCGGAGTGGTCAAATATCCATTCCACTTTTATATCGTCACCCTTATCTTCAGTTGGAGCATGTGCATTTAAAACAATAATATCACACCACCGTCCCTTAAGAGTAATAAAAGAAAGTCTGTCAGTAACAAATTCAACCCGTTTAATTGCTGGTAATATTCGTTTCTGAACGAAAAACCCTGTTCCTAACTGGTGATTTTTATTTCCTTCCCCGTAAAAGAACGTAAAATTTCCGGAATTCTCAGATCCATTTCCTTCCCACCTAACTTCCTGAACTCCTACTAAGTCCATCCTGTATTTCTCTAACTCACTCGTTACAGATTTTAACGAGCCTGCCCTATAAAGACTTCTAATATTCCATGTTCCAAATCTCATGTCCATTTTCTTTTGCTGATGTCGTGCCAAGTTATCAGTCCTTGTCCGAGGCTTTTGTGAATGTTTCTGAACAAGTACCTTTTTTTTTACAGGATGAGGGTGTTAGCCTTACCCAAACCCCCAAGCTGGAGGACCACTCCTAGTCGTCTGTCCGCGACTGCTTATTCAGTATATTCGCAGCTAACCTCTATATCTAGAGGCCTTCTCCTCGATCCGCAACCTGAGGACGCGCCATGCCGTGGTGACAGGAACCCACGTTATCACGAATGTAATATATATATATATATATATATATATATATATATATATATATATATATATATATATATATTTGTTTTGGAAAAGCGCGCACATTGTTTCGCCAAAAAAATATCTTCACTGACAAAGATCAATTGCTTCACAAAAAAACACATGTCAACGTTTCCCCGCCTAATACAATTCACAAAGAACATGCCAGATGACACCAACATCTCTTATTCATACACGTCAGTTTCTCACACAGCAGACGAAACAGTCATTTGGCGTCTTTGATAAATCACACAAACGCTAAAGCGAAAAAAGGCGATGTGCCATAAATGGCACAGCACGCTGTAAGGGGTTTAGTTGGTTGGTGACAGTTTTGGTGTCCTTCATGTCCAAAATAAAGCGTAGTCTCCCCGTGGGAAGAACGGGCATTTTGATAGTATTAAGTAAATGAAGAATTTAGTATTGTGATAAAACAGTACTAAATTTCCCTCTTTACAGTAGAGTAAGACAAGACCCTCGTCAACAATAGAACCGCAGAGGTTTGATTTAACTGGTACTTTGACTACTTTTTCGTCAGGTGTGGTCGGACAGGTCATTAGGAGGGGAAAGGATTTATTACCCGACCGTTAGGTGGTCAGACTAGTTTTTGGAAAGGTTGACCGTTAGGAGGATTTCTATAAAGGTTGAATGACCTGTATCACGTGATTTCTTTATAGGGATCGTTTCTATAGGAAACTCAGGATGTGTGTTGGATCGTATGCCAAAGCATACTCGTTGTAAAAAAAATGTTCCGAAATATTAAAAACAGGACGAACAATCTCAGATTGTGATCAAATTAATTTTTTTAAATTCTTTTGTATTATTTTAATTTAGTCATTCATTTACATAATGCAAAACAGCTATGCTCTGATCATAAATTTAATTCGATCTGTGGAAATAATATCGTTCTTTTTAGTTGATTTTAGATAGTCTTTTTAATATTTCGTAATACCTTTTTATGGATCGCTTCGTTATGAAGCTGATTAGAACAACTATGCTGTGATCAAATTAATTATTTGTTCTTTCCTATTATTTATAATAATACTCGTTGTTATAAATGGGAAGGAATAACTTTATTCATGCGGGACTTCGTTTTATTCATTCGTAATATGTAAAATATTACTCGTTTTACGGAGTACGTATACTCTTGTATGATAGGCTGTGGTGCATATATAGAGCATGGTTTATGTATGTCTTTTTCTGGTGAACTTAAGAGACGAACTGTACTTTTCGCGTGATTTTTGGAAACCGGTTGGGTGGGATTGAAAGATGGCGTTGTTGGGTAATGACCTTAGAAGTACGTGTTAAAACATGAGCAAAAATACAAAAGAAGACCGGTGCCGAGCCGGGTAAACATCACAGAATGCCGACAAGATAATAAAAACAAGTTTGGTGTCGCGGTGGGGGAATATAAGACAATGTCGTCAGAGAATACAAAAAAGTTTGAGGTTGCTGTAGGTGAACATGCTGAAACATGCCCCTATGCTAATTGGCAATAGAAGGGAAGTTTGGCGCCACGAATGGTGAACACGTGGTTACCTTCCGGGTATGAAAATACTTTACATACGGCTTATAGTGGAAAATATATATAGAGATATCATGCATTACTTTGGGAAAGAGGAACCCTGCAAAATTAACACTGAAGAAACAGAAATATACGAATCATCGTCAGATGAAGAATGTGTTATTGATGCAATAGAATCATCAGTGCTAATAGTTTCACCAACCCCATCGCCGTCTCCAGTTGTATTATCAAGAACGTCACGATTTTGGGGTTTAGGTTGTTGTTGTAATAGTCAAAAAGTGGACCGTGAATGTATAAAGAAGGCTATTGAAAAATGGGATTTCAACGATACATTAATATGCGAGGAATGTAGAGAAGGATCCTATCATGATTTTGCTCACGATTGTATGAATGTGGCCCCAAAGTCATTGGAAACCCGTGCTTGGAGTATTATAGCAAGTCCTAGTGTTGAAGAAGATGTGTTTTACCTGCATGAAAACACGCATATTATTGTAATATTTACAAGAGAAAAATTCTATGAAACGTATGCGGAATTATTAAGTGATACAAACTATCTCCCGGAATTACTGGACATTTTCATAAGAAAAGAAGACGGAAATCGGACATTCCAGATTGAAAAAATGTATTCGAATAGTGTTAGCGTTTCATGTGTGCTATGTAGTGGTGAAAACATTAATGTGAATTGTGTATTAAAAACTATAACAGTATACTAACGTAATAATAATCCAATTGAATGCATGGAATGCAAGAATGCATGAATCAGATGTATCGAGATTAATCACAAGTGGAGCAGGAGGTTCTACTGTTACATGAAGGCTATCAATAGAGTAAATCTCAGTAACACTTGCACCAGTCGCTTTACCAGTAGTAACACTTTTAACAATTTGTCACTATACATGATGAATATTATTGTTTTTAATCGTAGTAGGTATGTAACTGTCACTGTTATTCACATGTAACACATAGTCATACACTTTCACATATTCACTATACAGTAATGGTTCATGAACATTGCACCAACATTGCTCGAAACGATGCTTATTATGTGCACACCTATGAACATGAAAACTTAATGAAGTATACTTTGGACTGTTTATTTGTTCTAAATTTGTAACATTTCTTTGAAGAATTTCTTGAAGAAAACACTTTCTAGTTATTCCGTATGTGTATATGGTTGTAGTATTTGAACAAATGTTGGAAGTATTTCCTTAGGATGTGAATATTCTACATCGCCTTCGTGCAAGATAATGCCATATATATTCTTGCCTAGGTACTTGTTTGTAGTTATGATCGGCTCAGCTAACTTATTTAAAGGAAATGGTGGTTTAAAAATCCAGTGTTGAAGAAAGGGAACGTCAGGATTTACAATGGCTTGTTCCTTTAAAATAAACTCATCATCATTATCGTGATAGGCAGAGAAGTGTACAACAACCCTCATCGTACTCAACTGAATAAATTAGAAGGTGCTATCAGTGTAAATATTTATATCTTTGTCTACTTGTGCTAAGGAATCAAATTGTGCATACACAATGTATGTAATAGGTTCAGTTAAAGTTTCTGAAAATGATACTTTTTAAATTTACAGGGGAATCGCGTACTACATCCCATGTGTTGTCATCTAAGGTTCCTGTTGGAGATAGAATAAAAGCATACCGAGCATATCCGTTTGGATATTCATCAAGAGTAACAGTATGTGAATAATTTTGATAATATATACCAGAACCTGAAATCAAAGTATAGTAACTTAGAAGGCACAAATCGTTATTAAAATCAGGGTGAGGGGGTTGGGAGGTAATGATTTTGAGCCGACTTCTAATTGCAGTTTGTTTACGTTAAAGTTTCGAAATTCATAGGGATGAAAATGTGATTTACCATTGAAGGCTGTATTGGAGGTCAGACCAATAACCAGGCCTTTAGGAACATTATCCAATTATCCGACTACAGTAGGTCAAGACTTTGTTTAGGAACTAGTATGTGCCCTATCCAAATATATGATTCAGAATCCTGCGGTACTTCCGCAAACCATTTTTATAGAGCTAGTTGGTGAGTACTTCAAATTATGTGACCGTAGAAAAACTGCCTCTACAAAAGTTGTTACGTGAGTACCTTAGGATTCTAAAACATGTATTTTTGGATAGCGCACATATTAGTTCTTAAGTAAAATCTTGGCCCCACTACGATAGGTGGCATAGTTTTTGAAGTATGGGCATTTAAAATTATTTTTTACATGTTTTCTGCAGTCTATAACTCCGAAAGAAAGCATTTGTACACGCATTTTGGTCTATACTTTTCGTCTTATTTCGGTGTCAGTAATCTCCTCCTAAATGTTGTCGGTTTTGTTTTAAAACACCCTGTATATACCACCATACATTTGGGTAGTCCTGCTTATTCGCTTATGTGGGTAAAAGAAAATTGCAAAATATTAATTTTGCCACCTATTTGTCACGTAGTATATTATTGACCTAATTTATGTTATTTGATAAACAAATGTCTTACGCAAGGTGTGCTCAAAAAGCACGGAACCTTTTGATGACAAAAAATACAGGTATTGATTTGGAAATACGAAACACTAACCCCCTTCAAAGTAGTCTCCTTTGTAATGCACACACTCTTCCCAGTGCTCCTGCTATTGTTGGAAACTCTTCTGGAACGCTGTTTTTGGAATAGTGAGCAACCACATTCCGCATAATATCTTCTCTTGACTCAAATCAGGTCCCTTTTAGTGGCATTTTCAGCTTAGGAATAACCAAAAGTCACACGGGGCCATATCGTGTGAGTAGGATGCCTGACGACAACTATAAATGTTGTGTTTGGAGATAGAAGCCTGAACCAAATTGCGCGGACACTCTCCTCATACCCAAATTATCTTTCAAAATTGAATGTACCTATCCGATCGAATGGTTTCCGCTTGAGTATCGCCAAGCTTTAGGTAAAATTTGAAGCAATATCGCTTCTCAAGTTTTTATATCCGTGTGCGTGGGTTTTCTCGGGGTTCTCCCGTTTCCTCCCACTTTCTTCATTCCACCATTTCCCTCATTTCTCATTATCACCGTCTCCTTTAGCCTAACCGGCATAACCGTGGGACGTTAAACTTAAAGATTTCATTTCATTTTTTTCAAGTTTTTATATCATTTTACAGAAAACTGAAATGCGAGCACCGCTCATTACCCTCTTCTCTTGTTGACCGACTGATACCACTGACGCTTTCTGAGGTCGATAAAAATTCACTAATGCGCATGAGTGTCCCCTCTACTTGTACACTGAAGAAAGTATTCCGCATTTCATTTTTTACGCGGGAAAAATATAAGGTTCTATACTTTTTGAACAGACCTCGTATAAAATATGGTTTTACACAGAGGCCCATTCTCTTTTAATATGACATGAGTATGTTGATACTCTATTCTTGAAAGTTAGGAGCTGTACATAAGACCTCCCCTTAAATTTGAGAATTGCACAAACAAAATTTGGTAAACGTTTTACAAGACTCAAATATATCACTTTGCAAAATTGTGTGGTCCTGCTTCTCCCCTTTTACGGGTAAACATTGCCAGAATATTCGTATTACCAAGTGACAGGTAATTCAGCTAATGTATTTTCTTAGATGAAGCTTTACTACTACATTGTGATTATATGGTTCAATAGAGGGCGAATCCTGTTTTAATGAGACGTAGGTACAATGATGCACTCTTCAATTTTAGTATGGGTACATTGACTCACTCCTTAAATTTTGGAATTGTCAAAAACAAAATTTGATCAATGTTCTCTAAGACTCGAATATACATTTTTGTTAATTTGATCGGCATTGCTTGTTCCATTTTAGGACAAAAAATATAAAAAATTCACAATTTGGAAATTTTCGGTATAATTTCTTCTTTAATGTGGTCTTATTCCCGTTTTGTTTATGTAGATAAGTGCAGAGCTTAATTCTCTTTCATAGATATGGGTACATTGATGCTTTTCTTTTAAATTTGGGGAGTGGTACATTGGCCCACCCTTTGAATTTGGGAATTGGTAATATATGTTCTATGTGACCTAATATATATTCTAGGGTGTCCCTTATTTTGGGTAATTTCGCGTTGCGATACGCACAGCCATCAATGTATTTTATGTGACCATAAACACGCATTAGTAAAGTAACAACTCTCTACGATAACGTTAACCCGTGCCGACTTGACGACAAAATCTTGAAATGACGTCTCCACATTATAATATAAATTAGAATGTCCAACCGTGATAACGGAGAAACTGAAAGGGACAGAGAAACGAAACATTGCACGAAACAACTAGAAAGAGAGCGACATCTGTTTGTGTATTAACCAACAACACCGGATCAGCAGTGTTGCCAATCAAAGAGAAAGTTGTGTTTTTTTTTGTTTTTTTTTTAAATCGAATGACCTAAATTCAATATCATCATTGAAAGCAGCAATAAAATAAAGACAGAATAGATTGTAAGGGCAGATCAGTGCTGCAATCTTTTCGAGAAATAACGTGTAATATGTGTTGGTGCACACAGAGACTGAGGTACTAACGTTTTTTATACCTTAAATCAGATATTGAGAAGAATCGTTTGCGTTGACTCTAAGTCTAGAAGCATCCGCTGAACAGTGTTGCCATCAACAGAAGGGAGAAATCGAGTTTGGAAGGGATACAATAACTCGGAAAGGGTCACTAGTGTTGTATGCTTTAAAACATATAATGCAAGGCTGTAGAGCTTGAGGAATAGAACCGTGGTTACGAGAGATCGGTAACTCACTGAGATATACGATACCTTGTAAAAACTGACAAGTAAGGTTTGTGAAAGGTGGCAACGCTGCATAGCGGTTTGGAATTACAACAAATTGAAAACAGCGTTCAATTTGCATGGGTTTATGTACTAGCGGGCTTTAGAAGACGCTGATAACCATGATGAAATCAAGAATAAAAAAAGCCGCTCTTGTACAGCGTTGCCATCTTTTACAAACCTTAGTTCTCTGCTTTAACAATACACCGAATATATCTGTCAGTACATGAGTTATCAATCTCACACAACCACGGCTACTCCTCATTCTCCTCTGCATTGCATTATAGGTTTTAAAGCATACAACATTAGTGACCTTTTCTGAGTTATTGTATCTCTTCCAAACTACATTTCTCCCTAATGTTGTTGGCAACACTGTTCAGCGGATGCTTCTAGACTTAAAGTCAAAGCAAACAATTCTTCTCAATATCTGATATAAGGTGTACAAAACGTTAGTACCTCACTCACTGTGTGCGCCAACACATATTACACGTTATTTCTCGAAAAGTTTGCAACACTGATCTGCCCTCACAATCTCTTTTGTCTTTATTGTTATTGCTGCTTCCAATGATGATGTTCAATTTAGGTCATTCTAGTTACAAAAACAAAACTTTGCCTTGGGTTGGTAACACTGTTGATCCGGTGCTGTTGGTCAATACACGAGCAGATGCCGCCCTTTCTCTAGTTGCTTCTTGAAAAGTTTCGTTTCTCTGTTTCCTTTAGTTTTTTTGTTATTACGGTTGGAAATTCTAAATTATATTGTAATGTGGAAACCCCATTTCATGACATTGTCGTCAAGTCGGCACGAGTTAACTTTCTCGTAGAGAGCTGCTATTACACTAATGTGTGTTTATGGTCACATAGAATACATTGATGCGTGTGCGTATCGCAACACGAAATTACCCAAAATAAGGGACACTCTACTATATATATATATATCGGGTGTTGCAAAATAAGTGTTACAACTCTTGGGAGGTGACTCCTGCCACTGAAACAAGAAAAAAAGTTCTCTTGAACTTTCGGCTATCGGACATAGTTTCAGATCTACAAGGTGCCGAAAGCGTGGGAAAATGACTTTCGGACGCCAATAGTTCGGAAACAATCCAACATAAAGAAGGCGGGTAAAAAATTCACTGAAGAAGTCATACCTGCTTTATTGAATTTTGCATGTTTCACAATCCTACCATGCGCGCGCAAGGGATTCCCCAAAGGAACGTAGGGAGTCCTAGATAATCTGCCAGATGAAAATTGGTCTAAATGGATATGAATTGATAGGCTTTCTACCAGGTAACAATAATTCGTTTGTATTAAGTCGATATCTGGAACAAATACAAAATGGCGGACACCTTCATTCCCGTTGTGTGTGGTTGCATAATCGCCAGGTACGGATGCTGGCCAACAATGGCGTTCTGAGTATTAAGTGTAGCGAATTTCCACTCAAATGCTCTAGAAAGACATCTGGAGTGTCGGTAGAGCATAACAGATGAAGCAAAGTGATTCACATGTGTGGAAACACTTAACGAAAAATGCCCAGAAATGCACTCATAGTCAGTAAACGTGAGTTCAAAGCGTCGGAAATGTAAGGATTAGCGTCAAGAACATGAAAGACATTGCCAATTCAACAATAATATTCCCTCAAACCGATGCAATATGGTGTGCACGGTTGCATACCAATAAGGATGCAACAACTGAGGCCAAGTTGAAATTGTGCAATTAGACTCACAAAGAAACTGGGTAAACTAAATGAATGTTACTAGTGGAATCGCATGATCGATATTGAAATGTGGCCAATGTGTGTGTTGATATCAACATGTAGCTAATGAACAAATGTCAACATGTCCCACTACTGCTGGGACACCGTCCCACGTGCAAAAAATAGGAAAATAACTACTCGGTTCTTGAATCTGAGGCCGTGGGCTCCCAGTAGGATTGGAAACTGCGACCACGCGAGCAAAAGCGAGCGCTCTAGCCCTGAGGTTCGAAAGAGCTCCACTTTCTCTTTATTCATTTCTTTGAGGAGTACCCACTTTATTTGGCAAGCGCTCTTGTGTGTTTCCTCCCGACATGCTTGTGTGTTTCATTTTGTTACTCCTACTGCACAGTTGTAAACAAGCAGAGCTTTAAGACGTTTCTTCCTATTTCTCACGTTTTATTTTCCATATGTATGGCGTTCCAGCTATAGTGTTAATTATGCCAAATCGGTTCATTTTCGTCTTTCTCTTGGCATGTGCACTGTGTGTAAGATGCGAATTTCTGGAAGTATTTTCCTATATTTCGAGTACGTCATATGTCCCAGAAGACATGGGACATGATACAAGTTTGTTATTTTCACGTTCTATTAGAATTTGAACCATGAATTAAGATATTTCACTTCGTATGTGTCGACTGTGGGACAGTGTCCCAAACAAAGAGGGACATTGATATAATCGTGTTCTAGTTACGTTCTATCAAAAGGTGCACCAGATGTAATAGCAGATTGTACAACGTTATTTTCCTAGTTTTCCCACGTGAGACGGTGTCCCAGCAATAGTGGGACATGTTGACATTTGTCCCTTACCTACATGTTGATATCAACACACATTGACCACATTTCAATATCGATCATGCGATTCCACTAGTGACATTCCTTTAGTTTATCCAGTTTCTTTGTGAGTCCAATTGCACAATTTCAACTTGGCCTCAGTTGTTGCATCCTTATTGGTATGCAACCGTGCACATCATATTGCATCGGTTTGAGGGAATATTATTGTTGAATTGGCAATGTCTTTCATGTTCTTGACGCTAATCCTTACATTTCCGACGCTTTGAACTCACGTTTACTGAGTATGAGTGCATTTCTGGGCATTCTTCGTTAAGTGTTTCCACACATGTGAATCACCTTGCTTCATCTGTTATGCTCTACCGACACTCCAGATGTCTTTCTAGAGCATTTGAGTAGAAATTCGCTACACTTAATACTCAGAATGCCACTGTTGGCCAGCATCCGTACCTGGCGATTATGTAACCACACACAACGGGAATGAAGGTGTCTGCCATTTTGTATTTGTTCCAGATATCGACTTAATACAAACGAATTATTGTTACCTAGTAGAAAGCCTATCAATTCATATCCATTTAGACCAATTTTCATTTGGCAGATTATCCGGAACTCCCTACGTTCCTTTGGGGAATCCCTTGCGCGTGCATGGTAGGATTGTGAAACATGCAAAATTCAATAAAGCAGGTATGACTTCTTCAGTGAATTTTTTACCCGCCTTCTTTATGTTGGATAGTTTCCGAACTATTGGCGTCCGAAAGTCATTTTCCCACGCTTTCGGCACCTTGTAGATCCGAAACTATGTTCGATTGCCGAAAGTTCAAGAGAACTTTTTTTCTTGTCTCAGTGGCAGGAGTCACCTCCCAAGAGTTGTAACGGTGTCTTCCCGTTGTGCCTACTTCCCGTTATGCCTACAGGCCCTCCAGCACTTTGTAGAAAATATTTTTAATGATCTTATCTGTAGGCAGAACGGTAATTCCCGTTGTGCCTACTTCCCGTTCTGCCTACTCTTTCGAGACGGGGAATTCTGTGCAGGGAGGGATCTTTTCTAGGGATTTTTTCTTTAGTAATTCTAATAGATTCTGTAAGAAGAATAACTATTCCTTTAAATTTCATCATATATTTTAAATGTTATCTTACTTGCTCTTCTCAGAAAAAAATGACTAGGTACAGTTTTGTTATTAGCAGCGTTATTCACGTCTACTTTAGTAGAGATGTGTTTTTTTAATACTTACAGAGAAATGGAAAATTAATTGATTCAGTTACAAGAAAATAAACTTATTTCGGTCTAATATCAAGTCATTTCACAACAAAATTTTATTCAGTTTTCCAGTAGTTCATCTCCAACATTCTAAGGCTCGCAGTACGTAATAGGTGCTACAGTTCACATCCTCAAAATATATTTGGCCATATATTAAACAAACAATGCAAGAAGATGCATAATTCGTTCTCTTTTCTTTTTCTAAAAAAAGCCTTTGTCTTCTACATCACAGATCTTTTTCCGGCATCACCTCTATATATGATCAGGTGCTTTGTCCTCTATACATGATTCTGTATTACACGCAATATGTCGTACTTATATTGTAACGATATATGGTATTAACATTGACGATATGTAGTATTTACATTGACAATATAAGTATATGTAACATTGCATGTAGTATAGAATCGTGTTAGAAGACAAATTACCTGTTAAGGTAATGCCAAAGAAGGAGCAGTGATGTAAAAGACAAAGGCTCTTTTTTTTCAAAAGGGCCGCCTTATGCATCCTCTTGCATTGTTTGTTTAATGTATGACCGAACATGTCTTGAGGATGTGAATTGTGGCACTTTTTAGTACTGCAAGCCTTAGTATGCTGGAGATAAACTACTGGAAAACCGATTAAAATTCGGTTGTGAAATGAATTGATATTAGCCCGAAGTAAGTCTGTTTCGTGTTCGTTTCAGATACAATGTCAAACGGGTTACTGGCAACTGAATCAATCAATTCGAGGAAAGAGATATGATGGAGACAAACACTCTTTTTAAAGACCGCCTTATGCATCCTCTTGCGTTGTTTGTTTAATAGTTGGCCAGACATGTCTTGGGGATGTGAACTGTGGCATTTTTTAGTACTGCAAGTCTTAGCATGCTGGAGGTAAACTAACAATGTCTAACATTCTTGCAACTGAGTCAACCAATTTTCCATGTATGATGAAACTTGTAGAGGTGGTGGTTGTTTTTACAGAAGCTTTTAGAAATACTAAAGAAATATTCCCTACAAAAATTCCTCCCTGCACATAATTCCCCGTCTCGAAAGAGTAGGCACAACGGGAAGTAGGCACAACGGGAATTACCGTTCTGCCTAGAGATAAGATAATTAAAAATATTTTCTTTAAAGTGCTGGAGGGTCTGTAGGCAGAACGGGAAGTAGGCACAACGGGAATGAACCGTTGTAACACTTATTTTGCAACACCCGATATATATATATATATATATATATATATATATATATATATATATATATATATAGATATAGATAGATAGATAGATATGGATATAGATAAATGTTCTCTAGAACTTGAATATATATTTCGCTAAATTTAGGTGGTTCTGCTTATTTCTTTCTTTTATTTTCTGTGGTTACAAAATTGTCGAAAACATATTGCCAAAAGTAAAAAAAAAAAAAAAAAATAGTTGAACATCAAGCGATTGTGCCCTTTATGCTAAAAATGATGATATACAATTATGTGCTATTTAAGAATCGGTGAAATATAATTGAGGAAAAATAAAGAGGTTTTTCAACAAAAACCCATGGACACAATACTGCTTACCAAAAACTCAGTCTGAGATCCAATCAAGATCCACTTTCACTCGAAGTGACATCAATACTTAGATACGGCGTCTCATGTGATTGTATTATGTTGTTACGGCTTAGGTGCGAATGTCCTTGTGTTTGATTGGTGTTAGCGATATATTAAGGGAAATCCGTTATCCGGACAGTTGTAAATTGTAATCCATAATTCGTATGTTCCGTAGCAGTGATAGTAATACATATGTTTACTACGGAAATCTGTACGGATCATACGTTATCCATATGCTACATATGCACTGCGTTTTCCCGCTTAAATGTTACGTCATGCCTCTGCAGGATGTCTGACATCTGACAGTTTATATTGCATACGTATATGCGTGTTACATATGTCAGTTTTGTGTTATATACGTCCATCTGTATTTGACATTCTTACCGTCTATATGTAATTAACGAAATGTACTTCTAGATGGATCACTCTTACGGGAAGTATTATAAAACATATATTTTCAGTTATACGTTTGCTGCAGTATATTACATATAGTAATAACTAATAACTCCAATAACTACAGGATTTACGCATATAATGTACGTTTTTACGTACGTCACATCCTTTTTTCTCTGTGTACATTTTATACTTTGTACCAGCGTTGAGAGACAATTGAGAGGGTACTAAATTAAGAAGTATCCTACTCAGATCTAGTGAATAAGAAATCATAACGTTTTCAGTTGATTGAGCATCACGTGGCACAAAGCCTTCTGGCAAGACACAATTTTCTGTTGTATATGGTGCATGAGAAATTTAGTTTATAATCTAAATCTGCAAGAAATTGTGGATGGAAGACTGTCAATGCCTAAATTTAAAGGTGCCATATAAGCATTAACGTAATAATACCGCGGAAAATTGCTAAACACTTAGTCAGATGCTCGGATTCGAACCCGGGACGTTATGATTTCTAAGCAGGAGTGATAATATTTCACCTACTACTCGAGGTAATAATTGGCATAAATGAATGTAATATATATATGTGTGTTGGTACGAGAAACAAGTACACTAAAGAAGACAGAAACGTGAAGATAATTTTTGTTTATAAATTTCTCCATAGTTGTCAGCTTTGTTCCTTCGTTTGCTGATGAATACTTAACGGAATTTCCTGCACCAGCTGTTGTATGCTCCATCGCTTTAAGTACTTCGTAGAAGGAAGTACGCCACATCTTAGACAACTTGAACACGAAGCTTCCCTGAAGTAACTCAATTGGACAGAGAGAGAAAATTAGGTGTTATTATCACAGTCATTATTCCGATAACTGGAGACGCTAACAACGTGCTACAGTCGGTGCCAATTAACAAGGAAAATTTTCAAGGGAAGAGAAAAGACAAGCAGCGGCAAGAGCTATCCAAAGAATTGAGACTCTCCAAGAAAAAAGAAGGGTAGGAAAAAATAACAATTTAATAAAAGGATGCATGTAAAGAGACAGGAAAAGATTTTTCCACTTTCTTTCATTTCTACAGATTAGAAGCACATGAAAAGAATTTTCGATTTTCAATCAGTTGCAAATTTTGCTTCAAAAACGAAAGGCTGTTTGCATGCCTTGATTAGCAGCTGAGAAGAATCGTAATAAGATAACCATCTGATGAGTTAATTATAAAGACATTTCCCCATTTTTGTTGAGGTAGAAACTTAATTTAAAAGTTAGACTACCATTTATTATTTAAGTTTAATTCTGTTATCTTCTACGAACGTCATTCTTTATGGGGATGAAAAAGAATGTTACAAAATTATCTGAGTCCATGTTTAAACCCTTGCGTTCTAGATGTCACCTTTCAATGTGCGTACTGTAATACCAGTTTCATTTATTGTTAAAATACTGTCTAGACCGTTATGTAGGGCATAGATATTGTGCGTGTGTCAGGAGAGCATTCACTTACTGATAAAAACAATTATTTGCATTGTAGAACATTTGGACTGAAAAAGGGAAATTCTGATGTTCTGAAAGCATTTTATGCTGCTTCAGGCTGCCAACACTGACCGAAGATCAAACACAAAGGTTTTCCTTTTCCGAGCTCGAAATTGATCTCGAAGTTGCTAATTGTTTATCGTCAAAACAAACAACATTTGTGTTGTCATTGAATGGTCCCTTAGGCACATCAATTACTTGGGCAACACATTCTTTGTCTTTTCTGTCAGTAGAATTAACTCTTGACTTGCATCCACTAACAAATTTCATCATCTCCAGGATTAATACGACCCTCAATAAGGGATACGTTTTCATGACATCCACATGGCTGTCACATGTACGCAAGGGGATAACAAAACATATTCAGTCCTGGCCCTGAACGAGAGCTTAAAATCGTATGATTTGACCGTATGACTTGAAGGTCATGATTTCAACCTGTTAACGTATGTTTCAATATCTGGCCCTGAATCTTAATGACAACCTGGAACTGAGTGATTGGGCATTAGGATCTATATCTTGGATGTGCACTGTAAATTTATGTCCGGGCAATCATTATTTCATTCTGACAACTTATCTTTCGATATCTGGACTTAAATTTGAATGTAAACCTCAAACTATATATTCATTCATCTGGATATGTCTTGAATGTTCACTTTATAATTATGTCTGGGTATTCACAATCTCAATCTGATAAAATATGTTTCGATGTCTGGGGCTGGATCAGATTGAGGACGTTGAAACTGAATATTCGGGCACCTAGATATATAAAACAGGTGTGACAACATTTGAATCTGGATTTAAGTGTGGGTCTGAAAATTTATGTTCGAGTATCTGCTTCTAAGTCTGAATGTCCATGGAAAACAAATTCCAAACAGTTAAAAACTTGAATCTGAAAATTGATTCCCGGATATCTGGATTTAAATCTGAACATAAACCTAAAAAAAATACGCAGAGCATCGTTTCACTCCTGACATTTTTCAAATACTTTCTGAAATTATTCTTGTGGAATGCTGTCTAATAACTCCCCAAAGGAAGTTACGACTTAATGATCAGTCTGAAAGATTGTTCCACGTGGCAACTTCTTTTAAAATTGGAAAATAGCAAAAAGTTACGTGGAGAGAAATCTGAACAATACGAAGATTGTGTTATTACTGTGACATTGATTTCTTATAAATAATAACCGACTATGTTGACCACTGGCGTCTCTGGCATGTAAAATTTGGGGGAACATCAAAGGAAGTGATTTAAATGCTAGTACCTCAGTGGAATTTTAGATTATATCACGTCGATTTGTTGTTTATTTATTAAACAGATGACTGTGATAGACTGAACAAAATTAAATTATCTAGCAGCTATTCAATAATACATTGAACAATAAAATTTTAAAAAATTTCAACACGAAAATGCAAATTCACACATACAATGACGCAAGAAATACAAAATCATCTTAATCTGCTTTAGTTACTTATTTTTTAATGGTGATTAGACCAAAGATCTTCATGCGACGGTCACTACTTGCAGTAAATCTGTTTGCTAACTCGTCTAGGCTGAGGTCTAGTAAATCATCATGTGCGAGATAGATGATAACATGATTCAATCTCTCATGTATTATTGTGCTTCTAGTCTTCGAATAGAGCTAAAGTTCTGTTCAGCTTCGCATTCAGCACAATCAAAAGACGCAATAAGCTTCTAACGTTTTTAAACATAGCTCAAACTTCTGGTTCCACTTTCGTAGTACAGCACTTTGCAAGCATGTCTGACACAAGACACACCAGTCTTCTGCAGAAACATTTTGATCCCAAGAGAAGATGACGCTGCATCTATTTCTGAATAATTTTCAAGTATTTCAACTTGTTCGACCACACCTGATAACAGCTTATCTTCTAGTCGCCGAAGACGCAGAAAATCCGACTGAGTAAATCTTTATTCTAGGCCTTTCAGAGCTACATCAATAACGGCACAATATTTTTTCCCTATAATACGCATTGACATCTTTAGGAACCCAATCTTCTACCGGCTCTGTGTACTTCCTTGGTACTCTCTTCATTCTTGGCAACGAAAAAGGGTTCAAATTATATTTTTCTACTTTCTCACTAGCTTCTTGCATTATCTTGTCAAACCTTTAATCGTTCTGTAGGTTCTGAATATTTCCTTAAACAATTTCAACACCTTTAATCAAGCCTGTTACAGTTTATTTCCGACTTTGGAATGAATTCTTCAGAAGTTCCAGCATGCCAATTATTTTCTGTCCAAGTAATAAACCCAACAGCGTCATTCCAGTTTCAAAATGGGATAAAAGATTTGGAGCTTTTGTAAGCTGTTTTTCGATTTCAGAAATACCATGCAGAGTTTCTAGTATAACGTCATATTTATCTAGAATTTTTTTAATCTGGTCACCTCTGTATAACCTTCTTGTAGGACAAAGTGGTTTTATTCTAGTGACATTGTCTATTGGACCTTCAGATTAGATTCAAGTACAGCAACAAAATTTCCTCGTGTTACTGTATAAGTGATTGAGAAAATAAGATACCTAACTCATGAGCCCATTGCATTGCATTCATGAGTTTCCAAATATTATCCTGAAGGACTATTACTCGAAGGAGGGTAAAAATAATAGGCATACATTAACATAATATTATAATCCAATAGTTCTTAATCTTCTTTTAATGGCGGTCCCCTCTGAGACTATGATTGGAGCTTTGAAACTGCTTCCAAGAAATATGGACTTAAATATAAGTTTTCGTATACTTTATTTTACGGAAACTTGATCGTATTGTACATAATAAATTACTACTGTGCCATCTAATATTAATAACTTTCAAACAAGACTAACCTTATCTTCGATTCAATTTGTTACCTTTCATCTTACCATCACGGACCCCCGGAGACATATCAAGAACTCTGTTATAATTGTTTCACAGTCTGAATATTATATTCCAAATAAATATAATAATTACAATTTATATGATATTCTGTCGTTAGTAAATAAATTAAATTAGAATAAAGGGACGCGTCCCCCTCGTTCCCCCACCAGAGAGGCCCGTGATGTTGGCCGTGTGTGGTCTGGTGTTATCGTGATGCAATATCCAATTGGTTCTCAAGCGTGATCATTATTGTGTAACTTGTTTCCTCTATGTATTCAACACTGATCTGTAACAGTCACTGTTGTGTGGTGTTTAAGAGAACAGTGTTCTGATAAATTATATCTCGACAGTCACGAATGCAATCGACATGAATTTTTCCAGCTGATTTTAATTTGCAAATCTTTCTTTCCTTAGGTGATGGTTTCGAAGTACTAGTGTCTGCTATTGTGTGTGTATCTTTCTACAGAAGACGGAAGGTTTTCCTTAGAGGTTTCCTAAATCAATAATAAAATTAATGACACACCACTACTCTTCCATCATATCTATTTCTTCCTGAAAATGCACAATTCATAAACATTTGTAGGAGTAGTCACAGAAAATATGGTGGTTCAGTGGCAGAGTGCTTACTTCTGGTGCGTGGGGTCCCTGGTTTGATCCCCGGGAAACTAAGTTTATGGTGGAGAACATCGTGTCCTTGGTTTTTCTTGGGATTATCCTCTCTCCTTCCACATTTTCATACTGCCAATTTTTCCATCATCACTCATTTACTTTAATCAACGTTTCCCTCAGCGTAAAGGGCATAATCTTGGGACATTAAACTCAAATATTTCATTTCAAATTTGCGCATTGCAAACGAGTATTCTACAAGTAAACCACTGCGATGTGTCATCATTAGAAATAAATAAGAATATCACTCGAGATGTAATTTGCCGTCAGAAATGTGTTTCTTTTTTCGTTTTTGTTTGTTTATAAATCGTATCCAACAGAGATGAAATGAAATGAATAAATAAAACCATTTAATAAATGATTTTCTTATGTTCTACTGAGAATGCCGTCAAATTGGAAACACTGTGTATCCCGAAATAGATAGAACGATGTGTCTCTAGTCTGAGAAAAAAGAAAAAAAAAAACTGAAATATTCATCAGACATGAGGGATTATGAAGCTGAAACGAAATGAAAAATGTCTGTGTATCTTTTTCCCTCTCTCTCTCTCTCTCTCTCTCTCTCTCTCTCTCTCTTCCTTCCATAAGATACCAATATCAGATTCCTCCTCTACCGTAACTTCTTACATTATTCAGCTACCATTACATGTGTTACTTCTTATGAAACACAAATCTTACTGATGGGATGAAAGTAAGGATTCCAGTTGTAAGATGAAAGTCTTTTGCTTTTTTCGCTGCATTTCTTACCATATCTGTATTCTCGTTTCTCATTTATCTTCAAATGTAATAGCGTCTCAGTAGTTTGTTCGTATTTAGAGGTAGAGTCTGGTTTCTACGTGATACATTCCCTTATTTATTTATTTATTAGTTTTACTTTCACGTAAAATGAAACAAAATTTCTAGTTCTACGTCCCATGATTAAACTGAGAGAAATCCATTATCTGGAAAACGGCAAATTGTACATTCAGCGACAAAAGTTCTTTTCGTTTGGTAAAATTTATGTTAGGAATAACGGTGATAGGACTTGAATGTACAGAAAATTACATTCATTTTAGCTTACTGAAATTTGCACTCAAATATTCTTCCATTTCGAAGTTATTTACGAAATTTATTTCTTCAGACGGAAAGATTTTTTGTCATTGACTATTCAAATATTCGGAATCTATATTTTTCTACGGAAATCTGCACGGACCATACGTTATCCATATGCTACATGCATACTAACTTTTCCCTCTTTAATGATATATCATGCCGCTGCGCGATGTCTGAAGTCTAACAGTCTTCCGTATATTACATACGTATCCGTATGTTATATACGTGAGCCATATGTTATAATGATATGTGTATTTTTATACTTGTATTTTATACTTGTAACTTGTATTTCAAACTCTGTGGGCAAAATGTGCTTTCAATTGATGCATAAGTTATTAAAGAAAAGGAGGAAGAAATATATAGCGAAAAAGGATATATATATATAAAAAATGTAATTACTTAGTTGTTAATATACGTTGCTGTTTTTGTATTAATATAGAGATTCGTTGTCATAGCAACAAAATATAAATAACATATAATTTCGGAACCATCTTGTAAAAAGCTACACGTAAAAATCATTAAGGTGTGTCTTTATTGTAGTGATTATGTGCCATAATAAAAAAGGGAAATATTAGAATGCAATGTGAAATGATTTGTGGTGTTTTAGTAGCCTTATTTATATACAAATATTAACTGAGGACCTTTATATAAGCAACGTCTTATAAATTTTTAGTAGTCCTCGCCGCAGGATCGTTGTTATCAAATTTTGGTGTCCTCGCCAAAGGATCGTCGTTATAAATTTTTGGTGGTTTGCCGCCAGGAACCTTAGGAGACCCGGACGAAGTTTAGTAGACAATCTCTTAAACAGTAAAATACAAGTGTGCAGATTAATTTTAAGGCTACATAGTAATTTTGATAAAAGAAACATCAAGACGGAGTATACTTTATTACGGAGTGGCACAAAAAATTTTCAGAAACAGCAAAATGAGTCTTCGTGATATTGGAAATACATCTGAATCAGATGGCAACACGGGAATGACCTTTTCTGACCTGGCCGATCTCATTAAGCAACAAATGGAACAAATCAACCAACTTGACAATTAAAGCAAGATTTTGGTAACCGAATGGATCAACAAACGGAACAGGTGAACCAATATATAGGGCAATTAAAGCAAGATTTTGCTGATCAAATGAACCAACAGATGGGACAATTAAAGCAGGGTTTTAGTGATTGAATGAATCAACAAATCGAACAAATGAAACCACTTGATAATAAAATCGATCAGACGAACCTAAGAATTGAGCAAAGTGACATTAATATGGATCGTATTATACGTAGTTTCACTGAAGAAATGTCATCACAGGTTAAAGAAATGTCATCACAGGTTAATATGATTGCTTTAAATGAACCTGAAACTTCGACAGAAAATGTAGAAACAACAGAAAATGCAGATCGTAAGTTTGCATTGGTCAAGTTTACTGAGTTTTCGCAAAAAACATAATGCGGTGTTGATTGAATCAGATTATCCCGACTTCTCTCTTCATTCGAATGTTTTTGATTGCCTTACTGATTCTGTGTGTAACGAAGATTTTAGTATGTATCAATATGTGAAAAGTTATGATCATCTTCGTCTAGTGAATGCTATTGACTGCTTGTATTCACGATATATTCAATATGATATTAATTCCCGGAGATGAAGTAATGGTAATAGAACTGTTCAATGATATGTACACGACATTGGTTCATGTAGCAGGAAGAAAGTTGATTCCAGTATTCGTGAAATTCAGAAAGAGAACGTCTGTTGTCACCAATGTTTGTAGTGATTGGTCGATTGAGTTGGAGCTGTTGAAATGTTCAGTCAACGAAAAGACCAAAATGTTCACTCAACGGAAAGACAAAAATGATAGTAGTGAACAATCAGATGGTGCTTTATCGAACGTGATGCAGTGCGTTGACTTCAATCATCTAAGTATGACATTGCAAAATTTTGAAAATCCATCAATGGTGCAATACAGTACTAACTTGAACCATACTAACCCAAATCGAAACCAAATTCGAAACATCCATGTGAGATTAAAGTGTGATCCCAAAGTAAAAGGTGATGTTAAATTCACGTCTACCGGTAATGTAACCAAACCTAATTACAGAGGAAACAAAAACTGTGGTAGGACAAATTACCGTGAATATTGTGGAAAGAATAGGTACAGATCTATTAGGAGACACGACATTTCTCCACTAGTAAAACGAATGAGAAATGAACCTAATTTTACCGGTAAGATAACCGAACCTAACCTTAATAGTAGTAACAGTAGGTGTACGGACAAAATCTCGCGGCCGAAACATCGCCGCCCAAAATCTCGCCGGCCAAAAACTCGCGGGACAAAATCTCGCCAGGCCAAAACCTCGCGTGGCCAAAACCTCGCCGCCCAAAACCTCGCGGGACAAAATCTCGCCGGGCCAAAACCTCGCCGCCCAAAACCTCGCCTGGCCAAAACCTCGCCGCCCAAAACCTCGCCTGGCCAAAACCTCGCCGCCCAAAACCTCGCGGGACAAAATCTCGCCGTGCCAAAACCTCGCCGCGAATGAAACTTTTCTTTAAAATTTACCCAATGTTTCCTAATATGCAATTCCACGTTACAAATAATAATAATAATAATAATAATAATAATAATAATAATAATAATAATAATAATAATAATAATAATAATAATAATAATAATAATAATAATATACAAAACATCGTGTGCGTGGGCTTTCTCGGGTTATTCCCGTTTCCTCCCACTTTCTTTATTCGATCATTTCCTTCATCCTGGTCATCTACATCTCCTTTAACCTATAGGACATAATCAAGGGACGTCGTAAAAACTCATATATTGTTTCATATTTTCATAAATATTATTAGATTTTTGTTAAAATTTTAAGTTTTTGGATGTTCCAAAGTTCACGAAACTAACCTCGTTAGTTGTCATTACTTTCCTTATGCAGATTTTCTTTCCCTATAACCAGTTTAAAAACATCCTGTCGCCCTACCTTCACATTGAAATCCTCTAATACAGAAATAGAATTTTCACATGGTATCGCGGGACTTGGTCAAATACCCGTGATACTTCTTCTGAAACAGCGTCTTTTATACCGTCATTCTTATCATCTGTTGGAACATTTACATTTTGGTCAGGCGAGATTTTGGGTATGGCGATATTTTGGGGCGCGAGGTTTTGGCCCGGCGAGATTTTGGCCCGCGAGGTTTTGGGTGGCGAGGTTTTGGCCAGGCGAGGTTTTCGCCCCGCGAGATTTTGGCCCGCGACGTTTTGGGCGGCGAGGTTTTGGCCAGGCGGGGTTTTGGCCCGGCGAGATTTTGTCCCGCGAGGTTTTGGGCGGCGAGGTTTTGGCCAGGCGAGGTTTCGGCCTGGCGAGATTTTGGGCCGCGAGGTTTTGGCCAGGCGAGGTTTTGGTCTGCGAGGTTGTCGCCGCGAGGTTCTGGCCGCGAGGTTTTGTACCCAAACCGTAACAGTAATAGTAATAGCGTAACCGAACCTAATCCTAGTGTAGTACGATTACTTACACTTAGAAAGCATGTATTCATTAGATCTAATTTCCTTCGAATTGGATTTCGTAGAAATTTCATAGATGGCAAAAATTCTCAAAATAGGAAACAAAGAACTGTAGAGGTAAATAACGCGCAAGACTGTATTCCTGTTTATGACTTCCAATGTAAGTTGAATGAATTCGTTGGTCATGTAACTTAACCTAAAAGTGCGGCGTTCGGGGAAACCGTATTCAATTGATTTTTGTTGTACTTCACTGTAAATACACTTATGATTTCGTTTGTTATTTATACTTCATTTGAATTCTACGAAGATAATATATATAATATATAACAAAAGATTCGGCATATGAATAATGCTTATAAAAGTTATGATAACTATGCTAATTCCTAATATGATAATTTCTTTATTTATGTTAGTTTATGTTATGATGTTGATTATCGTGTTTTGTTCTAGAAGTTGTCGATATTTCATTTATAAATTGCGTTTTTTATTTATTTATTTATTTATTTCCTCCAACAGAGAGATCTCTCCAATTACAGGAGATGTACACAATTGATTACATTATTATATTATAATAATAATATGTAAAACAGAAATTTATAAATGAAAATAATAAAAATAAAAATAGTAAAAGCAATAAGCAAATACAATACATAACTTTGTATGCGGACATTCCATAGATCAATTCATACATTTTATGAAGCACAAACTCATACTCTCATGCTAGAAATAGTCATACACACATAATACATATATACACTTATATATATATATATATATATATATATATATATATATATATATATATATATATATATATATATATACCAATATTTATACATACAAATATATATATGCACGAACACACACATATGTATCTCGCACATTTCACATGCACACATTCATGTGCTCACCATGGATATTTTACATTACAATAACATGAAAATAGAAAATAATCAAATGTGATTACCGTAGTTAATGTAGTAATACATAATATTAATTACGTTTTCTATATAACTTAATTTCGCACAAATATCTGTTCAATAATTTTTTAAATATTTTTTTTCCTTTCAAACTTAAGTCAATGTCATCGATACTGTCAGCTAGATTATTATATAATGAACATAATCTTATTAATGGTGAGTTGTTGCCACAAATATAGTTCTTTACATGGTGAAAAACACGTTCATATAATATTTGTTCCAAAACTGGTGCACAAATTATGGCTATAGGCCTATAATGTTCAATCTTCCAGATTTCAGGAAACATTTGGGTTTTAATTATTAAATTGAAAAGTATAGACAGTGGTTCCAGTAGTATTTCCGAGCATGCTTTTATACATATGGAGGAATACCATCTGGTCCACATGCTTTTTTAGGTTTTAACTTCTTAATAGCTTTCCTATACTCTTCATTCGACACTCTATCAATTTCTAAACAGTTGCTTACCTCCATATGTTCTTCCTCAGGAGGGTTGTATGATGATATATTTTTATCATATACTGATTTAAAATAATTTGCGAAACCATCAACCATTAGTTTGTTTGTGTTCAATGTATTACCGTTTAACGTCATACTACCACTTTCACTATTATTATTCTTCTGTTTACATTTTATATATGACCAAAAAGATTGTACATCCTTTTTAACCTCAATTTCCCTAATACAATGTTCATACGCCTTACGAATGATTTTCTTTGTATCCTTCCTTATCTCCTTATACATATTTTTTATTATATTCTGAATCTTTCATGTATTTTCTGTAATATTCTTTTAATTTTAACTTGTTTATTATATCTTTTGTAAACCAGCACGGATATTTTCTTATACTACATTTTCGCGTTTTAGGTACTGTATCAATGATTATTTTATTTATTATCTCATAAAATGCGTTAGTTGCATCATCAACATTACTAAATTGTTTTAAAACCGACCAGTCAACTTCTCGAATTAATTGATATAGTTTTTAAAAAATAGCTTTCTGCAAGTTGAATACAATTTTTGTTTCATTTCTTAATGGATAATTTGACCCTTTAAACTACAACGAGATACTTTGTATAAATTGATAATTACTTGTATTTTTGGGCAGAAAGTGCTTCTACATAAGCACTATACCAGATATAATGTTAATTTAATAATAACAAAAGAAGAATGTTTTTAATATATGTAAGAAACATACATTATAGTATAATTAGTTGCTATGTTGTTGTTGATAGATACCTAACAAACATGTACGATTGCAATACAGTCTATGTACATATTCGTTCAAAGAGAATCAACGAATAAAATTGTTTAAAACGTATCATCGTTTTGTAATTTCAATATAAAAGGTGAGAATACTAGTAAATGTAATCACGGAAGATATTTTAATGTGTAAACAAATACTACCACTCAAGATCTACTTATATTATTAGCCGAACCAGGTTGATGACTACCTTTGGTGAGTCGTTGTAAAAATTTTGGTTTACCTCACCCGGGATTCTTGTAAATTCATATCCCGAAGTAAAGTAAGGGTGAATTTACTTCTGTAATAAGGTTAATGACTACAAACTTGACAAGACTTAGAAGTGGTAGAATAATCACAAGAAAAATGAACGGTGAGGCAATGGAGAAAGAAACCAGTGATAGTGATAACGGTGAACGAAGTGTAGCACCAGGAATGACATTAGAAGACCGAATTTTATTAGTCTTACAGCGGCAAGAACAAAGCCGAAAAGACGATATGGAAGCCATGAAGCAGGAATTAAAGCAGACGATGGAGCAGAAGTCCGAGGAATCCAACAAACAATATGAGGAATTAAGTAGACGAATGGAGCAGAAGTCAGAAGAGACGAAAAAATTTATTATTCAGGCAATGAATGACATCACCTCGCAGTTTGATGAAAAGTTAAAAAGAATATCTGAGGATTGCCAGGATAATCAAAACCATCTAATCCAAGAAGTCAGTGGTGTAAAAAGGGATTTGGAAGTAATAGAATCTTCTGTACAGCAACAAAAGATTCAGGTCACGGATAACTCCAACCAGATACGTGTGAATACACAGTTGATAGCTACCTTACAAGAGAAAATCAGGACACTACAGATCAAGGACAACACATACCACAACAACATGGATAATGATCGTGTAGAATTCCCTTGTTCACAAGAGATGACTTCGCCTTCACCCGTAACTGATGAAGACATTATTTTGGAAGAAATTCATCCGAGGAGTACAGACGGGCGGAAAAGAGATAGTGCAACTACACATCACGCCATAGGTAGGAATTGTCACTCAACAAGAACACGGAATGATAAAAGGAAGGCAAAGTTAAGCGTAAAGATGAGTGAAATACGTGCTATGAGTAAGTTCAGTGGTAAATGTAATGAGAATGCTACTTCTTTCCTAGAAAAATTTCAGGACGAGTGCAATATAATGTGTATAGATAGATCACAATATATGAAACTAATCCCTCATTTATTACTCCCACCATGTTCTTTATGGTTTAAAGCAGTACGAGATCACGTTAGTACGTATGAGGAATTCAAAGCAGCGATAATCGCAAATTACGAAAATGACTTTTTGCTTGCAAATAGAGATGCCACGATTAGAAACCAACATTTCAATCCTCGTTTGCACAATTCTATTGTCGAGTTTGTTGTAAATACATACAACGAATTAAAAGTCGTAAATCCATTGCAATCGGAATCTAGAATCATAGCATCAATACGAAATTTGTTACCGTTTAAGTTACAACAGATCCTGTTTTCTACACAGTGTATGAGTTTTAATCACTTATTAATGCTTGTTCAATGTTATGAAACTCAATACCATGCTCTGAATCAACAAGCAGAAGTAGGAAAAAGTAAAAATAATTCAGATCATTTTGTACCTGTTCGGAATCTAAATATCCGTAGTGTGAACGATACGGAACACAACCTAAACCGAGTAAATTCAAGCAATCAGAACGATCAAAATAGGCAAAGGTATGTTGGGAATCAACCTAACCTAACCAATCGTGACAATAATTATGTCAGATCACTCAACCGAAGTAGACACAAAAACAATCGAAATACATGGCGAAATTCTAGAAATGCTACAAATTCTATGTATAGACATAATCGTTGTTCAAGAGATGGCACGTCGTATCAAAATCAGAATCACGACGCAATACATGTACAAAATATTGCGGAACCTAATCACGACTGTGCAGTACAATGTACTTTATTAGAATCATATGCTAGTGCAAATTTAAACTGACTCTAGTTAATGAAGTAAGGGTTAAACCCATACCAGCTATAGATTCTTGTGAACATTTATTTGTAAGTTTACGTGTTAATATCAATAATGAAAACAATTCTTATGACTTCGATATACAAGCACTATACTTGATAGGATTAGTTAATATTTTATCACATTTGTTTCAACAAATGATAATTTTCAAATGATTTTAATTCTTTCTTGTTAATATGAAGAATTATAGTTCGATTCATTAAAAGCAAAGGTTATTTATAGTATATTTGATTTGTGTTGAAACTTAATTGTCAAAGATTATGTTAAGTATATGATTCATTCTATTAAGCTAGTTATTCGACGACTGTCTTCATGCACAATCTTATATGTTACTTGAATAAGATTCTTCTATATTTTGACGCCCAATTGATACAATGCATACTGTAGAATATCATCTAAAGTAATTAATATATAATGCGCCCTTGATCATGGTGACTCATGTTTTAAAATGTAATTGCTTCTTACTATTTTGAATTCGTACCCTTCGTTAATTATATAAATAAGCGACGACGTTTTAATAATAAAATATATATTATTATAATAAAAGATAAATGATAATGAAATGAAAGATTTCTTATAAATATATTTTATGAATGAAACTAAATAATGTTATATATACATACGAGGGTCGATCAAAATGTATAGGACATAATTAATGGAATATTGTTCTTATGAACGAACCAGTGGTTCTTAAATATAAAAACCAAGCTCCCTTGTAACTTTTATATTCAGTCCCATCGTCGGGCGACATTTTTATACAACGAGATACTTTGTATAAATTGATAATTACTTGTATTTTTGGGCAGAAAGTGCTTCTACATAAGCACTATACCAGATATAATGTTAATTTAATAATAACAAAAGAAGAATGTTTTTAATATATGTAAGAAACATACATTATAGTATAATTAGTTGCTATGTTGTTGTTGATAGATACCTAACAAACATGTACGATTGCAATACAGTCTATGTACATATTCGTTCAAAGAGAATCAACGAATAAAATTGTTTAAAACGTATCATCGTTTTGTAATTTCAATATAAAAGGTGAGAATACTAGTAAATGTAATCACGGAAGATATTTTAATGTGTAAACAAATACTACCACTCAAGATCTACTTATATTATTAGCCGAACCAGGATGATGACTACCTTTGGTGAGTCGTTGTAAAACAGAATAGTGATTTCTAGTGCAAGATGATGGTTATCTTCATTTATAATCGGCATATATTCCGATGACGTTTAAATACAAATTCAGCCCCTACACTTGGGGGTGGGGATATATATATATATATATATATATATATATATATATATATATATATATATATATATATGTGTGTGTGTGTGTGTGTGTGTGTGTGTGTATGTATATATATATATGACCGATATCAGAGAGTTTTTCAGTAATAATAAAGAGTGGTGGACTAACGGAACACATCACTATTTGTTCTTATTTTAACTGATAGAAGCGTGTAATTCACACTGGTATATGATATGAGAGGCGAGTTAAGAAACAGGATTTTTTTTTAATGCAGTTGATAGGTGATATTTAATAAGTTTATTCTTACATCCAAAAGAGGACGTTAGTCATTAAAATTTCCCAATTTTCAATTCCAAAAATGTCTGATAGCTTCTGATGATAGCGATTTTTTTAAGAGCATCGTATCATGCTAATATTTTCTTTGGCATCTAACTTTGAACAAAATGAGCATAAAAGAAATCTTACGTCTTCAATCAAGCTATGTTTGCTTTAAAATCCAATTTCTGGAAGAGAAACGCTGCGTCATACCTAAACCATTGGAGATCTGAAGGAGCATCTACTGAAGACGAAAGGTAACAAATGAAAGCATTCAGAAAATTCTAAAGTGACAAACTGCCTTGATTCCAGTTCGTCGCTTCCCAATATGGAAGTAGACGATGAACTTCAAAGACAGAAGTTGTCTTTTTCGAACGTCAATTTTTTACTATCCTTTTCGCTTCTCCCACATCTTTGTCATTGGAAAAAGCAGATTCACTTCAATTTTCCACTTCTAATTATGGTACTATATTCTACCTTTTCAAAAGGTAGGCAATTAGGGAAGCGTCGTTTTCAGCGTTTAAAATAAAAGTCTTTTATATATGAAAAAAAAACCTTGCTAATTCTAAGTATTGAAAAAATAAAGAATTCGTGTTGCGTAAAATTAACTAATTTTACATCTTCTCCTCGTGATTGAAGTAATTGTTGACTTTACAATTAATATGTCAACGAAATGAAAGCTTTCGGTTTTACGCCCCATGCTTGAGTAGGTTAAATGAGACGATGATGATGAGAATGAATGAAACGGTGGAATCAAGAAAGTAACAGGAAACAAGAAAATCATGGTGTTTGTTCACCACAAATCCCAGTGGGCACGTGCTGGGATCGAATCAAGGTCACCATGCACCAGAGGTGGACCCTATATCACTGAGCTACCGCTTCCTAATTGGTATCTGTGTCACAATTAAGAGTAGATGTATGTCACCATTAGGAATATGTGTTTCACTGATAGGAGTTTATGTGAGATATTTGGAAGTTTGTGCGTCATTGTTAGAGAATGTGTGTCACTGTTCTGAACTTTCATTGTCACTTTTAGTAGTTCGAATACCACTGTAAGGAGTTTGTATACTATTCTTCGGAATATATCGCTGTTAGAACTATGTGTTTTACTGTTTGAAGAATGCATTTCATTTGTAGGAATATATGTGTCACCGTTAACTGTATGTCTGTCATTGTTAGAAGCTTCACTGTCACTGTTAAGGGTTTGAGTATCATTGTAAGGAGTTTGTCTGTCACTCTTTGGAATATATCACTGTTAGAACTATATGTGCCACAGTTTGGAGCATGTATTTCTTTGTTAGGAATATGTGTTTCACTGTTAAGTGTATTGTGTCATTGTTAGAAGCTTCACTATCACTGTTAGAAGTTTGTATGTTATTGCAAAGAGTTTGTATATCACTCTTCGGAGTATATCACTGTTTGAACTATGTGTGTCGCTGTTTGGAGTATGCATTTCATTGTTAGGAATGTGTGTCTCAGTGTTAACTGTGTGTGTGTCATTGTTATGAGTAGAGACCGGACATTTAGGCATAAAAACCTGAAAAATAGGCAGACAGATAACTTAAAATTTTTAAAAAATAGGCTCTAAAAGTAACTCGAAATAATGAAGATAAATACTCAATTCAATTAAGAAATAAATTCAAGTCATAGATAATGTTCAAAGAATATAGAAACATACCTGCTTGTTCATATCTGTTTTACTGTATATATAAAACGAATTTGACATGTATTCAGTGTATATTTGATAAATATATTCTCTGCAGTACCTTTGAACATAACAGTCCAAATTTTATACACTTATAAGTACATACAGCAGTCTAAAGTTTTACAGTACTTTATCAGTGCACATAGCAGTCCAAAGTTTTACATCTTATCGCTACACACAACACCTATATTTCTCGGAAGAGGCAGAATCCTTTCTTGGAATACTAATTTATGTATTTTCCCCAATAAAATCTTCTTTTTCAAAAAATGCATACAATAGGCAATATTGTGCACTAAATCAATTATATAGGCAGTAATGGGCCAAATAGGCAAAATAGAATTGGCTTAAATTGAAACTATAACCCCATATAAATTTTAAGACGTTATTTTTGATCATATTTTTAATATTAAAGAATAGGCATTTTGCCTAACATCCGGTCTCTAGTTATGAGTATATCTGTTACCAATTTAAGTAAATGCATCATTTTTCAGAGTATAGGTACCATTGTCAGAAACGAATGTGTGTTGCTTTGAGAAGCATGGCGCCATTGCTAGGAGTGTGTGATTCACCGTTAAAAGCGTGTATCACTGTGAAGCTTATTGTATCACTGTTAGGAGTATGTGTGTCACTATTAGAATTATGTAAGTCATTGTTACGAGTATTGTGTCACTTAGAAATATACATGATAGATATAGAAACATACACGTCACTTAGAAAAAAAAATAAGTCACTCTACAGAGCTTGTGTCACTTACAAGGAGACTTACGGAAGAGTCATTCACTGATTTGAATGAAACTTTGCATACTTGTAGACCATCGAAAGATAATTCACAGTATTTTTTTTATTTCGGTATGGTGCGGGTTTAAGGGTAAAAACCACCCTTAGAACGGTAGGGATGGTCTCCAAGCATAGACAGAAAACAATCATTTAATGCAGAGGAAAACAAACTGCCAGAGGGGTTTTAGAATAGCTGATGCAGAATCTGACATCAAAATTACAAAATTGAAAATGACGGATTCAATATGGTGATTACAATTACAAAAAGTCTTCTGGTTTGAAATTCTCTGCAGTTAGGGAAGAACAGTCATAGTTGGCTGGGGTTACTGCGAGAATGTTGCTGTCTGATTAGAAACCCCTTTCTGTACGTATTTTAACGGGATGCTTGATTAAAGTGCGTCTCTGCACCTCTTATTATTAGAGGTGCTTATTTAAATGAGTCCTCTCATCTCTCACTATTCGGGGTGCTTATTGAAAGTGAGTCCCCTCGCCTCTCACTATAGTCAGAAACAACCTCTTTATATCTTAAAAATGTTCTTGTGAAAGCATCAAATTACGGAAAATTAACAAGTTTTGTGAGATCATAGTTTCAAGTGGTTACCTTCAAGCGTCTAACGCAAAGTTCATTTTGTTACTTGATTCGTGGAGTGATCACAATTCATCAACTTTTGAACGTATTTTAAGAATAAAGATTACCTCAAAATAGAAACTTCCTGCAGGAACAACTGGTAGGATTCAGTCTCTTGATTTGTTCTTCTTTAGGCCGTGGAAATACTTTATGTTTCAGACATTTTTCTGACATTGTCCTTCTCTACAACTATAACATAAATTTACGTCTTGTGATAATATAACAAAGATTTAATCACTGATTCATAATCAGTTTTATTCTCCCAGATTTGCAAATCTCATTAGGTATGCGTGGTACAAAAGCGGTTATTTGGAAGAAAAAGCACTTGTGTTTGAAAAAGTGTGCGTAGTGCAAACAATGTTTATACATCACATTTTTACGGAATATCATTACTGTAAAACGTAACTTCATAATTATAGCAATTGAAAATATATTAAGTCCTGACGTAGTGAGAGGCGAGAGGACTCACTTTCAATAAGACCCCTGAATGGTGAGAGACGAGGGGCTCACTATAAGTAATCATCAATAATAGTGGAAGGCGCAGAGACGTACTTTAATCAAGCATCCCGTTAAAATACGCAAAGAAAGGGGTTTCAAATCGGTCAGCAACCTTCTCGCAGTAACATCTGCCAACTATGATTGTTCTTGCCTAACTACAGAGCATTTCAAACCAGAAGAGATTTTGTATGTAATCAACATATTGGATACGCCATTTTGAATTTTATAACTTTGACGTCAGATTCTATATCAGCTGCTCTAAAACATCTCTGGCAGTATATTTTCCTCTACTGTAAATGATTGTTTTCTGTCTATGCTTGGAGACCACTGTTCAAAGAGTGGTTTTTACCCTTAAACCAGCACCATTGCCAAAATAAAAAAAAAATAAGTGTGAATTACTTTTCGATGTTCTACAATATACAAAGTTTCATTCAAGTCGGTGAATGATACTTCCGAAAGTCTCCTTGTTAGAAGTATTAAGTCACTGAGAGGGGGACATGTGTCAGTTTTTGGAGTACATGTATCACTTAAAATGTGTGTGTTACTGTTAGGAATGTGAGAGTCCCTGTTGGAAATATGTGTTACGTCACTTGTAATATATATACAGGTTGTTAAAGAACTATACCGACAAACTTTAAGAGGTGATTCCTCACAGCGAAATAAGAGAAAAAGTTTATATGGACATATGGCGAAAAGTGCATAGTTTCAGTGCTAGGGCTGTCCGAAAACGCGAAAGAGCCAAATTTCAAGAGGCCCAATTTCAATTCGAGAGACTGTGGATGGTGGTTCTTATCAGCGTAAAGGAAGCCAGGCATGTACAATCCAAAAGTGCATATTTCATCAATTTTCAATAGGTGTTGAGGGTATTCCCTACAGGGCGTAATTCCCTGATATGCTCTCAATAGAGTTTTCAGATATACCCAGATTTCAAGAAGGGTCAAAAGTAGAGATGCAAAAAAGCCGGCTTTTTTGAATCGATGGTTTTTTTCACATAAAAAACCGGCTTTTTGGGAAAAAAAACGAGAATTTTGGAAATTTTGGCTTTTTTCATTTTCATGATTTTTCTATCTAAATAGCTTTCTTATAGTATATTCTATAGTTAGATAAGAACTCCATGACCTAAATGTGATATTTCGCTCTGAAATTCACCATCAAGATGGATGGAGCACATGTTTTACGAATTAAAGCTAACATGAAGAATGTAGTATTTGAGGGCAATTTTACAGGCTATTTAACTTTATTTTAACTTTTGAGTTATCGACATCTTTTTTTTTCTTTTCTAGATCATTTTAGGTTGTCATCTGTGTTTCATTTCTAAGAGCTTTTAGTACTCTAGCTTCTAGCGCAAAAGTTAAACTTGCCCGTTTTTCTATTTATCCGTCAAAGCGTTCGTTTTTCAATATATCCGTCAAACCGTACTTCCACATTTCTGTTATACTGTAGCTGTGAAGTGATTTAGCAATAATTTTCCGGACACAACCTTGAATACCAATTTATACAAATAATCAGTAGCGGATTTAGAAAAGTACTTTAGGAGGGGTCTTTCTGATTGTTTCGTTTCCTAAAAAGTCCTAATTTTATTTGGGAGGTGCTTGAAGTTTATGAGTACAGGCATAACTAATATTTCGTTTCGTTTATATGTTTAGCAATAATCTTCCGGATATAACCTTAAAAATAATTTTATACTGAGAATCAGTGGCAGATTTAGAAAAGTATTTTGGGAAGGGTTTTTCTTACTACTGTTTAGTTTTCTAAACATTCGTAATTTTTATTTGACGGGAGCTTAAATTTATGAGTAAAGGCACAAGTAATAGATATTTCGTTTGTTGCAGACATTCCGTAACTTTGGGGAACGGGCTTCAGTCCGAAAGACCGCCCCCTAACCTTCTCAAAACCGTCACTGCTGGTAATTAGTAATAATAACGATTTAAAAAAAAATAAGAAAGAAAGTCGGCCAACTCACAGTACACGCACTATTTCTACATTCACAGATGGAATGAAGAAAAGCTTTGTCAGAATGGTCGAATGCTGGTTGAATCCCTGACTTCCCGATAGAAGCGCAAAAGCTAATCACTCAGTCATGTTTGTTGTGCAGTTGTATTTAGCTTAACTTAAATATATTCCGTAGTCCTTTTTTGGGGGGGGGGATTCCGTAATGATATGTTGAATCCCTCTTGTTAAAAATTCAGGAAACTTGAGGATTGGGTAAACCGTGATGGTGGTTATATAAGACTTAACTGTAGAATTTCAAGAATATACAGAACCAATAGTTCTAGATGTGCAGCCTTTGTGTATCATATAAATTTAAGTTTTTCTCTTGTTTTATTTTAATTTTATTTAGTTTCAAAAAGAGGGTATGGAATATTTTGAAATAAAAATACTACATACTATTTTGCTAGTTATTTGTGTATTCTTTTAAAAGAAGTGTTTACTTTTAGGGTTGGCTGGTTTACACAAACTTTTTTTTTTAATAACTGTTTTAAACCAAAAAAATAAAAAGAATGAAAAATGCGAATCGTGTGAACTTCATGGTGACGTTTCCAGATATCAAACCACCTGCAATAGTTTTATTTCCCTTTCACCTTTTAATCAAGGTGTCCCATGTTCAATTCTCGGTCGAATCACAACCCTTCTTTCATGCGTAAACCAAGTAGCGGTCCGGACGTCAGTTTAAGCAAAAGTCTTCTCCTTGATAACCTCGGTATTTCGTAAGGATGTTAAGCCTAAACATAAGAAACAAACCAAATTGTATATTTCTGCATGCCTAAATGCCTGTTGTTTTATAAAGCCAAATTGCTTAAATATATTGATAGAAATTGGCAAAATTTATCGATTGCCTACGTAGCTTCCAACATTAGCTTGGATTGGACTTTCAATGATATCTACATACTAAATTTGTAATTTAATACCTCAGTTTTAACGTAATGATTATGATACATTGACCTTTAAATTTTACATGCAAAGCAATAACAGGATTTTCCCGTTATTGTCTTACATTTCAATTAATGACGGGATTTTCCCGATGGCTAGGGCGGGAGATTCTCAATTTAGGAAATTTACTGACCGGACTTCTTTAAGCTTATGGGAGTTCTTCCGGCATAACCCCGCTGTTGCATAATAACACCAAGGCGAAACAAACTTATTTATGTGAATATGTAATATAAATACGTAAAGCAAATAATCTAAATCAAAAAAGCCTGGTTTAAACCAAAAAAGCCTGGTTTAAACACCCCCCAAAAAACGGTTTTTTGGCATTTTCAAAAACAACCATGGTTCTTGCCAACTCTGCTTACTTTTTTATATAGGAGGTTAAAAAATTCTTATTATATACATTGGTTATTCCTGTGGAATTCATAATGTAAATATGTTGAAGAAAAATTGCTTGAAATATCTTTTCGTAATTCGTAGTTTATTTTCGAGTTTTTATATTATTATCAGCATCAACCACTAATTAAATGATTTTTTGTGTTATAGAGAAGCGAAACAAAGTCTGTTTTATCAATTTAAAGCAGAATTTTGAAAAAAAGCCCAAAATTTCCCAAGCAAAAAAGCGAAGCAGAAAAAACCGAGTTTTTTTTCAAAAAAGCCGTTTTTTTTTTTTCAAGCCCTTGCATCTCTAGTCAAAAGTAGGCAACATATAAGCCTTTACAACTATGGATATCCATTAGTTCGGAGGGAAGTTGGAAGTTTTAGGAACCAGCAGCTTCTTGTTTTTTGTGTACAGAATAACGTGTGATGCGATGTATTTCGTCACGGTACATTTCGCGTTTTCTTCACTTATGAGCTTGAAAGAAAACATCACACCATGTGTTTTCTCGAGTAGGAGAGACCGTGCTGCTGAAAATCCTTAACACTTCCGACATTGTGCCAAAGGATTCCGTATTCACTGCCATCAAGACTTATCGTTTGCCTACTTTGAACCAATCATAAAATCAGAGTATAACTCAAAATTCGGTTGATGGCATATCTGGGAATTTCATCCTGCAGGGAATACTCTGTACATCCATTGAACATTAATGAAATGTGCATTTTTGCAATGCGTATACATAACTTCCTTTACGCTGATAAGGACCACCATCCACAGTTTCTCGAATTTGATATTGGGTCTGTTGAAATTTTTCATTTTCGTGATTTTGGGCAGGCCTAGCTCTGAAAATATGCACTTTTCCCCACAGGTCCATATGAACTTTTCCTCTTACTTTGATGTGAGGAATCACCTCTTAGAGTTTGTCGGTCTAGTTCATTAACACCCTGCATATATATTAGTTTAATTTCCAACATTACGCACGAAGCCAGAGATGATTATGATAATGAGCGAATAGGTGGATTAAAGCAAAAGAAATAAAATTGAAGAATCCCGAATAAACACATTCGCACGACGTTTTTCTACCACAAATTTACTTGGAGGGAGGTGGAAGTAGTAGGTGTATGTGTCACTTCTAGGAATATATGTCACTGTTAGAAATGTGTGCGTGAGCTCATGTATCACTGGTAGGAAATGTGAGTGATTTCATATGTCCCTGGTACGAATATGTGTGTGAGTTCATGTGTCACTGGTACAAAGACGTGAGTGAATTCACTTGCCACTGATACGAATATGTATGTCGTTATTAGAAGTTCACGTGTCACTGGTATGAATATGTGAATCACTGTCAAGGCTTTATGTTCACTGGTATGAATATGTGAGTCACCGTTAGGAGTTCATGTATCATGCAACAGTGTTAAGAGTTCATATGTCACTGGTATGAATATGTGAGTACATCTGTCAGTGGTACCTGTATGTGAGTCACTGTTATGAGTTCATGTGTCACTAATAAAAATATGTGACTCACTTTTAAGAGTTCATGTGCCACTGATTGTAATATGTGAACGAGTTCATGTGTCTCTGGCACGAATATTTGAATTACTTCTTGTGTCACTGGTACGAATATGTGAGTGAGTTCATGTGTCACTAATAGAAATATATGAGTTTATGTATCACTGGTAGGAAATGTGAGTGAGTTCATGTGTCACTGGTAGAAATATATATGAGTTATTGTCATTGATATGTGTCAGCTTAGGAGAAGAGAAACAACAATATTATATTTAACACATCCATCGATACAATATTATATTAAACAAAAATTAAAGTTTAGGCTAAGGGATAAACATAATTTTTGATTATGTGCTACGTTCAGTATACAAGGGAAGTCCATTTTAAAGATAATTTCGCCTTTAAGATCTCTAACTGAAACTCCTTTCAAATTAAATCTTTCAGTATAACGTCCTATGATTATGCTCTTGAGGCAAAGGGAGAGACATAATTAAGGTAAGTTAATTATAATGGAAGATATGGTAGAATGAGGATATGTGAGGAAACGAGAGTACCCAAGAGAACCCATGAACACGATGTTTTACACCACAAACTAGCTTGACAGGGAATTAAACCAGGGACCCCACGCACCAAAAGTAAGCACTACACCACTGAGCCACCGTGGCCCTGTACATAAGTTTAACATCCCTTTTCAGTACCGAAGTTATGTAAGATGTGGATTTACAACTTAAGGTGGAAGATGTGGATTTACAACTTAAGGTGGAAGATGTGGATTTACAACTTAAGGTGGAAGATGTGGATTTACAACTTAAGGTGGAAGATGTGGATTTACAACTTAAGGTGGAAGATGTGGATTTACAACTTAAGGTGGAAGATGTGGATTTACAACTTAAGGTGGAAGATGTGGATTTACAACTTAAGGTGGAAGATGTGGATTTACAACTTAAGGTGGAAGATGTGGATTTACAACTTAAGGTGGAAGATGTGGATTTACAACTTAAGGTGGAAGATGTGGATTTACAACTTAAGGTGGAAGATGTGGATTTACAACTTAAGGTGGAAGATGTGGATTTACAACTTAAGGTGGAATCCGGGATCCAAAGGCGCGCTAACAGCTTGGTCACCAGGGAGCCTAGAAGGCAAGGTAGTAACAACGCTATGCCCTCTTAAATATTTCGGTGCAAAACTGCCTCGCCTCTAATCTGAAACTTCGTTAAATAGAAGTAAACAACCTGGTATGCGTTATGCAACATCTCTGAAAGAGAAATTTATTTTTCTTTTCGCTATGTCTGAAAGCAATACTAATACTTTGAAAGAATTTTTAATATGTATATAATCCATCTCTCTATTGTAACTTCAACTTATCTTGTAAGCCTTTGATTTTCAAATTATTCCTAACATTGTTTCACCGTCCTTCTTTGCCTTTCAAAAACAAGTTTTTGTAACTGAATAAGCAAAAGATGCTGCAATAAAAAAAAAAAAAAAGATGAAAATAGCCTTGTCTATATAGTTCACCACGGGTACATTAATTCACTGCGAATGACACTTGCATAGAACGTAAGCTCATTAGACCTTTTTTCTGTGTCCATAAATAAAAAAAGGGGAAAGCGGCAACATTGTATTCTGGTTTGGCCTCTTGTGGTTCCTGACGACACTGCTTTCTTTTTTTAACTGAAGCACAATTTTTAGTCTTTTTCCGTCCACTGTGTTTAAACACAATATTTCCTTCCTTGTGGCTTACCAACCGCGGTTTGAATAGGGGTGAATGGCCACGCATCCCTCCATCTACACAAAACTTTGGGTCATCAATCACTCGCGAAGCGAGAAGGAGGTCTGACGCTTAGAAAATTTGATGACCTCCCAAGTTTTTGACTAAATCTGCGCTATCAAAGAAGTACGTGCCGTGACGAGTTTAAAAGACAGCTTATTACATATACGCCGTTAGCTTATATGTAATGTTATTTATTGTCTCAATATTTAAAGAGAAAAATTCCGTAAAGTCATGTAAGAAAAGAATAAATCCACGCTATTTTTAACGGATAAAGAATTATTCAAATATACTATTGAATTGTATATACTATTCAATAATTCTCATCATAGTTAACAAACTGATATGGTTAGGAAAAATGAAATGAAATCTTTAAGTTTTACGTCCCACGGTTATGCCGGCTAGGCTAAAGGAGACGGTGATGATGAGAGATGAGTGAAATGGTGGAATGAAGAAAGTGGGAGGAAACGGGAGAACCCCGAGAAAACCCACGAGCACGGTGTTTGTCCACCACAAAGTTCACTTGGCGGGGGCTGGGATCGAACCCGGGACCCCAAGCACCAGAGGTGAACGCTCTACCACTGAGCCACCGCGCCCCCTCTGATATGGTTAGGATAAATCATTATGACTAGTTTTTGAGAAAGTAACGAAAAACGACTTATTTTGCAAATTTAGAAAAATGTATGAAGTACACAATAAGACGAATCTTATGTTGACGTACATCCTTGCTAAACTTTTTTTTTGCTATGGCACTAGCAGTGGCGGATCTAGAAAGTAAAAACTGGAGGCACCCAGAACCCAGACTATGATAGGTATATCACGACTTTATAATTTTTTATTGGTTCTCCAGAAGTCTCCAATTTAGCTCTTTCCCGATAGATATCATGACTAAGTTACACGTCGACATTGTTGACCTCAAATATTGCTTTGCATTTTGCATGAGAAAAAAAAATGCTACTCAAACTATATCTAATGTTTCAAAAAAAAAATCCAATAAAAACATATTTCCGTTTAATGTCTCACGATTAGGCCTTTAGGCTAGGAAAGACGATGATTAAAGTGAGTGAGTGTTAATGGGAGAATTGATGGAATTGGAAAGTGGGAGGAAACGGGAGTACCTTGAGAAAACCCAAGGACACAATGCTGTCCACCACAAATTTACTTGGATTGAACCAAGACCCCACATACCAGAGGTAAGCGCTCTACCACTGAGACACCGTGCACCCAGTTTTCAATGAAAAATAAAATGCAACGCTTAGGGTAAACTTTCAAAAGTATATAAATAATAGTTTCAGTTAGTTTTGTCACTCAAAACACTGGGCGGCCTAGGACTGCGGCCCCGGACTAGATCTGCCACTCGGCACTTGAAATATGGAGGGAGATTCGGTGCCTCAGTGGCAGACCGCTTACCTCTGGTTGGTAAGGTCACTGATTCGATCCCCGGCCATTCTACTAATCATTCACTTGCTTTAACCATCATCTTCTTTAGCATAATGAGCATATTTGTGGGAATTTAATTTGTAAGAAAGATTTAGAAATATGAGTGAAAGCCGGGTTCTATTCCCGGTGAAATGTCATGTGGTTCGGTTCTCATGTTAAGCTTTAGATCCACGTCTCATATAGCCCAAGTGCTGAAAGGGACGCTAAACCCGAATCAAATTAACCAACTGTGAAGATGTCAGCACAAAATATGGTTAATGGGCTATAGCCCAAATTTATGTATCGGCATATTATTTTCGGAACAGCTGTGAGTTTTCGTATGTGCACCTCTGAATCGAGTCACAAAGCATGACGTTTCAATAACAGCACGAAAACAATTGGCTAACAGCTCACACATACTGGCCATAGCGCTTTCACAGTGCGCAACTCATCATATGACTGAATTTTCCCTCCCACGTTGCGGCTGGCTGACTACGTTCGCGCCAGACGTCATAGCTGTTTCGAAAATAATCTGCCTATATAATTGTTAAATGTTAATGTTTCTTTAACTATAATTTTGTCCAAAGATAACACATTTGCAAATCTATATAGCACACAAAACTGAACGAATAATTTGCTTAAGGGCAAATTCTCATGAACATTTTTTTGAGAACATCAAGAAAAATGCATTTTTATGATGGTAAAATTATGTCGTCCGTTTTCAAAAGTTGTCAATGGTTTTACGCTGCTGTAACTGTTTAATACCTCAGGGTGTAAAGATAATGGAGAGTGTAGGTTCACTCTAGGCATATGTATGTGTGCGTGTGTGTGATACTTTATTTCACGGTAACTACTAACCGTATCTCGAAGAAACTTCGTGAATTAATTACAATTTTTCTCTTGTTACCTAATTTTCCTCCTTAGAGGAAAAAATTCAGTTCTCGGATTTTTTCTTTACTTGTACTACAAATTCTACATTTTTGCCAAATTTCACGTTTTCATATGTACACTCATGTCCAATATCATTGTCCTATGTCTATAAATACGTTGTTGTAAGAATATAATTTGATAACGAATTCGACCGGTATTTCTCACAATGTTAGTATGTGTATAATCGGTAAAGACATGTATGTGGCAAATTTCATGTCAAAAGAGCAGTAAATAAGAACAATAAAATGAAAATAAAACTTTCGTGTCCATTTAGCAACATTTTGTTTTACTCATTCTAATTTTCGTATTTATAATTCTTTTTCTATGAAATTTACCACAAATATTCATTTCCCGATTATACACATAGTATCAGTATTAAAGTACCCTGCAATATCATTATCAAATTACATTCTGTCATTGACGATCCGTTTTTTCAGGTTTTCGCTGACCTTCACCTCATAGATAGTTTGAGATTAAGCATTGAAATGTTATATATGTCATGATCTGATGTACACTCATGTCCAAAATGATTGTTGCATATGTATAACTGTCTTCTTGTAAAAATGTTATTTGATAATGATTTTGCAGGGTACTTTTAATACTGATACTATGTGTATAATCGGAAGTTGTATATTTGTGGTAAATTTCATGGGAAAAGAATTATAAATACGAAAATTATAATGAGTAAAACAAAATGTTTCTGAATGGACAAGCAAGTTTTGTTTTCGTTTTATTGTTCTTATTTACTGCTCTTTTGTCATGGACATTTCCACATACATGTCTTTGCCGATTATACACACGCTAACATTGTGAGAAATACTGGGTGAATTCGTTATCAAATTATATTCCTACAACAACATATTTATGGACATGCGACAATAATTTTGGAAATGAGTGTACATTAGTGATGTAGCCAATTTTCATTGCAGTATATTCTTTTGGAAGCGAAATTATTGGTGTTCCGAAAACTCCTGAGTTGCTTTGTGTAAATAGGCACGCGTCGTGTTCCAAATTGAGACTCAAGAACTTGTCTTGGTTAAGATACAGAGACTCACTTTAATATTCGGCCACCCCACATTGTTGTCATTTATGTCAAAGGACTCATGAATGTAAATACATAGGAATTTTTAAGCGATGACAGGGAACAACTATCATGTCTCGTGTACTATTTCGTAATGTGTAAAAGTTGTAAATGCATATTATACCTAACTAACTGCTATGTTTCTACGAACTGCCTTCATATTATGCCACTTTAATATTCGGCCACTAAAGTGACTTGATGATCTTATTGCTCTATCTCCAGTTTACAGAACAATATGAGTGGGGGAAGGAACGTCGTATGTACAACTCTTTTCTCGTCTTCGTGTTAGAAAGTGTGAATGGGTATTGGCTTTGCAGTATAACACTTCCAATGGGGCGAAAAGTTATAACACAATCTTTGAGCAGAGCCAGCTGGTCATTTTTCGTCATTAAAGGGGGATTCAAATAAGTATATTGCCCGTCTCTTGAATATACCACGAAGTACAGTCGGTGATATCTTGCGACGTTATAAGAACGAAGACACGATAGAATCCGTGAAGCAGAAGGATCGGCCTAGCAAGCTAAATGAACAACACAAACGTGTGATTGTGAAAAAAGTGAAGAAAAACCCAAAATTAAGTGCACTCAAGATTGCAGCGGAATTGTTGCAAGGGTGTGGAAAGGATGTACACCCAGAGACTGTTCGGAAAGTACTGAGAAACGAAGTATACCACGGAAAGGTAGCTACAAAGAAACCATGTGTCAACAAAGTGTGCAGATAGAAAGAACTTCAGTTCGCTAAAATCTATGTGCAGAAGGAACCAGAATGATGGAAAGACGTTATTTTTGCTGAAGAAAGCAAATTCACTATTTTAAAGACAGATAGCAGGGTTATAGTGTGGCGAAAGGCGAATGAAGAACTAAGGAAACTGAATTTACAAGCAACAGTCAAATATGGTGGTGGTAACATAATGGTTTGGAGGTGCATATCTGCTGTCGGTATGGATGAACTCAGGTTTATAAATGCTAAAATGACAAAAGAACAATGCCTGAGCATTCTAAAAGAGACTTTACACAAGAGTGCGGACCAATTTGGAATCAGCGAGACTTTTAAATTTTATCACGATAACGACCCAAAACATAAGGCGGATGTTGTGTGTGACTGGCTTCTGTACCACTGCCCCAAAGCTATCGAAACTCCACCACAAAGTCCGGACCTCAATCCCATTGAAAATTTGTGGGACGAACTCAATCCTAGAGTTCGGAAAGTGGTGGTAACATTAAAGGAGGAACTTAAGAGAAGGTTAACAGAAGAATGGGCCAATATTGCTGCTGAATGTACCGCAAAAATAACTGGGAATATGCAAAATCACTTGAAGGAGGTGGTACACAATAAAGAGTATCCAATTAGGTATTAAAACCTTTTTCTTGCATCGAAGAAGGCGACAAGAAAGTTGCACATTATGTGGTGGCCGAATATTAAAGTGATTATAATTTTTGTTTGAGAAGAAATGTTCTAATTTTTATACGTAAGAGTTAAAATTTTATAGTTAAATTTTGTAAAAAGTTGCAGAAAATATAGAGGTTTCATATAGCATAAACAATATTATCACTCTACTTTACTGTAGTTCATAATATAAGATAAAATGCCAGTACAATGTGGTGGCCGAATATTAAAGTGAGTCTCTGTACGTAAGATAGATGACAAAGAATAGAAATGTTGAGCTTCAAAAGTTAATTATACTAAAATTTCTAAAATACAAGGGGCGTTCAAAAGTTTTCACAATGAGTCATAACTTTTGTAATAGTTACACTAGGGCCATGAAATTTTGTACACACGTATGTTACTCAATGTATCCTCCATCGCTGTGACACATTTAGCTTACTGTTTTTTTTTTTTTTTTTTTTCAATACCGTATATGCACTTCGTTAAAATCCCGGACGCTGACTATTACACCATTATGTCACACACACAGTGAGTTCTTCGTCACTGGCAAACTACCTGCTGTGAAGGTGGTCCTTCAGATAACCAAACAGAAAAAAAAATCGGACGAGGTCAGGTCCGGACTATAAGGGGACTGAGGAACCACTTTCCATTACATACTTCTGATTTTCTGTTGTGTGTAATTTACATAGTGGATTTGTTTATGTTCGCTTGTGAGCAGATGTGCATCAAACAGGCACAAAGTTTTCTGTAAAGATTGTATTAATGTTATAATACTGCACACAGGAAACCCAGTCGCTTCAACAAGTTGTCATGCAGTTACACCTTTGTCAATATGATCTTTGTTAACGTTTTTCACTGCAATTGATGTCCTGTCGTGCCGTGTTGGTCCAACAGACTGAAATCACCACTGTGTAACTTTTGTACCTATTACTGGATATTACTGCTGTCTCATCTCAATGTACACGAAGCAATTTGTGTCGAATGGATGTAGCCGGCCTTGTACAGAAGGGAGGCAATTCCGGCCTTGTACAGAATTCAATGGCCGACCGTTGATGGGTGTGGCTGTCTATTTCGTCCTACATTCTGGATGTATCTATGAATAAAGAAAGAAAATTTTCTACACAACTTCAACATAGAGGACACAAGTACACTCACAAAAAAAAACATGGTCCTAGTGCAACTATTAAAAATGGCATGGTCCATTGTGCAAAACTTTTTGAACATTCTTTGTAGAAAGAAATATAACTAATTCTTGCAGCACTTCAACAATATAATTGAAACGTTTGTTGCAAAATTCTTTCACTAGATAGTGAACTTCGAGGTGAAGTCACCAGAGCAAAATGGACACAGTCCACCACTCTACTACGAGAAAGAAAATTTATTACAGATAATATAGAGGAAATTGTTGTGTGGGGTTCGTTCCAAGGCGCCTCAATTATGTATATATATTGTAACGCAAGTTGACAAAATTAAAACCAGAAAAGATTGTCCCTGTTACCGAGTTTTGAAATCCTAGTATTTGCAGTATTCTCCATCAATGTGGAAGGAACAAGAATGCTGGCTCAATGCCATAACGAGAGCTTCGCTCCGAGGCTCTGGCTGTTACTTTTCGGGAGTTAATCTTCGTTTTGTCTAGACGATTAGTTTCCTTGCTTTCTTTCTCTTTTCCGAAGCCTCCCCCCAAACCATTTTTGTGTTTTCTGTTTTCTCGCCTCGAAAATCGAGTTGCAACTTTCCACTTTCCACTTAAGAGAACACGAAGTGATGCAAGACAGAATACTTGAAAAAAAAATAAGAAATAGCTCTGTTCACCCAACTGTATGTAAAAATCATTTACAAAAAAATAAATCAAACAGTGAAATCAGACAAGAGCGAATTCGCAATTCACATCAAATAACAATAGTAAGCAAAATAAAAAATAAACTTTTGTTAACAGAGTCTTTGTTTATGAACTTCTAAGCAAAGTTACTTAGAAAACAACATTGAAAAGAAAATACGAAAAATTACGCTGTAATAAACATAAACAATTAAATAATTCGACTTACACAGGGATGTAATGAGTCATATGCAGAAGGATACTGCGTATACATACATAACTCTTTCTGTAGGTTCTAGCGTCCTTGTCAACTAACTAACTGACTCTATGGCCTATGGAATCCGGAGGTTCAATGCCGAGTTCACAAAAGCTCTCCACTGACTTCTATCCTTTGTCAACTGAATTCCTTAGTCAACTGGATCCAGTATCTACTATGTACTCATATTTCTGCGAGATTCATCTTAATATTATTCTCCTATCTGCGCTTAGATATTCCTAATGGGTGTTTTCCGATTGGATTTCAAGTAAAAACTTTGATAGCGTTAATACTTTCTTCCATTCTGGCTACATGACCTGCCCACCTGAGCCTCCTAAGTTTCATGACCCTAGCAATGTTTGGTAAATGGTATAGATTATCCAGTTCCTCGTTATGAAGTTTTCGTCATTCCCATTCCCGTTCTTGTTAGGCCCGAATATTTGCCTCAGGATTATATTTTCAAATACCTTCAGTCTACGTTCTTCCCTTAGAGTAAGCGACCATTTTTTTCAGCCATACGGCATAGCAGGCATGGTTATAGTTTTATATATTTTAAGCTTCAAATTTCTCAACAGAATTTGCTATCTCAACAGATTTTGAACTGAATAATAACACGAATTCCCTGCTTTCAGTCCACATTTAATTTCTTCGTGTATATGATTTTGGTTTGTTAATATTGATTTTGGTCCCTGCCAACACTGTTGAGGTTATATCATATGTGGAGCTACAGCTCCGAACCACGTGAGCTTCCGCCAGGAATGACATCTAGTTCTACCTTTACTGAAACACGTGCGCTGATAATAAAACCACGAAGGGGCTTCTAATACTTTTGTGTTCCAGATTATGCTCAGCTTGAATTTGTGAAAACTCAATTCAACAACGATATTTTAATAATATCCATACCATTAGCCACTTGAATTTTTAACTACTATTTTATATTTTTTATTAGCGATATCAAGGGAACTCTTAAATCCTAAACTGGATTTTTTGCTGATAGATCATTATATTATTAGCATAAAGGTACCAAAGAAAAAGTCTTAAATTTTTCAGTTCTTGAAATATTTAATAGTTTGAAAATAAATTTCTATTCCTGTTTCTTTAATTCCAACAGCATTAAATGATATATTCTCAAAAATATTTTGAAATAGTTTACAAGTTTGTACAACAACATTTCCTGGTTTATACAACAACATTACATCCTTAAGGCAAATATATTGAAATGCGGACATTGTAACCATAGCAGATCATACAAACCGGTTGAATGGACTACATTTTGAGGTTTCTCTGGTGCAGTTACCACAGTAAGTCAAACCTAGGGAATTTCATTCTGCCATCAGGAATAATAATAGGTAAACCCCACTTCAAGGTAACACATTCTCCGTCCTCGCTGCGATCACAGGTTTTCTCTCTTATCAGAAATATATCCGAGAAAGCAGACATACTAATCTTGCATAAGTTAGGCAAAAATGAAATATTTCTTAACTAATGGCCACTTAATCGAGGCTTCAAAACTCATAAGATTCCATTAACCCTTAGATCTGGGAGTTAAATATCCATCAAACGCTGCGAGAGGCGGTAATTTTAAATCACCAAAACAACAATATTCGCATAATATCACAAAATTGAACACATCTTTAAAAACTTGCTCAATTGCAATGATACTTTCAGGACTTTCAAATGAAACTTCACACTATACAAAAATGTATAAACAACGTTTTATATGATATAATAATAATAATAATAATAATAATAATAATAATAATAATAATAATAATAATAATAATAATAATAATAATAATAATAATAATAAAACTTACATGTTGCTCTTACAAAGTACTCCTTCTGTGTTGTATTCTTGTCAGTTTAGAAGTCGAGCTTTGTGTGGTACATTTTGGAAAAGCAAGAGATGGCAGCACATTGCAGATTACTCTTTAGTGTTCGTATGGGAAAACAACAGATGGAGAAAATTCATAATTTCGTTAATGCGACACCGGACGTATACGTGTATGTAGCACTATGAGGGTCCGTACATGTATACGTCGAACCTGCTTGAAGAGTTAAAACCCATAAAATAGTACTATAAGCTATTCCACGCTACCTGATAGGAAAAAGAAGAAGTTTTTTCTCCCACCACGCTCAAGTACAGGTGAATGTTGCTGTTCCGTCTTCCATCAGCCCCCGCACACGGAAGTATAGAGTGTACCTAAATATGTCTAAATAATAAATTACAACTTTCATAATAACACTAGTATTTTAAAACAATTACATTTGCCTGTATTATAATGAGATAAGTAATACGTGTTATTATAATGGAAATTTTATTGAACAGTTGTATTGTTTATTTTCCTTCTTTTTCGCAGTCGGGCTTGTGGCATAATGTTGGAATGGCAAGGGATGGCAGGGTTGGTAATTCAATGGGTATTTATTTATTGATACAATAATTTCATAATAATATAAAATTAAAAACCAAGTACAATATATATGGGTAAATTATCAGAGCGTGAAGATGATAACAATAGAACCTGAAATGCTTAAAAAAAAACACTTGTCGTTCCCTCTCTTATTAACAGATGTTCTTACATTAAAAAGAACTATATATATACACACACGGATAATATTGTTCCAATAATAATTTTGTTTGTTGAGCCCCTCTTGCAGAAGACCGGGAAATGACTTTTTATTGTCTTAGAAATATTATCTATCTCCATTAATAGGAATAATCATTTGCAGTACTTAACTTGCAAGAGAGAGACGTTTATGGTGTGCAGAATATAAAATGAGTTCTACGTCCCACGGTTATTGGGATTTAGATTTCTGGGCTTTCTGCATCTATGGCCATTTAGCCCGTCATATGTGCTCATCGAGCACACTACCCGGGGAAAGGGAAGGAAGGAAGCGGCCTGGGACCTATAAGTTAGGTACCACTCCGGCATTTGCCTAGTGTGAATGAGGAAAACCCAGAGAAACCTCATTCAGGGTGGCTGGCCTGTAAAAGCGTTATACACTTTTTCGACCGAGTGGCCCCTCCGGGAATCGAACCCGGGACCGCTCGCACCCAAGGCGAAAGTGTTAGCGACTACGCTATTCCACGGTTAGGCCGGCTAGGCTAAAGGAGATGATGATGATGAGAAATGAATGAAATGGTAGAATGAAGAAAGTGAAAGGAAACGGGAGAACCCGAAGAAAACCCACATACAAGGCATAAAATCAAAAACAAAGTACAATATGTATGGGTAGATAAGATGATAATAGAACCTGAAATGCTAAAAAAAAAAAACTCGTTTTCTCTCTTATTAGCCGATGTTCTTACATTAAAAAGAATAATAAGAAAAAGAATTATATATATATATATATATATGCACTGATAATAATCTAATAATAATTGTGTTTGCTGAGCCTCTATTAGAGAAGACGGGGAAATGATTTTTTATTGTCTTAGAAATATTATCGGTCTCCATTAATAGGAACAATCATTTGCAGTAATTAATTTGCAAGAGAGAGATACTTATGGCGTGCAGAATATAAAATGAAATCTTTGAGTTTTCGTCCCACAGTTATGCCGGCTAGGCTAAAGGAGATAGTGATTATGAGAATGAATGAAATGGTGGAATGAAGAAAGTGGGCGGGAACGGGGCATCCCCGAGAAAACCCACGCACACGGTTTTGTCAACCACAAAGTTTACTTGGCGCGAGCTGGGATCGAACCAGGGACGCCATGTACCATAGGTGAAAGCTCTACCACTGAGTCACCGCGGCCCCGGATGTGCAGGATAGTGTAATGTTGTGACAAGGGTTGATTATTGTGTAAGATAGAAAAAGTAATGATAAATACTGGTTCGTTCAATCATACAAAAATAACGAACGCTTTGGCTTAAAGATCTCAAAGGCTCATCGTAGCAGAAACAAACTTTTACATTAGATTTTAACCTGCAAAATGTCAATCTTTGTTATCAACCATCCTTTAAAGATCCTGCTTTACATTGTCCGGAAGCCTTCTCTTTCTCCCAGCTAATAGTTTCCTTCGCCTCGGCTTTTTGAATAGGACTTGGTGACTTGGTGCGCATTTCCCATACAAGCAACGTGTCATGTTGATCTTATACGTATTAATTTTACTATCTCTTTAATACACGGTGACCTGTAGTTGCTGTGAAATAAAAGCTTGTGTAGCGTTTTAATTTACCTGAATGTATACCTCTTTTGCTCCAAATATTTTTATCAACATTTTATTTTCGAAACCCGGCAGTTCGAGTTCTTGTATTCGTGTTAGAGATTAGCTTCCACAATCATACAAAATTGGACAGATTGAGCTCTTAATGATTTTAATGTTTTCGATATTTGTTAAGACAATAAAATGTTTTACAGTGGGATAAACTTTAGTACGTAAATAATATGCAATACTTTTCTACAAACAAAAATTAAAAAACAATAATTGTTACTCGAGGATGATAGCTAAAAGAAACAGGAGTGCTTTCTCAACATTAGGTGCGAGCGAATTGACGTACGAATTTAGAATTTACACGATTATATTTATTAGAAAAGTTTCCCTCCCTGTGAAGGTCAACGACTAGTTTTCCCCTTCTGCAGTTGAACGTGGTGGGAGGTAGGGGAATTTCCAATCCGGTTGCCTGGAATAAACTTTAGTATCATTGTGTAAAGAAATGGAAATTATAATAATAATTAATTAATTCAATTTCATTTGAAATTTTCATTATAACAGTTTTTTAATAATCATTGTTATTTTACAATTCTTATGTAATTACTTATGGTTGTATCTAATTGCTTTCAAATCTCGATTATTGGATTAACTTATTTACATGAATGTAAACAGATTAATTCAAACAAGTTTTATGAATAAATTGAATTTCTCCTAAGTAGGTATATATTTTTTTCCTTGCTCAAATTAGACGTTTCTTTCGTGCATAATCTATTTGAAAATAACAAGTTGTTGGTTTGTTTCTGGTGGTTTTGAATGCCTATTTTCAAATTCTGGACCCATTCAAATTGGTTGTTGGGCTTATTTGGAGTTGACAATACATTCACTGTTCCACTGCTTTTCAATAATTAAAAAAAAAAAAAAAAAAAAACAACGACGGATGTATCCCAGTTTTATGTCAAAATTGTAACATAATGTAAAAAAGCATGTATTTTCAAATTCGAAGTGCCGATTGATATCTCTTGTTAACCAATACTTATTTTGAAATGCTCAATACTATTACATAAAAGAATAAAAATGACTCACTCGTCAAGCGATTAGGATTAGGAAAAATTATATTTCTCGGCTTTCTGTATCTATGGCCATGTTAGTACGTCACGTATGAGGGATGACGTCCCTCGGAAATCACACTAATCGGAGAAAGGGAAAGATTGGGGAAGGAAGGAAATGAAATGAAATCTTTAAGTTTTACGTCCCACAGTTATGCCGGTTAGGCTAAAGGAGACGGTGATTGTGAGAAATGAATGAAATGCTGGAATGAAGATAGTGGGAGGATCCCTTTTAAATAATGTCTTTCGAACAGATTCTGGAGATGTTAGTAGTTCAGCACGCTGCTTAGGTCTAGATTTACTTGATATATTTTTAACAATCTTTTTGGGGAGTTGGTATTAAATCATGGAAAGAAATGCTTGTCTTCTTGGATATAGGCATACACTCAACTCTTTTTTTCACAGATGTAGTTGCTGACGTTTCTTATTCTGCAGAACTTGAGTTGTTATCGTTAATTTCTGCTTCCTTATTAGATATTTCAATTGTGCAACAGGACAAAAACTTGTACTGTTTCTTGTACGTCATCTGTGTTTAACGCTCATATTTTCCCATCTGAAATAAGAAAGAGAGACAAAAAATATCGAATTCTTATATCACCACTATGTATAAGACGATAGATGGGGTGGGGTGTGGTTGAGCATGCATCCGTACAAAATTAAAGTGGGAAAAAATCTTTGAGTTTTACTTCCCAAGTTATGCAGGGTAGGCTAAAGGAGACGGTGATGAGTAGAATGAATGAAATGGTGGAATGAAAAAGGTGCGAGTAAAAGGGAGAACCCCGATAAAATCCATCTACACGGTGTTTATCCGCCACTTGGCGCGAGCTGGGATCCAACCAGGGACCCAACACACCGGAGGTGAACGTTCTACCACTGAGCCATCTCAGCTCCCTGATCAAAATATGACCCTGTTCACCCTAACTAGATATGGTCCTATTCACCCTAATTGGTAATATATATAGAAATAAGTTGGCAACCCTGTTTAAGTTCCTTCACGATTATCATGCTAGTCATAACAACTTGAGTTAACCTTGTTGAAGATAAGAAAATCAAACTTCTGCACTTCCAACAAAACTACATAGCGTAACAAGAAAGAATAAATGACAGAAGTATTAAAAATACGCTAACGTAACGCTTGCATTCAATTGATGATGAAAGTTGCTCTGTAATACAATCAACGTTCAGCATTCACTCAATATAACTGCACAATGAACTTGTAGAGACTCACAGTAAAGACACGGCGTGGCACTCGCTTCGCTGCTTCTGTTCTATAAACAAGTAAGGTGAATAACGTAACGAGTGGAGCTATTCATCCGGTGGCCCTATTCCACCGAAGCTACCCTATTTCTGTCCTTTCAGGCTGTGCTGTAAATTTACATCTGTCATATGAAATGACTACCTGCGAGAATATTCTGACGTTAGTCTACAGGTGGACATGTCTCTCATATATTGCAGTCCAAATACAAAAAAAAAAAAAAAAAAAAAAAAAAAAAAAAAAGTGATGGGTTTCAGCAAGTGGAATTGAGAGGACTTAAGACACTTTTAACCAGGGACGTACACAGGGGGTGGGTCCTGGGAGGCCGGACCCACACCGAAATCCAGGCTTTTTTGTAAATGAAGTCTACTTTTAGGGGCAATTTTAGACATTTTCATATAATTTAGCCTCGAATTGTATTTGGACCCCCCGGAAACACTTTAGACCCCTCCCGAAATAAATTCCTGCGTACGTCCCTGCGTTTAACATTTCGCAAACGTGGTAATAATCATGGTACTCGGGATAGAATCGTTATTACCCAGGAACTTAATGGTGTTGCGAAAATACAAAAAGACTGTGGCCGTGACTACACCAACAATAGAATAATTAAAGAATGTGAGAATCAGCTACAAACACCAACCTCTGAAAGGAAACGCCTCCGCTCTGTGTCAGGGTTCAACTGGAAGACAAATTGTTTATTTTGTTATGGAAGAATTGACTTTCGTCACCTGAAAGTCAGTGAAATCTCACACAGCTGAAACTACAAATTCGTGAAAGTATTCTTTCCCACTGCAGCAGACTAAATGACGCGCAGGGAGACGGAAGTTGTGGAGAGGCTTCATACTTGTTCTGATTTTGTTGCAGCTGAAGCTATTTATCACAAGGATTGCCGTGATCGGTTTCGCCTGAACAAACGTCCTGTGCAAACGTCTACAGATAGTAGGAAAACGAGCAACCCAGTCAGCATACACCCTAGACGGAAAATGAATAACGAAAAAGACGAAGCATTTATTTCGTTGTGTGAATGGTTGGAAAATAAATCAGACTGGGAGGTTATGATAGTAGCAGAGCTACATTATAAAATGAAAGGTCTAACTGGTAAAGAAGAAATATATTTCGTGAAATGGTTACAGTAAAAACTTATAGAACACTGTGGTGATCATTTGTATTTTCTTTTTTTTAAAAAAAGAAATGAAATCTTTAGGTTTTACGTCCCACGGTTATGCTGGTTAGGCTAAAGGAGGCGGTGATGATGAGAAATGAATGATATGGTGGAATGAAGAAAGTGGGAGGAAACGGGATAACCCCGAGAAAACCCAAGAGCACGATGTTTGTCCACCTCAAAGTCCACACGGCGCGAGCTGGGATCGAACTAGAGACCCGAAGCACCGGAGGTGAACGCTCTACCACTAAGCCACTGCGCCCCCACAATTCGTATTTTAGTACGTTCCTGTTAAGCCAGAAGATGTATGTTTACGTGGCGTTGTGAAGTATTTGATTCAAAATATCTGGTACGAAAAATGCATGCATAAATTATGACGACGAGAAAATTCAAATTGTAACATTAGCAGCAAAGATTATGAAGGCGAAGATTCGCGAGCACGTGCACAATGTTAATTCTTACCCAGAAATGGAAGAAATACTAGATTCTAATTTAGAAAAGTCAAGGCTTCCTACATCATTGCAAACATTGCTGCATAAACCTTATTCCTTCTGCGATGAAACGCTTCATTTGGTCATGCGATCATTTATGCCTCTAAACCGTGATCTACGATTCCCATAATAATGCTTGGTGTCGAAGTGCAAATGAATTATCTATTTGAAACTCGCTGGCTGATATAAAAATTGTACCAACTCGGATTTTCAGTGCCTTACAGCGAAGTAATGCGTTACAAGTAGTCGATAGTAGCTTCTGATAGCGGGGGCATCTTGAAAGAGTTCTATCCTGAAGATTTCCTTCAGTGAGCCAAAGACAACATTGATCATCATTGTGTATGAGTTTATCTCTACGCCAACATAATTGTTCAAAGATATTAATGCAGAAACTAGACAAAGAAAACCTTGCTACAGTGATTGCAACGGGTATTACACGCTGTCCTCATCCAAAAGGTAGAATTAAGTTTGTTCTGGACGGTGAAGCAATATTTTATTGAGTTCGAAGAAAAATTCAGAGATTCGAGTGGATGATATTGTCAATCAATACCGCCTACTTGTATTGTCGGCGTCCAAACGAGGAGTTTCCATTGTATTTTTTTTCTTTTGGATATGATTATCCAAGTACGAAGAGTCATAGACACGAAAGGCGTAAATGCTATATTTAATGCAACAGATGTGTTCTCTGACTCCTCCACAGACATCTGCATCAATCAGGAAACATTTTTATCCAATACCACAACAAACACAAATTTATTGCTCTTCTTTCTCAGGCACTTACATTAGACAGTCATGATATTGCCTAGTCAACTGGAGATGCCGACTTCCTAATTGTCCAAACGGCTCTGAAACATGCTGCCTCCGGTAATTTTGATATTGTCATTGTGGTTACTGATGACACAGATATCATTATTCTGCTAGTATACCATTTCAGACCTGAGATGTGTGATATCTTTGTTAGAAAAAGAGAAGTGGAACCAAGAGCGCACGCTGTCCGTGAAATATTAAATATATAGTAATATAACATCGGCTATGTCAGCACATCTACTGACTATCCATGCCATCAGTCGATGTGATAGTTTATGTGCGCCTTTTGGTGTTGGAAAGCCTAGTATATATATAAAAACAATCCAAACTTCACAGGAGGCAAGAGAGTTAAGTAGCTCACTCCTGACTTGTTCAGGAAATCCTACAAATATCAGCGGAATCGGCACACCATTACTGTCGATTCTTTATGGTGGAGACCCTGACACGTTTTACAACAAACTTTGGTACTTGAGTTACATGCAAGCTATCGTCGGATCAAAGAACGTCATTGAATTGTTTATTTCAGAAACCCGTCAACCGAGATTTTTTCATAAAATTACCTTTTGTGCGGAATATGTTACTCATGCTCTAAACAGACACTTTAGTGCAGAAACCAGCCGCCTGTCATGACGTCAAATATGTTATTATTAAAACCGAATATGGTGGGATTTAGTGCAGAAACCCGTCAAGTGATATCACATAACGTGTTTCTACAGTAAATCTAATGTTTACCTCCCTTGACAACAATGCACTGCTAGCGTCATTCGTTGTGTTTTTGTTTCAGTGCACTTCCTTTATTGACATTTCAACAGTCATCATTGAGTGTTGTGTACTGGTTAGAGTAGTGCATTTATAATATCTGTTGCACAGATTTTTCCCGTTCTTTGGTTGCAATATCTAGTAATAGCACTGACGATGAACCTCCAGCAAAAAGAAAACGTGGTGTCAGCTATTATGACAAATACCAACGAAATGTTATACGAAAAGCAAGAGTCAAAGGGGAAGAATACAAAAACTATAAATGTAATATGGTGGCAAGGAGATCTATTCCAGATTAAATTTTGAGCCATTATGTAGGTAAATGCAGATTATCAATTGATGATGAAACAAAACATAAAATTTGGAATTATTTTACGGATTTGATACCAAAAACATGCAAGATACATATTTGCAAACATTGGTAGAAGTAAAGGAAGCAAAACGTAAGGTGAAAACAAAGGTGATACTGGTGCCAGTGAAACGTTACGCTCGTTTAAAAAAAAACTTTTAAGTACAAGATAATAATCAACGGAGTGCTTACAACAATATGCAAAATTGTGCTTTTACAAATCCATGGAGTTTCTCGGGATCGAGTTGCAAGGCTGGCTAACTTATTTCAGAATAAGCTTCCCCTTCTGGAAATTATCTATCAATAAGAAAAGAAAATTGAAGACCTGGTTAAGCTGAGTGACTACACTACAGGCTATGAAGATTTCTACGACATCCTTTAGTGGCCAACTACAAAACTATGTGTAACGTAGACAGGGCATATGAAGATGAGTAGTTCAAAACAGACAGACACATAGTAATTCAGAAGGGAATCCACTTGTGTTTTGCAGGGCACTGATAACGCGATTACTGTCGTCACTATGGATACATTCCTATTCTAATAATGTTCCGACTATTCATTTGATACCCAAATACATAGATATAGTTAATAACTTAGTGATTTTATTTTTAAAACAGAATATAACAGCAAATGTTGTTATTTCGCTTGCAAATATTATGTTGTTTTTTCGACGCCACTAGTTTTATTGCAGAAACCCGTTCACTGAACTTTTTATATAAATTTTTATTAATTACGGAATAACTATTATAATCTAGTTACAGGCAACATCCAATTCACGAACAAATTAACTAATACTCCAAATTTTGTGGAACCCTCAAATTTGTTATTATCAGAGATATAATGTTTTTTTTCTCGTTTTCCCTAAGGTTTCAAAAAGTGCATTTAGCGGGTTTCTGAAATAAACGATTTCAATTATTCCGCAAACATGGCTTTCTACAGAGAATGCTGCGTATTTCCATATTTTATGAATATATATGCAACTAATACGTTAGAAAATACTTTCTTGCAACGCCCCGGATCTAGCTAAGTGGTGTTTGGATGTTTGACATTAACACTTATATCCCAATTCAAACTGATCTGGGACACGCGAAAGAATCTCTCCTGATGGTAATCTACTGTAAATGCAGATTTTTATCCAGAGAGCCGTGCAACACAACCTGCTCAAGTTGAAAGCATATAATGAAGTGCATATCATCATGTGCTCGCTGCCTCAGTAGATCATGTAGCAATGCTGATATTCTCCATTTGTGTGACAGTGACGATGAAGATCTTGAAAACGAAATGTAAATGTGTACATTACGTTCAGTATGTAATAAGATTTATTTGAAATAGACGTTGTACTCAATTTCAGTTGCAATTCAGTCTGCTTATTTATAGAGGCCGAGATATTAGTTTATTGTTACTTATTTTTGTTTCACCTGATTTAGTTTGTACGGTAGTAGTTCTCACGTGTGCACGTATGGTACGTATGGTAGTAGCGTAGTTATACATTGAGATGTGTGCACTTCTTTCATACCTTAAAATATTTCCAAAATGTTACATGAAATTATAATGATTAGAATCGTTTTATACCTTCAGCAGAATGTGTTTTGCTACACCTTTGCTTGTATTAAGTAAAGGAACAACATTTTGTAGCGCCTTGTATGTGCCCATTGACCTATGACTAAAAGAGGATGTATATATCTAAAACTGTGCAGTCTTCCACTTTGAAAGGATTAAAGTCCTCATGTGATCATTTTTTATTACATAAAGTTATTCTATACAATATCATTTTGTGCACTTTATATGGTAATTTCAGCAACTTTGGACCACCCTGTACACATTATCCCAACTTCGATAGCAGTGGGCTGTTAATGTATCAATTTTGAATGGATTCTGGTTCAAATAAGACCGAAGTCAGCTTTATACCAATTACTTCTAGGTTGACCCTAATTTTCAGCTGGTGCGCCCACACTATTTGATTCCAGGCGGAAGTTCAAGTGGTTTGAATTAGGGATGGCCAGAACCGGTTCCTAGTGGAACCAGTTATTGGCTCTGAACGGGTCCAGTTCTAGAAGATCTGGTTCCGGAACTGGTTTCTCGGATCCAGGCCTGGAACCGGATTTTCGGATCCAGGTCTAGAACCGGTTCCCAAGATCCTGTTCCGGAACCGGTTTTTCGGGTTCAGATCTGCAACCGGTTCCCAAAATCCGGTCCCGGAACCGGGTTTTCGGATCCAGGTCCCGGAACCGATTCTGAAAACCAGATCTGCAAGTCCGCCGGAACCGGAACTTAGTGGCAATCCATACGCTAAACACGAGGTACTGGCAGGCTGTGAAGAGTGTGCTACATGAAATGGTAGAAGCGACAGGTAGGCGCCCGGGTAGCGGCCGCTTGTCTCATTTGGCTAAACAAACTAGGTAAATGGCAAATTCATTGCCTAAACAGGCAAACTGGCAAACTCATTTGGATAAACACCCACTGGTAGACCAAAACTTTTTTCTGGGGTGCACAAGCAGGTCTGGGCGGGGAGGACACAAGTGCGTGGTCCTCTTTGCAGTGTTTTAAAGGTGAACTTTGTGCCACCTTTACGGGTCTTTGGGGGCTTTCGGATCCAAGTCAGGAACCGGGTTTTCGGATCTAGGTCTGGAACCTGTTCCGAAAACCAGATCTCCAAGAACCGGTTCCGCCGGAACCGGAACTCCGTGGCCATCCCTAGTTTGAATCTTATGTAAACCTGTAGGTCCACCTCTCATATAATCTCGCTGCTGAAAGGTATGCAAGGCCTCAATTCAACACTTCTTTTGCCAAGTAAGAAAGGGACTATTTATTATAAAATTATGTCTTTTAAAATAGAGCTGAAAGATGCTGCACAGGAATTTTGGATTTTCTCCAATCATCTTTTATTCTAAAAGTTTTTCTTCTTATATACAGTAGTAATAAATATTCAAATAAAATATAAGTTCTTCTTAGATATTTCCGGTGGTTAATTGGGCTTGTAGGAACCCAATGACCAGGGTTTTGGGCAACAGGGACCAGGATTTTGTGGTCAAAGTGTTTTTTGGTACATCTTAGAGACCAGATGTCCTAGAGAGGGGAATAAAGCCCAGAGACCAGACATCCTAGGGATTGATGACGTTAATCCAGAGACCAGGCGTTCTAGCAGAAGGAACTCTCAGCGATCAAGCGTCCTAGTGACTGAGTAAGGATAAGGGAGGTCTCAGAAAACAGGCTTCCAAGAGAGGTGGTGTTGATGAACAATCACTGCAGATTGACGCCTTCTGTAGTATTCTGGCTCCTTTTATTCAGAAATGTTTCTTACTGCACTAATCTTCCTCACATACCGATCGCTGACGATGATTGACGTCATCTTCATGGTTGTCATCTGAAGCTTGTTTACAACCTGGGAGCTGGTGGTGATGGGAAGGCATGTAGATCCTTGCTATATATATATATATATATATATATATATATATATATATATATACAGGGTGAGTCAAAATAAGTGTAACCAGCAAATATCTCGCGAACTATACATCATATAAGAAAAAATATTAAGAGACAATGTACAATACGGACGGGCCTAAGAAATGAGTCAAACATTAGGTTTCCCTGCCTTCCATTTTGGGGGAGGGGGTGAACGTGAAATTTTCAAATGGGAACATAGGTCGAGTGATACCTCGTTCGAAAGAGCTTGAAAAAATTGAACAATTTTTGTAGGAAACAACTTTTGATATAGGGCACCGTTTTCAAGATAGACTCCAAAATTGGTCCTGTAGCAGATAAAATTTCCAGTACTTATAAATCGGAAACGTATGAGTAGGAAACGATTAAACAAAAAATGAAAAACGAAAACATCATAGGCAATGTGGAATGATGTTGTCGTGGTGTCCCCAGGGCCCTAATCATGGGGCCCCGGGACCAATTTCAAAAATTCAAATCTGAATATAGGTTGAGTGATACCTTGTTTGGTAGATCGTGGAAATCCAAACAGCTTCGTACAACATTTGTTTTCATTTTGGGCAAGGCTGTTTCAAAATGGCCGCCAAAAATGGTTCCACATTCAGATAGAAAGTGCAGTGTTCAAATTCAGTATTACACGCCAATATCAAGCGAACTACGCATCAAATAAGAAAAGTGTTAAGAGTCAATATACAATACAGAAAGCCTGAAATTAGTGTTAAAGCCCTAGCCCAATAATGCATATTATGTCGGTTTACGTGTCCTGTGTTTGTAAATGTAGCTTCATCGATAAACAAGATGGTGGATATGAAGTTGCGCTGTCTGTTTTCCATACCTTCCAACCATAGACAAAATTGCAATCTGGCATGAAAATAATTGCCAGATAGTTCCTGATGTAAGATGATATGATACGGATGAAACATGTACTCGTGCAAAATACGCATTACAGATCTTTGGCTAACTCCACTGGCCTGAGCGAGGTGTCTCGTGATAACATGTGGGTCTACATTCACTGCTGCCAATATTCCTGTTGCACGTTCTTCATTGGTTGCAGAGCGGTAACGACCCATACCTTGTCCCCGGACAAGACTACCATGTTGCCGCAAACGTCTCTCCAATCGCAGAAATGCCATGTGAGATGTTTGTTGGCGTTGGGGATAGCGCATTGCATACATTCGTGCCGCGTTACGATAGTTTCTTCTACATTCGCCCAACACCAGCAACATATCTACACAATGATCAAACACCGCCATTACTCTATTCAAACGCTACCCAAACTAATAATATTAATGCGATAGTGTTCGTTTCCTTGTACGGAAAACTTATCACCAAAGTTGATAACCCGTTCTTTCTACGCTTTTGAACCGTTCAACACACAACTACAGCCCCTACCTACAATATCCACACTGCCACTTCCCTTTAAGTCACTAACACTCTCACTAACAGCTAGGCAATGTAACATCAATGATGATTTTACGTTGAACACTACTACTCAACAAGAAAAAAAATAATGCCATACAATTCACACTGCATGAACAAACAACACACAGGTACATTTACATGTTCTTAGTAGAATAATGAAAATCACATTCCCCGTCCCCTGTGTGTATGCAATATACAACGTTATCGTTGTACTATGTTCCGAAGGCCATCGGTTCCATTCCCCAGGCAATGACGTTGACGGGCTTTCCTTACTTTAACTGACAAGGGACATCACCCAATTGTCCGGCTCCGATTTCAATGAATTGTTTCTAGCTGATAGAGGACATACATGTATTATTTGTGATGACACAAATTTTTGCCATGGTGCATGCTTTCTATTTTTTAATAATTATTAACAGTTGTGATGTGGTTATTAGAGATTTCTGCAGAAGTACCTTACTAACCTTTTTAAACGGAGCGTTAAGGAAAGAACAACCATGTAGATACATATAAGGTCTAAGGGGAAGTTGTATGGTAGGTATGACCTTGACTGCAACCATTTTGAAATCCGCCATTTTGAATTAAGGTCAAGTTTTTTAAATAGCAATAGGGTAATATGATACATAATTTCGGACTAAAATTTAATCAGGAAGACAATGGTGAAGCTAGTTTTGAGATACACCTGTTTGGGGAAAAGTTACAGGCATTTAATTGTTCACTTACTATGTGCAAAAGTCCCTTACCTCCGCTTCTAACCCGCGTATTAATAATAATAAGTGGATAAAATCTTCGGTAATACATATTATGCCTAGAGGGAAGTGGTACGGTAAGGGTAACCTTGACGGCACCCATCTCGAAATCCGCCATTTTGAATTAAAGTGAAGTTTGAAAAATGAAAAGCATGGCATGTGACACTTCATTTTAATAGTACATTTTCCCAAAAAGCCAGTGGTATGCTTATTTTTGTTCTGTAGTTAACCAGTATGAATTTAGGACTGCTTCTAATGTGCACCAAACGTCCATTTTTCGATCTTTCAAATTGGCAACACTCCTAATTTTCACCGCATGTTTTAAGATCCCAACTGGCACTTTGTAATTGTTGCTATGGCTCATGTTTTCTCAATTTATTACATTTTTTGAGAGTTGCGATTTGTCAGTACAAAAGAAATACAAATGAAATTATTACAAATTGGTGTTATACGAACACAAAATTATCAGGAAATGTAGCCTACATGTTGCGGAAACGACAAACAATAAAATATTTTTAATAAATGCAACTTTCAACGAACAGCAGCAATGATAGAAAATATCAAAGAGGCATAATGACTGTTTCCAAAACATTGTTTGTATCATGAACATAATATGAAAACACGTAACTTGTTTATGAAGAGGTATAACTTAATTGAGTTCCCGATCAATACTGATTATAAATCTTACAAACATGAATCATCGACAACAATCGCTAGAAAACGGATGACTTTTTTATCTGACTAGCTAAAAAATTGCCATAGACAATAAATAAAGAAATATAAATAAAGAAATAAATATAAAACAAAACAAAAGACCCTTGATTAACACAACAATAATATTTCGTTTTCCTTTTTGAAGTGAATTTTTATTTGATTTTTTGTCTCATCTACTATACAAGCTACGTCTTCGGTATTACCTTAATGCAAAGTTGGAGTTGTTTCGTTATGCTGTGATTCATGTCAGTAAACGAGTTTTTGAAGGGTAGGTATAGGAAATAAATAATTGCATGGCAACTCTTCAAAATTCAGAAAGATTGCTGGATGCTTATACCAACACTATTCACGAACTGACAAATCGCAACCTTTTCTTAAAAAATGTAATAAATTTAGAAAGCATGAGCCATGGCAATAATTACAAAGTGCCAGTTGGAATCTTAAAACATGCGGTGAAAATTAGGAGTGTTGCCAATTTGAAAGATCGAATAATGGACGTTTGGTGCACATTAGAAGCAGTCCTAAATTCATACTGGTTAACTATAGAACAAAAATAAGCATACCACTGGCTTTTTGAGAAAATTTACTATTAAAATGAGGTGTCACATGCTATGGTTTTCATTTTTCAAACTTCACTTTAATTCAAAATGGCGGATTTTGAGATGGCTGCCGTCAAGGTTACCCTTACCGTACCACTTCCCTCTAGGCATAATATGTATTACCGAAGATTTAACCACTTATTATTATTAATACGCGGGTTAGAAGCGGAGGTAAGGGACTTTTGCACGTAGTAAGTGAACAATTAAATGCCTGTAATTTTTCCCCAAATAGGTGTATCTCAAAACTAGCTTCACCATGGTCTTCCTGATTAAATTGTAGCCCGAAATTATGTATCATATTACCCTATTGCTATTTAAAAAACTTGGCCTTAATTCAAAATGGCGGATTTCAAGATGGTTGCCGTCAAGGTCATACCTACCATACAACTTCCCCTTAGACCTTATATGTATCTACATGGTTGTTCTTTCCTTAACGCTCCGTTTAAAAAGGTTGGTAAGGTACTTCTGCAGAAATCTCTAATAACCACATCACAACTCTTAATAATTATAAAAAAATAGAAAATATGCACCATGGCAAAAATTTGTGTCATCATAAATAATACATATATGTCCTCTATCAGCTAGAAAAGTTTCATTGAAATCGGAGCCGGACAATTGGGTGATGTCCATTGTGAGCACATGTTGAGATGTTGCCTACAAGTAGGGCCTAATAGGTACATTCCTATCCCTTTCTCATAGGATTGTAGTGATTGAGGAACGACGTCTCTTTGCGCATACGTATTAGTATTATTCATTGTCTTATTATTTTCATTCATATTATTATTATTACTAGTTTTATTATTATTTTTCGTAGTAGTATCCTTCTTCTTCTTCTTCTTCTTCTTCTTCTTCTTATTATTATTATTATTATTATTATTATTATTATTATTATTATTATTATTATTATTATTATTATTACGTTAACCCTTATAGGTCGATTTTGCCCCCGAACATTTTACTTGTTATTCACTTACAGTATGATGATGGAACCTCGTGTTCGACATATTTTTAGGCCTGTCTGTATTGTACATTGACTCTTAACACTTTTTATTTGATGCAATAATTCGCGGGATATTGGCTTGTAACACTCAGTTTGAACACTGCACTTTCTATCTGAATGTGGAACCATTTTCGGCGGTCATTTTGCAACAGGCTTGCTCGAAATGAAAACAATTTTTTTACTAAGCTGTTTGGTTTTCCATAATCTATCAAACAAGGTATCACTCGACCTATATTCAGATTTGAAATTTTAAAATTGGTCCCGTGGCCCCATGATGGGCCCTGGGGCACAACGGCAACACCATTCCACGTTGCCTATGGCGTTTACCTTTTTCATTTTTTGTTTCATGTTTTTCTACTTAGCCAGGGTTTTGGGCAACAGGGACCAGGATTTGTGGTCAAAGTGTTTTTTGGTACATCTTAGAGACCAGATGTCCTAGAGAGGGGAATAAAGCCCAGAGACCAGACATTCTAGGGATTGATGACGTTAATCCAGAGACCAGGCGTTCTAGCAGAAGGAACTCTCAGCTATCAGGCGTCCTAGTGACTGAGTAAGGATAAGGGAGGTCTCAGAAAACAGGCTTCCAAGAGAGGTGGTGTTGATGAACAATCACTGCAGATTGACGCCTTCTGTAGTATTCTGGCTCCTTTTATTCAGAAATGTTTCTTACTGCACTAATCTTCCTCACATACCGATCGCTGACGATGATTGACGTCATCTTCATGGTTGTCATCTTAAGCTTGTTTACAACCTGGGAGCTGATGGTGATGGGAAGGCATGTAAATCCTTGCTATATATATATATATATATATATATATATATATATATATATATATATATATATATATATATATATATATATATATATATATATATATATACAGGGTAAGTCAAAATAAGTGTAACAAGCAAATATCTCGCGAACTATACATCATATAAGAAAAAATATTAAGAGACAATGTACAATACGGACGGGCCTAAGAAATGAGTCAAACATTAGGTTTCCCTGCCTTCCATTTTGGGGGAGGGGGTGAACGTGAAATTTTCAAATGGGAACATAGGTCGAGTGATACCTCGTTCGAAAGAGCTTGAAAAAATTGAACAATTTTTGTAGGAAACAATTTTTGATATGGGGCACCGTTTTCAAGATAGACTCCAAAATTGGTCCTGTAGCAGATAAAATTTCCAGTACTTATAAATCGGAAACGGCTAAGTGGAAAAACATGAAACAAAAAATGAAAAAGGTAAACGCCATAGGCAACGTGGAATGGTGTTGCCGTTGTGCCCCAGGGCCCATCATGGGGCCACGGGACCAATTTTAAAATTTCAAATCTGAATATAGGTCGAGTGATACCTTGTTTGATAGATTATGGAAAACCAAACAGCTTAGTAAAAAAAATGTTTTCATTTCGAGCAAGCCTGTTGCAAAATGACCGCCGAAAATGGTTCCACATTCAGATAGAAAGTGCAGTGTTCAAACTGAGTGTTACAAGAAAATATCTCGCGAATTATTGCATCAAATAAAAAGTGTTAAGAGTCAATGTACAATACAGACAGGCCTAAAAATATGTCGAACACGAGGTTCCATCATCATACTGTAAGTGAATAACAAGTAAAATGTTCGGGGGCAAAATCGACCTATAAGGGTTAACGTAATAATAATAATAATAATAATAATAATAATAATAATAATAATAATAATAATAATAATAATAATAATAATAATAATAATAAGAAGAAGAAGAAGAAGAAGAAGAAGAAGGATACTACTACGAAAAATAATAATAAAACTAGTAATAATAATAATATGAATGAAAATAATAAGACAATGAATAATACTAATACGTATGCGCAAAGAGACGTCGTTCCTCAATCACTACAATCCTATGAGAAAGGGATAGGAATGTACCTATTAGGCCCTACTTGTAGGCAACATCTCAACATGTGCTCAGTTAAAGTAAGGAAAGCCCGTCAACGTCATTGCCTGGGGAATGGAACCGTTGGCCTTCGGAACATAGTACAACGATAACGTTGTATATTGCATACACACAGGGGACGGGGAATGTGATTTTCATTATTCTACTAAGAACATGTAAATGTACCTGTGTGTTGTTTGTTCATGCAGTGTGAATTGTATGGCATTATTTTTTTCTTGTTGAGTAGTAGTGTTCAACGTAAAATCATCATTGATGTTACATTGCCTAGCTGTTAGTGAGAGTGTTAGTGACTTAAAGGGAAGTGGCAGTGTGGATATTGTAGGTAGGGGCTGTAGTTGTGTGTTGAACGGTTCAAAAGCGTAGAAAGAACGGGTTATCAACTTTGGTGATAAGTTTTCCGTACAAGGAAACGAACACTATCGCATTAATATTATTAGTTTGGGTAGCGTTTGAATAGAGTAATGGCGGTGTTTGATCATTGTGTAGATATGTTGCTGGTGTTGGGCGAATGTAGAAGAAACTATCGTAACGCGGCACGAATGTATGCAATGCGCTATCCCCAACGCCAACAAACATCTCACATGGCATTTCTGCGATTGGAGAGACGTTTGCGGCAACATGGTAGTCTTGTCCGGGGACAAGGTATGGGTCGTTACCGCTCTGCAACCAATGAAGAACGTGCAACAGGAATATTGGCAGCAGTGAATGTAGACCCACATGTTATCACGAGACACCTCGCTCAGGCCAGTGGAGTTAGCCAAAGATCTGTAATGCGTATTTTGCACGAGTACATGTTTCATCCGTATCATATCATCTTACATCAGGAACTATCTGGCAATTATTTTCATGCCAGATTGCAATTTTGTCTATGGTTGGAAGGTATGGAAAACAGACAGCGCAACTTCATATCCACCATCTTGTTTATCGATGAAGCTACATTTACAAACACAGGACACGTAAACCGACATAATATGCATTATTGGGCTAGGGAAAATCCACTATGGCAGAGACAAGTTGCTCATCAGCATCGGTGGTCTCTTAATGTATGGTGTGGCATCCTTGGTAACCATATCATTCGGCCATATTTTTTTGATGGACGTCTTACTGGTGATACCTATGCCGCATTTATCAGTGATGTACTATACCCGGAGTTGTTAGAGAATATTCCTTTCGCCGAACGTATAAGAATGTGGCATCAACATGATGGTGCTCCAGCACACAACGCACGCCAGGTCAGAGCCTTATTGGACCACCGTATGGCGAATAAATGGATTGGGCGTCGAGGTCCTATTCACGGGCCTCCACGATCTGCTGACCTAACCCCACTTGATTTTTTCCTCTGGGGTTATGTTAAGGATCGGGTAATGTTCAACGTATCAACAAGTACTGATGATATGAAGGCGCGTATCCAAGGTGTGTGTGCATCTATCACTCCAGAGATGCTACATGATGTACGAATATCCATATGCCGCCGCTTACGGAAGTGTGTGGAGCAGGACGGTGGACATATCGAGCATCATTTGTAACATGGTAAGTGTTGAAATTACTTGCTTTACAGTGATAGAAATTACAATTTTTAATATCGCACATACTCGTAGAATTACTAAACGTTATTCTACTACTTTACAGGATATTAGGTTGTGGTAATGCTGTTGTGACACGCTTGCCTGAAATCAAAACAACTTTTGTAGTAAGCTGATTGGTATTTCACGATCTATCAAAGAGGTATCACTCGCCCTATGTTGCGATTTGAAAATTCCATGTACACCCCACCATACAAAAGCGGGGCAAGGGAACTTCTTTAACACTAATTTCAGGCTCTCTGTATTGTACATTGACTCTTAACACTTTTCTTATTTGATGCGTAGTTCGCTTGATATTGGCGTGTAATACTGAATTTGAACACTGCACTTTCTATCTGAATGTGGAACCATTTTTGGCGGCCATTTTGAAACAGCCTTGCCCAAAATGAAAACAAATGTTGTACGAAGCTGTTTGGATTTCCACGATCTACCAAACAAGGTATCACTCAACCTATGTTCCCATTTGAATTTTTGAAATTGGTCCCGGGGCCCCATGATTAGGGCCCTGGGGACACCACGACAACATCATTCCACATTGCCTATGATGTTTTCGTTTTTCATTTTTTGTTTAATCGTTTCCTACTTATACGTTTCCGAATTATAAGTACTGGAAATTTTATCTGATACAGGACCAATTTTGGGGTCTATCTTGAAAAGGGTGCCCCATATCAAAAATTGTTTCCTACAAAAATTGTTCAATTTTTTCAAGCTCTTTCGAACGAGGTATCACTCGACCTATGTTCCCATTTGAAAATTTCACGTTCACACCTGCCCCCCAAAACGGGGGGCGGGGAAACCTAATGTTTGACCCATTTCTTAGGCCCGTCCGTATTGTACATTGTCTCTTAATATGTTTTCTTATATGATGTATAGTTCGCGAGATATTGGCTTGTAACACTTATTTTGACTACCCTGTATATCTATCTATCTATCTATCTATCTATCTATATATATATATATATATATATATATATATATATATATATATATATATATATGAATACTTGTCCTAAAAGAAGAGAAATAGGACGACTCATTTTTTTTTTAATCATACTCTGAGAAAATTCCTTTATCCGGACAGCGGTAGGGGGCCACGGTGGCTCAGCGGTCGAGCGTTCACCTCTGCTGCATGGGTCCCTGATTTGATCTTATCTCGCTCTAAGTGAACTTTGTAGTGGACAAACTCCGTGTGCGTGGGTTTTCTCGAAGGTCTCCCTTTTCCTCCCACTTTCTTCATTCCACCATTTCATTCATTTCTCCTCATCACCGTCTTCTTTAGCCTAAACGGCATAACCGTAGGACGCAAAACTTTAAGATTTTATTTCCGGACAGCGGTATATTGTACAAATATACGGAATCCATATGTTTACTACGGAAAAATGTACAGAGCACGTGATACCCATACGTAGTGCTATTTTCCCGCTTAGATGTTACATCATGACTCTGCAGGATGTCTCACATCACAGAGTTTTCCGTATATTACTTACCTATATCTGCGCATGTTATATACGTCCATTTGTATGTGATAGCCTTACCGTCTATACACAGTTCTTTATTTCATACGGAAAGTGCGTATATGTGAAACATTTATAAAGAGAGTATTATAAAACACACGTTTTAAATTATAATTTTACTGCAGGATATTATATGCAGTCCTTACATTGAGTTCAAAAGCTACAGGATTTATGCATGTAACCTACCTAGTTTTGTGCACCACATACGTTTTCTTTCTCTACGTAGTGTACCTCACGAATACACAAAATCACAGACAATATAATTTGATTTGATTAGAGCTTAGTGTCCCTTTCAGCAACGAGGCTATGTGAGACTTGGAATTACAGCTTAACATGGTATCCGAACCACATGAGCTCCCACCGGCGACGGAACCTGTATTTCCCACACCAAAGTCGCGTACACTGACTGCTTAGTCAGGAGGGGCCTCAGTTAGAAAGAAGATATTCAACCTGTAAACTCATTAAAAACAAGTGAACACATGGGTCATCTTGCTTTTAACTTTGAAAAGAAAGTATTTTACATCGTTCAAATTGCCAGATATTTATTAAACCTTATTCTTTCTCTCTGGAAAGCAGACACCTTTCCTAGTGCAATATATTGTGCAGTACCTCACAAGGATGTACATTACTGCTTTATTATGGAATAACTAAAAAGCTATTCCAGTTACAATTCATTGGACTATTTAAATCATTGTCTAAATCAAATCATTTTAAATCTCATTCAATTCATTAATCAAGCCTGAAAGAACATTTGACCATGGATGTACATTGTAATACAAGTATTTGCAGAATAATTATATTCATCTTTTCATTTTTTAAATTAGTCAATAAATGAAAGACTACTAATTCTTTCACCATCATGTCACATTCCTTTAGATTACAAGATCCTTCTCGTTGAGTGATCTCCAACGTCAGTGTTCTTTCTGAACAAAACTATTGGAGACAAGTTTCAAGTGGGTAGTCGTTGATCAGAATCCAAGTTTGTTACAAGAAATAGGAAAACACATAGTGACATTGGAGGTAGAAGTCGTCTCTAGGCCACCGAACCGGATCTTTCAGGCGCTGAAGGTTCATCGCAGCAGAAACAATCCATGAGGGCACAATTCATTCTTCAACTTTATTTTATTCTTCATTGGATTCAATCTCATTAATATTCTTCAGGAATACGATGTCATATGAGGATCTAGAATAACTAAGGCAATCCAATCCTTTTAGTTAAGTTCATTCTTTTCTTCCTCTTTCGCTTTCTATCTTATCTAGTCACTGTTTTATCAATTTGAAATGGTTGTGTTTCGTTTACTCATTAAAGCATAACCCTTCACATAACAGTTGTGTGTTGTTGTCAGTTCCTATCCCCATCTATATCCTATTGTTCGAGATTTTGTGATAATTTATTGATAAACTAACTCAACCTGTGCTCTCTACACAGCGCGAATCTCCTTGTCATTCCTCACAGATCTGTACATGCCTCTTTATAGATACAAGTGGAAAATGTCTTGATAAAAATCGGTAAGAGGTATCATAAAGGGGAGATTTTTTTTAAGATTATTTTTTTCAATATCTCGCACCGTTTGCAAGAATTGAGTCTACTTCCGGTTATAGTTTCTAATTCATGTATATTCAGTGTTTTCTTTCTTCTTGCATGGAGTATGTAATAAGCAAAAACATTACATATACAATTCATTATAACGTCAGTGATATATGGTGTTCATTGGTGGAAATACTTCAAACAACAAAGATTCATCTTAAGCTAGATAGATCATTATCCTTCGTTTTTCATTATCATTTTTCCATGAAACAAACGCCTAAGAAATATACAACCCCTGTATACAAATATATTGTGTGTGAATGTATAACTCATAGGATATAATCCTTTTCTTAATTTTTAAAATTTTAACACTTAGAGTGTACCCTTAAAAAATGTAATGATAAAGTAACGACAATGTTATTCTTTTTAATATTCAATTAGAACTGGACAATCTACCCAAAATTTGGAATCGACCAGCGAAAGAGACACGTTTCTAGCCCTTCTGGTTTTCGAGATCTCATTGTCGAAAGGATTAAAGGCAAACGTATAAACCTAGAATTTTAATATATAGACTAGCTGAACCTGCGCTGTCTAGTCTGCACATCGTTCTGTTATGACCGTGACTCTCCTTCTCACTGTGCATGTCTCCTTTCTCACACAAGTAAAGGATAACAGACTCACAAACGAAAAGAATTGCTATGTATAGATGTTGGAGTGAGTTTGTAGCAAATTTCTAGAACTAGCACGATATCAAGTGAAATTTTTTTTTCTGATAAATCCATATCCATCCGAGTACGCCTCATATCGTCTTTTGAGGCCTTTGAAGTTGCTAGCATGCAATAGGTTTTGCCATTCAGATATATGCAAAGCGCCTGCGATGTCCGTCAACCCGCCATACGTAATTTCTCTACTGGTTATCTAACACCGTAGTTTCAGCCTGCAACTATGTTGATCTTATAGGCTAAAACGGCTCCTAAAATGTTGAATAGAACAATAACGGTACGGTTTTTGAAAATTTGAATGACAAGTGAACAATCTACCCAAAAATTTTAATAGAGCAGTGAAAACGTCACGTTTCTGGCATTTGTTGTTTTCGAGATCTCCTTTTCGAAAGGATTGCGGACAAACATATAAACCTAGCATTTTAATATATAGACTAGCTGAACCTGCGCCCTATACACAGCGCATCATTCACATATGAACATGAATCTCCTTGTCATTCTTCACAACATCTGTACATGTACTTTCATAGACACAAGTGAAGGACGTCTTGATAAAAATCGGCAAGGGGTACGATAAAGAGGAGATTTTTTATTATTTTTTTCAATATCTTGCACAGTTTGCAAGATTGAGTCTACTTCCGGTTTTAGTTTCTAATTCATGTATGATCAGTGTTTTCTTTCTTCTGCAGTGATATGTGGTGTTCATTGGGCAAAACACTCCAGGCAATAAAGATTAATCTTAGACTGGAGAAATGGTTATCCTTTATTTTTCATTGGCCGCGGTTGCTCGGTGGTAGAGCGTTCACCTCTGGTCCTAGGGGTCCCGGGTTCGATCCCAGCCCCCGCCAAGAGAACTTTGTGGTGTACAGTCCGCAGCAAAAAACCTGCAACATGAGCATGTAAGTTTATTGTGAAACTGCGCCTAACAGCGCAGGGAGTCAACATAACGTCTAACTGGCACGAATCACACCAAGAGAAACCTCGGCGTCCTCCCCTGCACACTTATTTTGGAGCAAAATACTTCGTCGTTTCACAATAAACTTACATGCTCATGTTGCAGGTTTTTTGCTGCGGACTGTACAAACACCGTGTACGTGCGTTTCCTTGGGGTTCTCCCGTTTCCTCCCACTTTCTTCATTTCACCATTTCATTCATTTCTCATCATCACCGTCTCCTTTAGCCTAGCTGGCATAAGCGTGGGACGTAAAACTCAAAAAAATCATATCTTTTTTATTTTTCATTATCATTTAGCCATGGAACAAACTCCGAAGAGATATTCAACCCTTGTATACAATTCTTTTGTATTGGAATGAATAACTCATAGGATGTGATGCTTTACTTTTTTAAAATACCAACATTTCCAGTGTATCCGTAAGAAATGTAATAAAGAAATAACGGTCACTTTGTTTTAAATATTCAATTAGAACTGGACAGTCTACACAAAATTTGGAATCGACCTGTGAAAACGGGACGTTTATAGCTTTTGTGGTTTTCGAGATCTCTTTGTCGAAAGGATTGGAGACAAACATATAAACTTTTTTATTAAAGATAAACATATATACTTTTCTTTGGAGAAATCATATAAACCTAACATTTTAATATATAGATTATAAACCAATATCTGAGCTAATAGAACTGTCGATTCGCACCACCACAATATGAAAGAAGACATTATTTTATTTATATATTCCAACAATCCATTTACAAAAAAAATAAGTAGATTTAAATTGTTGCCGAAAAGTTTTGTAATTGTCATTGTTAGGAATATCATAGAAACAGAAATATTAAATAATAGATTTGTTGTCGCTCTTAAACAAGGGCAATTTTACAACCACTTTCATCAGGACATGTTTGTTTATTTTGCCAAATAGCTCATTACATTTATCCAGTCTCCGTCATATTGTCCTTGTGAAATCACAAAATCAAATAGTTCACAATGCCAAGAGTAAGAAAATATGAAGCGAGGAGGAACGAAGAAATTTTTTGCCAACAGATGCAGAAATATAGAAATGTTTTCAAGCAACTTAACGTTACACGCACTGGGTACATCTCCAGCAAAGATCTTAAAATATTTTTAGCTGCCGTAGGAGTATACCCAACAGAAGCCGAGCTGAAAGCCTTGATAGCCCAGGTGGACATTGGTCGCAAAGGGAAGATAAGATACGGACACTTCTTATTTTTGATGAAGTGGTATATTCGTGCGAGTGACTACGGTAAGATGCTCCGGGAGGCTTTCAAAGCATTTGACTTCGATGGCGAAGGATATATTACTGCTGACAAAATCAAAGTTCTGATGATTGGTATTGGCGAGACAAAAGGTCTGGAAAAAATCCCTGATATGATCCGTGAGAGCGATATTGACGGAGATGGCAAAATCAATTTTGAAGAATTCGTTATGTTGATGCAGCAAGGACGCGGATACTACTAAAGCACTGTTTCAAGCTGATATCTGCAAATACAATCTCGTCTGCAGTTTGATTCAAAGAAATAAATGTAACCTAAATTCAGCCATAGTAAAACCCAAATTATACAACGTCATCCAGCAAGTAAAAGATTCAAAGAGTGATAATATCAGCATAGAATAAAGTTGAGAATTATACATCTCTATTAAACAAAAATTTAAGTTTTTTGCAAATAAAACTTTTTTAAAATTTATAATAACGGTATGTTTTATTTTACTTAGTTCCTACATTAGCTAATTCTATGTAAAATATCAACAGCAATCAATCTATACTAATACCTATATATATATATATATATATATATATATATATATATATATATATATATATATATATATATAAATTTAAAATGAGTTACTCCTCATTGTACAGGTCATAAAGGTACTAACATGAAAATTAGAGAGAATACTCCTTCTATCACGAAATCAAGAAATAAGGGAGGAATTTTGGAAATACTTATACTAAAGAGGGTAAAGGAAGTATCAAAATTTCCACCAAGAATAGTGAATTTCACCGAGGCCAGATTTAGGGAGTGTGCACCGGTGTATTTGCATTCTCCTTCGTTGTAAATATACATTATCTAAACTAAGAAGCTATCAGAGAAAATAGGAACACTTTCATAATGCTTTTCAACTATACGATGAACCACCATATTCGAAGTTCCCATGATTCAAGAAATTTTTTAATTTATACGAGCAAGCTGATTATATACTGAAAATTATACTGATACAAAGCACAAGCGGCTCAGTTGGTAAAGCGTTGGCTTTGCATTCGGAAAGTCATGGGTTCGATTCCCGAAATCAGACAGTAAATATTTCCATTCTTCATTCATGCCACGGATGACTAAAAACATTAAAAATCAAATTTAATTCAAATTTACTGGTAATAATTTGTGCACCCTTATCAGAAAATACTGGATCCAACCCTGTGTCTCACGAATCCTTCGTGTTAGAGAGATGAAACTTGGCATATGAGCTCTTCAGTAGCAGTAAGAGAATACATGTTTGACATTTCTGAAAATTACGTTACAGAAGGGGGAAGTTTATGAAATACTCAAATTTCCGTTTGTTTAATCAGAAAGTGCCCAATATAAAAATTTGCTTAAGTTGAAAATCTTACATTCAGTGGCAGACACAGAAGGTAAAATCTCGGGGGGGGGGGGGCAGACAGAACAAGGACTACGATAGGTATTAAGTTGTAGACATTTACAGGTTCAGTAGCTGAACGGATTAGTCACAAGACATTGCGGTTTAAATAGCAAAAACTTGTAATTAACATTCAAGTTTGAAATTATCGGAGAAAATAAATATTGAATATGCAACTCACCACTATTAAAATATTATCCTAGAAGTGTCCAATAAAGCATAAAAGGCAACGTTTACTACAAACTTTCTTTAAAAAAATATAAATAATAGCTTCAATTATTTTGTCACTCTAAAAAACAGGGGAGAAAAGGCCCTCCCGGCCTCAGGCTAGATCCGCCACTGCTGATCTTAGGTATATAGGCTTTCAAATAAAAAAAAAAAACGAAGCATTGATTTCAGTGTTTCTGATAATTCCGCTTCAAAGGGAAAAAAGAGGACAATTTTATTTATATTGAAATTTATGTTTATTTGTTTACAAAGTGCCAAATATGGAGATTTGTATGTGGGAAATGTATAATCCTAACTATATATAAAACTATATAAACTGATATAAGTTAAAATGGTACTTCTGCTTGACGTGGAAAGTTGAAATTTGGCATGATTGTAGCTTTCTGGAACTAATCGAAAGGAAAATGGCCAAAACTGAATATTTTTAACTTTTAGGGAGTCTAAAGGAGAAATTAAGAAATCCCCCATTCTATTTAAATGGATCTTTTTTCAACCTATAATTTCATGTTTTAGATACTTGAAACTGTAATAAAAACTTGAAATTCGGGATAATTTTACCTTTTCTATAGCGTTACCCAAGTCAGTCACCAAAAGTAAAAATTTACAACTGTAGAATGGTTTTATGAGGAACTGAAAAATGTTTCCCATTTTATTTATATGGGACACCTTTTACATCCCAAAATTATAGGGCAATTTCTGTAGGCCTACGTTGATTAAACTTATTATGATTGCAGCCATCTAGGAATAACCCAGAGGATAACTGCTAACAATTAATATTTTTAGTTTTAGGGGAACTAAGAGGGGGATGAAGAAATTACCTATGTTATGTGAATGGGGCTTTTAGGACCTATAATCTCATGTTTGAGGTACTTAAAATTAGAATAAAAATTTGAAATTCTTTTTAGCGTTACCTAATTATATGACCGTAAATAAAAATTTACAAATTTGGTAGTATACCCTAGCGGAGGTGTGGTAATGTTACAAAGTTATGAGAAAAATAACCAAAATTTGTCTTTTCAATATGCAAGAGATCTGGTCGAACAAAAGTCCGGAATTTCTTTTTCGAAAACTTGAAATAACAAATAAACAGAAACCTCTGAAAAAGATAATACATCATCATCATCATACAATAAGTCGATACATTGTGAATGACAAAACTAAGACTGCCGTACAAATATATTGCAAATGAGTAAGCAGGCTATTAAGAAGCAAAGGTTGATACATATGTGATGCGAGGCCGCAGGCCAATCAAACGTGGAGGTTTGGGGACGTAGTTCCCAGTTGGTAAAATGCTAGTCGATATATAAACTCTTAAATAAAATAACGGAATACATGCTTCAGAGTTTCCGAAAATTTTGCTAATAAGAGGAACAGGGGGAGGATTTCAATAATATTAAAATTTCCCTTTACTCACAATGTGGTGAATATGAGGACTAGCTTAAATTGGAGATGTAATATTCGATATATACACTTTTGAACAAAAAATAAGAAAATACGTGTTCTACGTTTTTGAAAATATCCGTTTCTAAGGGAAAAAATGATTTTTTCTATAATATTCAAATGTCAGTTTCTTTGTTGAAAAAGTACCAAATGTGATGTGATTTGATTTGGTTTTAAGTTTAGAAGCGCCACTGAACCACAAAATTACTCTCCTAAAATGTGTTAAATTACCTATATGCGTGGCTTTTTTTTACATTAAGGTGAGCTTTAAAAAACACTTAAGAAAGCATCGGGGATGGACGCGAATCACGAACCTTATGATTACTAGACACGTGTGCTTCCTCCAATTTCGCCACGGGGGAAATTGAAAAAAAAACGTGGCTTCGTACAGAGGTAACTGCTTGACGTCTTTTTAATTTGGTCAATTAGAGTGGTCTTTTATCCGTGTATATTCGGCGATAACCGTTTGGGATCAGATAGAAGGGGTTCACCATGTAATTGTATAGCAAAATGATGCTGGTGTATTTACTTTATTTCATAATTCTTGCACATTCACTGTCTAATGATCGGCGACAGTTGCCATCTAAATTCATAGAATTATACGCACTCATCTATTTTTCTTTCTTTTACTTCATGATGTAGAGGCAGGGATTACATTTGACCCCCGGAGCTTACTTTAGGAACAAGTCGTAAGGAAAAAAATAATATTAGCGTCATGCACATGACTGATGATAGTTCGTGGTGGTTACTTAGCAATTCTACACGACGAATCGAAGGAGCGCGGACCAAAATGAAGATCTTGCTGATATGCGGTGATAACTTCAACACCCCGACTCTAGATATCTGATTCGACTCGATAAAACCCTGCAGACTAACAGCAATCCTTAGGCGCGTCGCTATATCGACGACCGACATTTACCACTAGGTGTTGGCGACGTTTACGGCATCGGGGTGGGATCCGAACCACATGAGTTCCCGCTGGAAATTGAACCCAGTTCTCAAACCCACAAGATACGTACTCTAACCGCTTAGCCACGAGAGAGCTCAGAGTACCCAATGTGAGGATTCATTTAAGTTGAAGATTTTAAATTCGGTATATAAACAATTAGATTTAAGAATAATAAGAGAATACCTATTTCAGCGTTTTCCAAACTTTCACCTCTAAATAGAGGAAAGGAGACAATTTCGATAATACTGAAATGTTGCTTTGAAATTGAAATTGAAAAGTACTTTATTCAAGTTGGCGGGGTTCCGCATATTGCTGCTCTTTCACCTAACTCTTGTGAAGGAATTACATTCAGTTATACAAAAACGATACAATCAATTGAATCCGTACAAAAGATACGGTGATATACAACAAAAATTACAAGTATTCATTAAGATGATAAAAGGAGAAAGAAAAAAAGTAGTATATTTAAAAAATACACACTCAAATACTACAAATGAGGAATGAAAAAAACAATAATGAAAGAATAACATTCAAATACAAAAATGAAAACAAACACAAACCGACAAATAACAGACAAAATAAGATATGTTTGTCATTGGCAATTGGGGAAGAGGTGATGAAATATTTCTTCGATGCATGATTAATTTTCAAAAAGCGTAGCAAGTCAAGTCTGATTTCATTTATTCTGTTTGAAGTGATAGAATACAAATCACGGGTACCTGAACTTAAATTTTGTTAGCTGAGTAAATAGATTTTTAACATTTTCTTGAAGGAATTAAATGTTTTAGCTTCTTTTACTATATTTGGTATAGCATTTCATGACCTTGGAGTTTATACTGAAAATGCCGCACTGGTTTGCTTGAGTCCATGATGTGGAATGTCAAGCGTATTTCTTTTGCGTGTTAAATGAGTGTAAATAGTTGACTTAGCAGTGAGTTTCTTGTATAAATACGCGGGACGTGTTGTTTCAAGAATTTCATAAATGAGACAGCAATAATGCAAATGTCGTTCTGGGTTGTTCAGAATAAGCAAAATATGATCGAATGTTCGTATATTGTAACAGAAGCGGATGCATGAATTTTGTACCTTTTGAATCAGAATAGCATTACTTTTTGTATGAAGTGGTCCATACACAATATCACAATAATCAATGATAGTATCTGTGTTTGCGTCAGGAGTAGCATGGTATCTTTGGACAGACAGTCTCGTATTTTTTATAAGTTTCTTCGTATTCCCAGAGCTTTTGAACATTCGGTAGAGACATGATTATTCATAGAAAGTTTATCATCAATTTCTACTCCAGGACTTTTTACACAAGGTGAATAGCTAATGTTCGAGTCCATCACTTGTAATTCTAATTTTTCAGGATCAATTTTATTCAGCTGATTAGCGGAACATAGAACAGTATATGTACATTTTACGGTATTAATAACAAGGCAGTTATCAATGCACCAGTTACTAATAGCATTAAGATCTTGATTGAGGAGTCAAACAGCTTGTGGTAAGTCCTGAATCAAGGCTTTTATAAACAATTGTGAGTCGTCCGCGTAACAGTATATCTTTGAATGCTGTACAACAGATACCAGATCTGCATTATATAAGGTAAACAAAACTGGCCCTAAAATTGAGACTTGTGGAACACCTCTATCAAGAACAACAGCTTCAGAAATGTTGTAATGAGAGTAGCTACGCAAAACAACCTGCTGTTTTCTCTTATATAGATAGGATTCGAACCATTTTATGGTATTTACTGAAAAGTTATAGTGTTTCATTTTTGCTAAGAGAACATCATGTTGGACAGCGTCAAATGAATTTGAGAGGTCTAAAAAAACTAGCATTACCGCATATTTGTCATTTAGTGCATGAAGCATATCGTCTTTAATACCCAACAAGGCAATAGAAGTGCTGTGAAATTTACGAAACCTAGATTGTTCGGATGGAAGTATGCCAGAGCTTTCAGTATATGAAATCATTTGTTGATGCACTAACTTTTCGATTATCTTTGAAAGAACTGGCGACATATTTATGGGCTTAAGGTCATTAATTGATTTAACACAATTTTTCTTTGGTAATGGCAGAACATTACCTAGTTTCCAGTGTTTAGGGAATTTATCATCCGATAAAGAGCAGTTCACAATATTAGTTAGGGGAGGTGTGATAATAGGTAAAGCTATTTTAAGCATAGGTGGGGTCATTTCATCAAAGCCGCGGCATTGGATTTAATGGTTAACAATTGCTCTTCTAACGTCATGTTCATGAACAGGTCTTAACATGAAAGGAGTTCAACAATCAGTGTGTTTCAGTGAACTGTAGCGATTTATTTGTCAAATGTTACTGAGATTTCTGATCCTTAGCAAAATGACGGCTTATAACATCAGGACAATTTAGTTCTTCAGTGAGGTTCAACGATGAACTTTTTCCACCTATTCCCAAAGTATGTAATGTCCCCTAAGTGTCTTTATTGTTTTAGCGTTATTTATATGAAATGATAAATATGCAATATTTTCTTGTCGAATAACTGCCATAATAAAATTACGAAGCTCTTTGTACTCATCGCAGTGTTGCTGTAACTTAGTGCGTTTGAACCTACGGAGCTCGCGATCGCGCATTTTAATTCGCAGCTTCGTATTACTAGACACATAAGGTAACTTGTTATTTGAAACTTTAACCGTTTTCGTCAGCGCGTGTCGATCGAACAGATGTTTTAAATAAGTCTGAAGAAAATCAACTTTAGCATCTATAGAATCCTGAAATTCAATTTGTTTCCGGTTCAAGGCGTTTTGTAGAAATGAGTAGCGATTAAATGTATTAAAGTTGCGATAATGAATAATATCAAATGACTTTCTTAGCGTTTTTTTAATGTTCAGGATAGCATGTGTCACCTATCGATCGGATGATCCAATAGGTGGACTAACGCTACTTGATGTTACCATGCCAACTACATCGGTAACAATGAGATCGAGTAATGATTCATCGAACTCTGTTATTCTGGTTGGTTCTTTAATGAGTTGAACAAGAAAAAAACGTATCCAGGATACAGTCAAAATATTTTATTTCGGCTTTGTCAGGACAAAGCTGATCACTATAAAGGTCACCTAGTATATAAATGCAATCAACTTGCGGATATAAATGTGCAATCAGATCCTCAAGAATAGACAATTTGATGTAGGGGTGCATGGTGGTCTATACATTGAAAAGATACCTGTGCGAATTTATTTTGACCATTACCGTAAGGCATTCTACTTGATCTGAGTTAGGTATTTCAATTACTTTTGTATCTAAATTTTCAAGATAATACATTAAAATTACCCCAGCATGATGTTCTCTGTCTTGTCGAAGAACGGAGTAACCAGGTATATTAATGAGCTTGTATCAGTTGAATTGTCAAGCTACGTTTCACTAACTATAAAAACAGCACACTGTGATTCTAACGCTAGTAAACGTATTTCATCTATTTTAGGTAAAATGGAACGAGCATTTGCATGCATAATTAAAAACTGAGACTGTTGTCCTACCGGACACTCAAAGGTACTGAATGTGGGGACTCTCTTTCCAGCTCTAACCGTGCGAAATTTGTGTAAACCATTGTCGTTTTACACTCTATAACCTTTTAGGTGAGTTTTTGTGCTGTATTATCACTTCATCCTGAGAGAAGATAACATACCTCGTGTTCTAATTAATTACAACTTTAGTATTTTACAATGCAACTTCCCTCACTAGCGAATTTCAGTAGTACAGAAATTGGGAGACCGCCATACTAATTGGCCCAAAAGGACGATATTATGCCGTAATGCCTATTGCCATAATATGTAAGTAGTATTATTATATTTTTAGAATGACATTATTATTTTAAAAATGGAAAAAAATAATAAAAATTTGTTTAAAATCGTTATAAATTAAGAAAAAAATGCATTAACAAAGTAACCAAGGCAATGATGAAAGTGCATAAATTTTCTTAATGGTGAAACTTCGTAAATAGGAAAGCTTAGTCATTTGTACATGTGCCATAACATGCTATTATCAGCAAAGATTCCTAAGATATAAAAAATACAGTTCCATTCTTAAATAACCGAAAAAAGTTTATTAAAAAATAAAAACTTTGACAAAGTTTGTGCTTCTTTGTTATTTTTGGTGATGTCCTAGAACTATTATGAGATGGGTCTGGCATGCCTGCTTTGTGAACTGGATGCTAGGAGTCAGTAAAACTAGATGGTGGCACCCTTGTAGGTTTGCACCAACATGGAGCAGCAGAATGTGAAATGTTTTGGAACCCACCTCGCGCCCGTACACTTTCTTGAACATCAGTACGTCATGAACAATATGATAGGCTGGTCCGACACTAACGTTTATCTTTTCTCCAACATCACTCACTGTAATACACCTGTTTTCATTTTATCATCTATTGCAATGTTGTTCTCCGTGACTGCACAGATAGAGCGTCCTGGGCGTGACGAATTTTCAACACTTATTACACTCCGTTTGAACTTATCTGCCCACTCATACAATTGCATTCGACTGAAACAACTTTCACCATATTGTACTGCCATACGACAGTGAATTTGGATTGGTTTCAACCCTTCAACTAACAGAAATCTAAGGAGACTCCCCTGCTTTACGTTAGTACAAACCTGCAATGGTGGCGACATCTTGTATCGCTGATTCTCAGCGTTTCATTTGTGAGGCAGGCGTGCCAGACCCATCTGATAGCAGCCCTAGGACACCCCCGACAAATCACAAAGAAGCACTAACTTTGTAGAAGTTTTGTATACTTTATACACCTTTTCCAGTTATTTATTGAATGGGCCTTCTATTTTGTGTATTATTTCAGAAAAAAAAAACTATGTAAATACAAAATACAAAATGAAAATGTAAAACGTATTTTGTAATGTAAATACAAAATAATGTATTTGAGGGAATCGCATTCTTATTCGTTCAGTTATGATTTCAGAATATTTTTCCCGGTGGGAAATTTCAATACACCAAAGATGAAAAGTAGTACTGCGTAAAACCTGAGAATCCATATTGAGGACGATATGAGTTTAACCTCCCCCGGGAGGAGTTTAGTAGCTCTTCGAAAAGAATTTCGCCGGTTCATCTCGTGAATTCAGCACTGTTTTCGTTGTTTTGTATTTTCTTTTCTGGGGGCGAAATAAAGGGAAGGGTGCACCGAGCATTTGCCGGATTGTCCGAAGAGGTAGTTTGCAGATGGGTATGTGTATAATCGCTAAACTTGAAGCTAAAGTATTAATTTAATTTTTATTGACAATGAAAAGTAATGCCTCCTTCGCTATAATTTTGTTTCTATTACAACTATTAAACTATCCGTGCATGCTATTATAAAATAGGGTTTATCGAGAAAAAAATCGAAATTCGGCTAAGGCTAGTGCGGGGTTTTTGGCCAAATGGCACCAATAAAACATTTAAAAAATCCCAGCTTGATCCGATAACTCTTTCAGCTGTCGAGTCGAGACCAAATATTAGAAAAATCAGAAAAAAGTAACTTTTTAACCGCTTTTCCAAAAAGAAAAATATATCTTTATATTTCTTATATTTTTCGGTGGTGTACGTCATCGAAATAACATTAGAAAAGACAAATAAATACAAGCAACAAATTTATTACGGCTATTTTTGTACAGCACAAACATAAAAACCTACAGAATTTCGTAAAAAAATAGGAAGAAGAAGAAGAAAGCACTAAATTTCCTTCCTAACAAACATTACAATATATGAGAGTTAAGATTACTTTATCGCTTTTAATGAAACAAGGATTTTTTTGTATGCGACTAAAGAGAATTCTGCAGCTCTTCGTTTATTTCCAATTGCTGAGAATAAGTTTAGGAAATAATCCAGGACTCACCACGTGGAGGTGGCTGCAAATCGAGTACCACCCGCCTGCCTGCCCAGCGTTCATTTTTTTCTTAGTTACTTGCCAGTCATGTAGGAGGACTTTGTACCAAATTTCGGCATTTGCTTCCGTGACTTCAGAGTACCTAAAACGAATTTTGTGCCATTCTTGAGGGCCGCAAACAGCCGATGCAGCCTCAGTGACGAGTTTGATCATTCGTTCAACACTCTGTGTGACAAGAAAGGTATTTTGTGTCCTCATTTGCAAAGGCAGAACTTCTAATATTCTCACGCAGAACTTTAGTACTTATGTTCTTTGTCAGTGGTGGCTCCGTTAATTTAGAGTTTGACCAATCGATAACTTCTACGTATGATGGGGCGTCAAGTCTAATTTCCAGAGGAACAGGAAATTCTCGAACGGTATTGGTTTGACACAATGTTGTTCTATCTTTCAGTATTATTCTCCAACCTAATTGCCTTTTGACAGCATCAGGATCTGAAATCATTGACAAGAGTAGATTCTCTGGATGGCTAAACCAGGCATTTCTCTTGATGACGGCGTCAATAATGTTTCTTGTAACTTCGTCCAGACAGCAAGAAGACGTCATCAACTTACATAGATGGCGTGGTCCTTCCACGATATATGGTTCGTTCTTAACTGAAAACCAAATGAATGCGTAGACCTTCATGATATAAACAATTATGCCCAGAAGATTGTCGGATGTCTTACTGGTTGATACATAAAGAAACAATGTTCTATTCGCAAGGGTCAACCACCTTGCTTGATGTAGTTTTCCTATACTTCTTTCCGCTAAACCTTGAGGACAATCTCCTGAAGATATTGTCTTGCAAATGTCAAGAAGATACTGTTGATCACTGCTTAGACTGCTGCTTTCTTCCAGCTTCAAATCAGAGATCCAGCGTGCTGGAATGGGTTCAAAACGTGTGATGGCTTTAGTTTCACAATTTTGAAGCAATGTTCCAATTGGACCCGCGAAGGGAATTGGTCCTTTACTTTTTCCCTCGAGGGACTGGAATAAGTATCTAAGTGGAAGTTCTTGGTATGTAACATGCAAACAACTCTTTGGAGAGGCCTGTTCAAAGACTTTTCACAAAGGGATATAGCACCATTCTTGAGGCCGCAGTTTCTTGGGGTACCATCCCCGACAATAACACTAAGATTTGTGATATCAATGTCCTTTTTACTGCAATAATTGAGCATTGCTTTTTGAATGCAGTCTCCTGGCCCTGATTCTCGAGTGACGTGCCTCAGATACCCTGATCTAGGCTCTTCAACTAACACAACATGTTCCTCTTTTTATTTACAACACGTGTAACACTTTTTTCTTCTTTTCTAAGGTCAAAATCGGTCCTCTCTACCATCAAAATACAAAGCTCTTATTGTTTTTTTTTCTTTGAGAGCTGCATCAGTGTCGACTAAAATGTTTCTACCTGAAGCCATTTTTTTGTCTTTGAACTTTGCTGGCATCTATCACATTATCTGTATGTTTTGTGATGACCATCCCGACGTCTTCTAGGAGAGAAGAGGCTAGAAGGGCCACGTGTCTTGTTGATGCCTTAGTCCTGTATACTGTAGTACAAAAGACGGGTAGTTGCAACCTCCTCTGCTGAACAGCAGGATCAGGTGATGTTTCGAAATGTTTTGGTGGCTGGTACTCCTCATCTGAACCTGAGTCCTTGTCTTCCACCGTTTGTTTTTCGGATTCCAGTTCTTCTGGATCAAAGCTTTGAGCTGATTGTTCTTGATCTGTCCTCTTAGCTATTGATCTTTGTCGCTGAAGCTTTCGTAACTTCTTGATACGTCGTTTGGACTTCTTATGATCCAAGTTTTCTTATAACCATTTTTCTTGTGGTTCTTTGATCTAGAAGAAAAGGCACCTCAAGCACTGGCACTTTTCTTCTTTTTTCGCAATTGCAGACAAAAGGATCGGAACACTTACAAAAGACTATATCAAATAAAATATTTTGGCAGACTGTTGAAAATCAGCAATTCGTTGCGCACAAGTTTGGAAAAGTCTGGACAATATTATGGTACTTCAATATCATTGCAACAATCCTTCTGACACTGAGAATTGTTTCGCCGCTGATTGAGGCGTAATCGTCAATTTCTACAATCTTCCTGGCAACGATAGAAGATAAATCCTTTGTTGAAGGCTCTTTCCGAGAACCAGAAATTCTAATTATTTCTTCTCGCTCCCATAGGTATTGTCTCAATACGTCTTCAACGGTAGGTACCTGTGTTTTACCGAATTCCTTGGGTGTATCAATAATGCTATTCCTAACGTCAGACCGTACAAAACTTATCGATGCCATAACGTCAGTGTATCTGTCACTCTCTTCCTAATAAAAAGTACTTAACACAACTGAAACACTGTTCTCACTTATACACACAGCACTTCACACGAAAACAAATTATTTAGTTAAAATCCCCTGCAGCACTAATAAATAACTCAAGCAGCGACAATCACGTTCGACACAGCTGGTTGACTACTGGCGACTGATAAGAGCGATCCTTTCAGCTGGGCAAGTACAAGAGAAGAGTCGTTCGGGGAGGGGTGGGCGGCAGGTGACCTGGTGCGATAAGCAGATGCATAAGGCATTGGGAGCAAATTATTTATACTATTACTGCTCTTAGAATTTACCACTAAAGTGTTTTCTTCGTTATTCAAGAGACTTCAATAATTTTATATTAAAATTTAATTTTACGATACGCCGGAAAATCAGTGACTTTTTACAAATAATTATTTATAATTAACTAGGATTTTATTTTATAATTAACTAGGATTTTATGCTTGTGGTGCACAGAAATAATCGTAATAAATTTGTTTTATATATTTATTTGTCCTTTCCAATGCTATTTCAATAGTTTAAACGACCGAAAAATATAAGAAATATTAAAAAACATTTTTTTTTTGGAAAATCAATTGAAAAGTGAATCTTTGGTTGATTTTTCTAATATTTGGACTCTACGCGGCAGCAGGAGTTGTCTGATCGAGTTGAGATTTTTTATACGTTTTATTGATGCCAGTTGGCCAAAAATCCACACTTGCCGTAACCGGATTTTGAAAAAAAGTTTTTTTTTCGATACACCCTATTATAGAGGTATCCTTACTCTACTAGTGTAGTATTTTCTTTTTTTATTTCAGATTGACTGATTAGAACCATGGATCTAAAGCTAAAAGAAACAGTCGTCATTGAATATTTAGCGAAATAAGTTTATCCACCTAAGGAATTCCATAATAACTTAAAAAATGTCTATGGGGATGCTGTAATGGACATCAGTAATATGCGGCGTGGGATGAAGACGTTTAGAAAAGACAATTAGAAATTGTAGATAAATCGAAAAGCTGCCAACTGGCGACAATCAGTCACAGATTCAAAACGAGAACGCGCTGATGGTTTGATTCTAGGAGGCAGGCGCATTACAGTTCAAAATGTTGCTGATACATTAAATGACTAATATGGATCTGTCTAAGGAATAATTGATGACTTGTGATATCACAATGTTACAGATTCAATGACTTGGATGAAATTAACACAATTCTAAAATCATGGGTCAAGAATCAAATCCCTAAACTTTTCCAAAATGGTTTTGATGCCTGGGTTCGACGATAGCACAAACGTTCTCAAAATCATGGATGCTATGTTGAACGGTAGTTTTCTGTAAACGACAGTTCAGGCTATGATCTTTAGTACATTTTGCTGTTATATGTTCATTAGTACATTGTATTATGCCAGGAGACATTATTTTTTGATGACCCTCGTATAACAAAAGCATCATTCTGAACGTTATAATATCTAGATATAAAAGTTGGTCCTCGAGAAGTACCTAGGGTGATCGTCATTTCAAAACAAAGCTTTGAGTAAAATATTTGGTATCAAAGTAGATTAAAAAAATTGCTATAGCGATTAAGTTATATAAAACGGACTCGAGACGTCAACGTCTAGGTTGAATATATTTATCGGATGAAAAATCCAAGCAAAACGCATAAGGTTTTAGTTAGGTTAAATGTCTTTGGGAAAATGGCCTTTTGGTAGAACAATAAGAAGTTAGGAATATAACACAAAGATAAATATATTCAGGACGTGCATGACTACAACCGTGACAGGATTGACATGGCACAGAATTTCCAGCTCTTGTTCTTGTTGCAGTAAACCCTTGGTTATTTAAACCGAACAGCTAGTTTGTGTCTTACAGAACAAACAGAGCCCGGAAGCAGGAAGTGTATAGTTTATTTTTTATGTATGAATTTAAATAAATTTGAAAGATAATACTATTTCAACTCTAATTGAAGAACTTTGACACGAAAATAATATGACAATTCTTATCCTAGTTATTTAGCTAACAAGTGACATTGATAATGACTAGCAATCAGTTGAACTGGCAGTATCGAAAACAGCATATGTATATTCTGCAAACAATACATCATTGCAAAAGGGAAAAAAATAGTACAACAGATTCTACATTTATTATGAAACAAAGCTTCGTGCTCTGTATGTGATCAGCTGATGTTACTAGCAGGCTGAAGTGTGTCCGTTGGAAACTGTCCCCCTCCCCTTTTGGCTCTGACCATTCCCCCTCGTGCTATGGATCTATTGTGAGAGCGAGAGATTCTACACTGGTTATCAACAATTTACGCACGCTTGGCGTCCACCAAGACCACTGATTGACGAATGCATACTCCTCTCGGTGGTAGATTTGCATAGCATTCATCGCTCTCTCATCCGCAAAATGTTGTACGAATCATCCAATCTCTCTTCCTCTCTTTCTCACGTAAACATACTAAAACCCACACGCACATCCACACATCCAGACACACACACACACACACACACACACACACACACATATATATATATATATATATATATATATATATATATATATATATATATATATATATATATATATATATATATATATAACAAAATCAAATAAGTTCATGCAAGAACAACTTTAATCTACGAAAGTTATTCCGCTTGCCATGGTGTGGGTAACGTTCCTGCTAATGGATAAGATACATTGAATTAATTTAAAAATCATCACATTTAGAATATTCTAGAAATTTAATAATTAAAAATAAAAATTATATTTATCAAGTACAAGGCTTGAACACTAATATATTTTTTTTATCATATTATGGGGACAAATCAATTTTTCCTGTTACATTTGTATGGTCATGCATTTCCTATTGAACTTGATAGAGTCATTTGAAACGTGCGTATGAGTAAAACTAAACAAAAATATGTTAGATGAAACAAACAAGGAAGAATAATGTTGCAGATAATTAAAACGAGGAAAAGAAAGCTGTGTAGGTATGATTTGACATCGTGGCATTGACATCGTGACATCGTGAAGACATTGACGGGAACGTAACAGAATAAAAGATTCGTGCCACCACACTAAACTTCGAGTCTTTTATTTTTCAACAAAATCACCTTGTGATGCAGTTATTACTACTGAAGTATTAATTTGTGAAATTCAAATAAAATTGTATGTTTCTTAGGGGGAAACTTCGTCTGAAGAAAGCACAACCCTAAAAGTAAACTATGTCTTGTGAATACATTCATAACAAGTAGGGGAAGATGGGGCAATAAGAAACATTCGGGGTAATAAGAGACAATAGTAATTTAAAATGTTAACAGTTTTCAAGTCACATTTCTGATTCTTTGCGTATATACATTTTGTTACTGGACAATGCAATAGAAAATTATTTTATTTCTTCCAATGTACAGGAAGACAGCAAAAAAGTATTTGTTTTAAAATGTCCGTTGTTGTCTCGCATTACCCCGTATGGAATAATAAGAGACGCTGCCCATATTTCTTTTATACTGTGCCTTGTTATTCAACTGGGGTTACAGGGGATATGCCTAAGATGTATTCTATTGCCTTACCTTTCAACATGTTTTTATTCTGGTTACTTTTCTGTCAATTGTCATGTGAAAATTAAGGTTAGTGAAAGTCATACTTGAAAGTTGAATGCTTTTAATTACAAACTAAACAAATTACAGTCTCTATTGACAAATGCATGTTTGAAAATGCAGCTATGCGTGTGCACGGAGGAATTTCCAGACATGCTTTAAGGGAAAGAAGTGACACACGTAGCTGCGTTTTTAAACATACATTTTTCAATAGAGTAGGTATGACTTTCTAAGTGATGTTTTTAACAGCACTCTCTACCATGTATTGTTTTTAAGCTGTTGGTCTCTGAAGTTCATGTTCCCACGCTTTCGACACTCTGCCATTCCTAAACGGTACGGAATATCCCCCATGTTCACTAGGACTTTTTTTGCTTCTTTTCAGACGTACTATCACCTGTCCAAGTTTGTTCACGTAGTTACCGTTCACCTTGTATTAGAGACCTGCACGGGCCGAATTTTTCGGCCCGAGCCCAATCCAGCCTGAATGTACCTAGGCCCGAAAAGTTTTGGAGATTTTCGGCCCGGCCCGATAAGTTTTATACAATACTTGGCCCAAGCCCGGCCCGGGCCCGATAAACTTTAAAAGTTTCATTTTGTAACATTTTTTCACGGACACACTTCTTCAGCGTTTGCGTTTATTCTAATTATCGTTTAATGAAAGTCAATCTATATATATAAAAGAGAACGTACAAAATCCTTTGTCCGCTCATCACGCTAATACGGCTGAACCAATTTCTTTCATTTTTGGGGGGTTATTAGGATTTGGACCCTAGATGGTTTTTATCATATCACTTTAATTTTTAATTACCAGTGTCTTGAGATAATTGACCATTCAAGTGTCCATAACGTACAAATCCTTTGTTATTAGTTCATCATAGGTAAAAATAAACGTATTTATATGCAACCCGCATGACCGTGTCACTCGGCGGGTTAACATAAATGACAGGCGATATACAGCGGAAAATAGCTTGAATCTTCTGTTTAAAATTTTTTAATTGATTTGCTTATTTTTACAGACACTTTTACAATATGCCAGCACCGGGATGACCGCAGCGAAGCGGGGCGGGTTAACATAAATGACAGGCGATATAATGTTAAGATTTACTGCAATCTTCTATGGTTTTTATCATATCACTTGAAAGCGAAAAATTAAAAATTATCTAAGTAACAAAGTTTATTGCGTTCCGGGGTGACCGCAGCGAAGCGGGGTGAACGCTGCTAGTAATTATTAAACAATTGCGATTAATCGGTCCCAGCCCGGCCCGAACTGAAGCGAAATCAGTGTCGGCCCGCCCAAGCCCGGCCCGGTCCAAAGAAATAACAAAGGTGCCCGCCCGTGCAAGTCTCTACCTTGTATATATAAGGTAGAGACCTGCACGGGCCGGGCTCAGCCCAACCCGGCCTGAGGGCCTGCTCTGTTATTTCTTTGGACCGGGCCGGGATTCTGATTTCGCTTCAGGTCGGGCCGGGCTGAGGTCGATTAATCGCAATTCTTTAATAATATATATCCCTATATCCTAAATTGCATTATCAAAGTAAAATGACAAAATACCAGCCCAGGCATGAACCACATTTATGTTGAAAATTTTATCAAGATCGGTTGGGTGGTTCAGGAATTATTAAGTCAGAAACATAGTACCTTTGATTTCTATTTATATAGTTGAAAAGAATCACCTGAGGTCGTTTTTAAAGTAATTACCCCAAACGGAACTCATCCTAAGTGTGAACTACCCCTTGTGCTTTTTTTTCACGACAAATCAAGTTATACTATGTTGTCAGGTTAGTCATGAAAATGTATTTATGAAATGTGTACAAAAACGTATAAGTCGTTTTTGATAAAAATCGTCTAAAATAAAGCTCTCACCCGAGAGCAAACTATCCCTTGCTGTGAACTTTTCAGGAGAAATGAGTTATACCATATTGTCAAGTTATTAATGAAATAAGGTTTATGAAACATGAACAGAACTGTCTGAATTGTTTTATTTTATTTTACTTTATTTATTTATTTATTTATTTTATTTTTTTATTTTATTTTATTTTATTTTATTTTTTATTTTTATTTTTTTATTATTTTTTTTTTTTTTTGAGAATCGTCCGAGAGAAACTCACATTCAAGAGTAAACTACCCTTTCTGGATTTTTCACGAAGAAACCATGTAGACTACACTATAGATTTGATAAGAAAACTTGGTATATAATGTATAAAGAAAATTGGTACAGCTGCTTTTGTGAAAATAGCAATTATTGACATTTACCCTTCAGTAAACAATCCTTAATTTTAGAAGTGGGAAGAAAATTCAGAAAACATCCCTGGATAATCTTGTGAAAATGTTACGTTTAAAATTTGGTGCGGATATGTTGAACGGTACAGACTCTTCATCAAATAATACATTTATTTCGGGAATAACAAAGAGATAACTGAAAAGGCAGACATCAAAGAATCGCTTTTTCGACACATAGGGGCAATAAATCGTGTAAGACTTTACGTTTGAAATTTGGTGCAGATATGCTGAACGGTACAGCCTCTACAACTATGCATTTATTTCATGAAGAACAAACTGACGGACGAAAAGGCAGACACCCAAGAATCACTTTTTTCGGCATGTAGGAGCCATAAAACGTGTAAAATTTTACGTGTAAAATGGACTGCGGATAGGTTAAACGGTGTAACCACTACACGAATGAATACATTTATTCTAGGAAAAGACGGAAATAAAAAATCATGTTTTTGGCATATAGGGGTCATTGAAACGTAAAAGATCTTAAAATCTTAAATTTAAAATTTGGTGTGGATACATTGAATATTACAACCTCTACACGAAAGGATACATTTGTTTCAGGAAGATCAAACAGAAGGGCGGAAAGATAGACATCTAAAAATTACGTTTTCGGCATGTAAGGGATCATGAAACGTTGCAATCTTGATGTTTTTTTTTTTCACAATCGTCATACTTTCTTCCCTCCTATATTCACTTGAAAGAAAAAAATGAAAGAAAATGGAATTGAACAGAACAAAAATTGTTCATGCTGAATGGTAGATAGCACTAGTTCTTACTACTGAAAAATTGTTAAAGAATGTATATGTGCAACGATATACTTTTCCAGTTTTTGCAGCTGACCCCCGTAGCAACGCTACGCGACTTTTGAAACTTAATATCCTTTCTCAGCATTTAGATAGTATATGATGGGTCGTATTGTTTAAAGTGGAATCTGAATCTCTATACAGTCGTTCATCCTACGCTAACAGCTTCATGGTTATTAAACCTTCAACAATGTGCAAGAGAATGCTTGATAATACAATAATTATAATAATAATCTTTATTTCAGTGCTGCAAACAGCTTGTTGGGAAAAAGAAAGTATATTGTATGGTATCAGAGCACAACATTACTATACGATAATAATATTAAGATACTTGCGGCAAATAAGGACCACCTAAGAAAAATTGTTTCATTACGTAAATACGTAATGTAATAGACATAAATTTATATGCATTTTATTTGTCAATGTTTTGTCTATCTTATGGTATGTTTACTTTAACTTTAACGTTGAGCTAACTGTATGAAAAAGGTATTGAAGGAGAAACATACAAAATGACCTTATTACCCACACGGTAGGTAAATAAGGCCCACTATTTGAAAAGTAAACTTTTACGACCTGAGAGACCACTGGAACTCAATTAACACCTAATATTTTTATAGCACTTCAAATACTAATAAAAAAGGACATTCAGTAGCAATATGGATATGAAATAATAAGGATATTGGTAATCTTCTATGTGTTATGCAGTCGTTAGTTAGGTCGTGGCAACTAATTGAATTTTAAAGAATAAGCTTGGACATATTAAAAAGTCACAATTGAAAACCAATTCCACACTAACTTTCAACAATGTTTACATTTGATAACACTTGCAGCAAATGAATTCCTCTTCATTGGCGCCGACCAAGACAATGCATTCGTCATATACCCATACACCGTAACGTTTACAGCTTTTCATGTTTTCGATCCTTTCTTTAGCGCATAATGAAAGATATCACGTTACTTTGAACGCTCAGAACCGCACGAAAATGTGCTTAGAATATACCCAAAACCAGTGGTATGAGCCATTCGCATGCATTATAATTAGATATTTACATTATGAAAGACACCAATATAGAACTTAAACCTCCGAACCCCCATAGTCAACAGCTAGGCCTGAACATGACAGACCGCCGTGATAGAGAGGCTGGTATTGGCCAAGAAAGAATAACAAACGAACACACATTCAAGTTACCAGTTTCTAAGTATTTAACAACGTATACATGTTTTTTTAGGGTAATAAGGGGCCAGTAGATTTTGGGTGGGCCCTATTTACCGATCATGTATTTGTCATTTTATAAGTCATTATTTACAAACATGTTCCCGACTAAAACGAAGTAACTACTATCCCAAATACTAAACACTATAATCATCATAAATATACAAGATATTTTGCGTTAGCTTTATTCTACACACAAAAGATGAATTTATCTTCCCTCCGTAAATTATATAAATGCATGGAAACTGACTTCTCGATGATTCAATACCGCCAACGTACCGTCTAACCAGGGATAGGAAGACAAGCTCTCGCAAGCAGGCATTGTGTGAGTAATCGCATGTTGCGACATTACTAGATTTCTCCTACAGTGCTTCTAACATAGGAAATTTTGCACTGGGCCTTATTTCCATACGGGCCTTATTTGCAGCAATTGCATTACTAATTATAAGAGTAATAATAATAAGTAAGAAAACTGTAGAAAGAGGAATGCCAATATAAAACATAATGGAGAAAAGGTATATTAAGCATAAATAATTCCTTCTGAAAATTGTGAAGTTCTCTATCTAGAAAAAAAAATAAAGAAAGACTAAGAATAGCAGTTTTAAAATTAGATTTTAAACTGATATTACTAAAGTTATTGCTTAAAAGCAATTAGTCAGGTCTCATAAAATTTTCGCTTGCTTAATATAGTAAGTATAAATGTATGTAGTTAAAAAATCTATTAATGTTTTTAAAATGCCATATTTCCAATACAGAGGAACTAAAATCATGCTTTTTCTTATGTTATAATTAGGTACTTTAAAACTTGTGTTTCGGAAACAGTATTCACTGACATGCACATTATCTAGTATTTATAGCATGATAATACTACTAGTCTAATACTTGGTCAACATTCTTTAATCTATTTGTAAGACTCTCCAAACTCCAATAATATTTCCAATATTCATAGCTCTGTTAATAGTAGTTCATTTTCATTGTAAACCATAGCAGTCGAATACAACATTTTTGCTCAGATTCTCTCTTGTTTGTCAAAGTTATAGAAATTCTGTTCCATATTACCGAAGCTAATCCTAGTTTTGATCGTACCAGTAATTTATGTAAATATACATATGTTTTATATCTTTGAAATTCAGAGCACTGTTTAAAAATAAAACCTACTATCCTTCTGGCATTTTGTACAATAGAATGTATGTGGAAACAAAACTTTAACTGACTGTCAAATGTAATACCTAGATCTTTAACCCTAGAATGGCAAGCATGTTAAGAGAAGCACTATTGGCAAGCATTAGTAAATATTACGACTATATTATAAAGTCAAATTTGGGTAATGTTATGAAAAAAAAACTAAATATTTTATACATATTCTGAAAGTTTATTTAGTACTCAATAAGATACCGTTGCTATATGACCTAAGTAAAAGAATGCATTATACAAATATTTCAATATAAAAAAGTATTACATAATGATAAAGAAAAATGTAAATGAAAATATATATAAACTAAATACATGTTTAACTTGACAAAGTATGCGTAATATGCTCAAAATTACTAAGTAGAGTAATAATACTAAGTCGTAGACGTAAATTTGTTATATAACTTGGAAACAGAGTACGCAAAGTCTACATTTGAAATTTAACTTTCTTCCGTGCATGCGACATACACCTTACCTCGATGCTCGGCGCAAAACGGCTGTCGGCATTGATCACAATAGCTTGCAGTCATGCGTCTTTTTTGATAAGGACAAATCTTGCATATTGTCCTTTTGTTTTCTTGCCTGGGAATAGCAGGGACCTCTTCTGGAAGACACAGAACGTTGGTTATGATTGTCCTAATCTGAAGATGCTGATCTGAAGATGAAGACTCTAACTGCTGGGGCAAAATTGAAGGGTTTGGCTGTTGAATTTGTAGATGAACGTTGTAACTGCACGGACGAAACTGAAGTGCTTTGCTGTTGAAAACATGATGACGAGATTGGCCCTTGTGATGACTTTGAATTTACTGGCTGCTGGTCATCCATAACATGTAGTAAATCAGAAATAGATTTTTCCAATCCCACACATGATTCATCATGCACTTTCGCTGGTCTTTTTCTTTTTTTCCTTTTTGGCCAAGTGTCTTCAAACTCATCGTCAGATATCAGTTCATCTGAGGATGGTTGGTACTCATCTGACAGAGAATAAGACAAAATGTTATCATGTAATTCACTGTCACTTTCCTCGGATTCATCACTAGATGTTATTGGAGACTCATCGTCTAACAATTTGGCTATTTCAGATTAACTTAACGCCATGTTCTTCCATAGAAATATGGGATATTTAAAACGGTTTCGCCGCACAACCACCAAAACAAAATAAAAAAGTTAGTTAAGAAAAAGTAACTCTACTGGCAAGCATTCGTAATTTTCACGACTACGCCCTCAGATCAGGGATAAGAAACGGACTCCAGGGGAAGCCGCCACCACAGTGACATTGTGACAGCACGGGACGGGAATAGCCGGACTGTCAGAGTTGTTAAAGCAACAATTAATAAGTACCCACCAAAAGTTTAACCCTCTTCGTAAAATTTACGAATGCTTGCCATTCTAGGGTTAAAATGCTTATTTTCCCTATCTGTACACTATTGGCCTCGTATTTACTGACATAATGTTAAGTTTTATTTATGTATATCATAATTTTTTTCTTACCATTAAGTTTTAGTAAATTGTTTCTACATTAAAGTGATTACTGCATCTAATTCTTGGTGTAGTAAATAATTATCATACTCATTGTTGACTAATCTGAACAACTTCTTAAATCTTAAAAACATAGCAGAAAGTTAGGGTATTTGATTTGATAAGGGAGTTCATTTAAAAAAGTAAGAGGGGCTCCAAAGGCGACCCTTGCGTTATCCTATTTTACATAACCTACACGAAAATGTACAGGCCCAATTTTAACTTTGTAACTTCTATTTGGCAGATAGCTTTCAAGCCAGGAAATGTTCAAAGGTGATAAACCAATAACTTTCGATAACTTAATAGTACGATACTTATGGCTGACAGAAACAAAATATTTTGAAATAGATATGTGTATTACATCGACTTGAATTTTGTCTGTCAGTGCGTGATAGATAAAGTCTGTAAAATGAGCTAGATATTTTATAATTGACTTGTCCTTATAAAAACCTTGTTGGCCATCATTTAAGATATTTCTTACGTTAAAATTGGGAGACCCGGGTTCGATTCCCGGCGGGAGCTCATGTGGTTCGGATTCCACGTTTAAAAGTAGGTCCACGTCTCATATAGCCTCGCTGCTGAACGGGACGTTAAACTCAAAATCAACTCAACTCTTACGTTAAAATATAGGTGTATGTGTATAATTAGTTCAAATATCTTCGAAACTCTGTTTGCAAAAGTTATTGACTTATAGTTGCTGGCATTCTATTACCTGATATCTATGTCGGAACAAACATTAACTTACTTCCATATTAAAGGATATACCCCTGTGTGTAATGAAACGTTAAATATATTTGCCAAACTAATTGAAACTTCAGTTGCACAAGCTTTTATTACATAATAGGGAATAGGAAATGTTATCTGGATCTGGAGTGGTGTTCGGTTTAATTAGTTTAATTGCTTCCATTACATCTAATTCAGAAACTGTGCGAATTCCAATTAGAACACTATTACTAACGATATGTTGAGGTAACACATCTTCACCTAAGTCTAAGGTAAAAGCTTAATAAAACGTATTCTTAAATGCTTCAGCAATTTTGATAGTATCTTGAATCAGCATACCATTATTATTTGTTTGTTTTGGGACTTATTTCAATCAGACTTTTTAAAAGTGTTCCAAAAATATGAAGTTTTAAAAGTGTTCCTATATATGCTATTTTCTAAGCTTGAGTAATAAGATTTTCTTGCTTCAATATATTTCTTTTTCGATTTTCCTTACATTTGAGTATCTCTGATACCATGCATCATCATTTGTTCTTCTGGCTTCATTTTTTTTAGATCAAAAGATCCATTATATTTAGGTAAAAATTTTCTTGTACGCTTTATATCTGGAGAACTTCATATAGTATAGCCAAACCCAAAAAAAGTAGCTTTAGGGGCCTTCAAAAATGTTATAGCTTCTGGACCAAAAACTAATTTTTGTCATTATTGTCCAAGATCTCAATCTTTTGATTCATTTCTTTTGATCATTCCTAAAGTTGTTGTTTATTAGTGCTTTCAATTCTCCCGTCATCCAAGAATACTTACATTTTTGTTTACAGCCAGTTGACTTGTTAGGTACATGTTCGTTTAATAAGAATATATTGAATTATACTGTATGTATAAATAGTAGCTTCGTCGAAACTGTTACAAAAACAATTTACGACGTTAATTTGCTTAACGTCATTTTAAATATCTAGAAGATTTCATTGTTTGAAGTTACAAGTATCATTCTGAGGGGAGGGACTATATTTGCTACTGATTATAGCATTCTACTCAAACATAAATATGGGATGGAAGCGATCGAATTTAGTCAACGGTGGATATCAAAATGCATAAAGCTGTTATCTTTATTGGTTAGCTAACAAATCTAATACTCTTGCCGGACTACTATGGTCATATGATTTTTTTTCTGATATAAATTTAAAGTTTTGCTTGATTCAAATACGTTTTCTGTGTTTTTCTTCGTAAACAGCCACAGTCTCTAACAAAATCTTATAATAACAAACGGGAAATAAACTAAACATAAAATCAGTGGAGTGTTTTCAGGAATTAATGTTTTTGGTATGATAAAACCTAAGAATTCATCAGGAAGGTTAAGGATGAAAGCCATTTTTACTAAAAGTGAACACCACACTTTTAGAGTTTATAATTGTAATAATAATAATAGTAATAATAATAATAATAATAATAATAATAATAACAATAATAATAATAATAATAATAATAATAATAATAATAATAATAATAATAATAACCGAGCGAAATAGCTGAAGTGGTAGAGCGTTGGCTTCGCATTCGGGAGGTCGCGGGTTCGATTCCCGCTGCCGACCATCCTGACTGGGGTTTTCCAGGGTTTTCCTCAGTCCTACCAAGCAAATGCGGGATGGTACCTACTAAACAGGCCCTGGCCGATACCTTCCCAAAATCCTTTCCATTGTTGTTGTTGGATATCCAGTGTAAAATGGCCTCTGAGCTGTATCTGGTGATTGTTAAATAAATAAAATAAAATAAAATAAAAATAATAATAATAAGAAGAAGAAGAAGAAGAAGAAGAAGAAGAAAGTAGCAAGCTACTATTATTAATTTTAACTTCAGTTGATATAACTTGAGCAAAACGAATAGACCATTAGTATTAAGTAAAGTATTACAAGAGAGACACAGGACCCTCAGTGGTAGAGAGTTTACGACGTGTGATATATCTGGTTCGATCCCTGATCAAGAAAGTTTTTGGTGGTCAACATTGTGCCCCTGGATTTTCTCGACGTACTCCCGTTTCCTTCCACATTCTCACTCCACCAATTATTTCATCACCATTCACTTGCCTTAATCATCCGTTTTCCTCAGCCTAAAAGGCATAAACGTGAGACGTTAAACTGAAGATTTATTTTTCATTTCAAATACGGGGAAGGATATGAAACTAAGGTTTAAAGGCTGATATTTCTGGAGTTTCATCTGTTATTAAGGAATGAGAGGTGTGCGGTTATTTTAATGCATGGATTTGGTAACCATGCAGAGTTTCAGCTACCCATCATCTACGGGGCTAGTTGTATGTAAACACAAATGACGACTCGTTTGGAAAACCGGTCTCGTGGACAAGTCTGCTCAGTTATTCGATTTTTGTGCACGAAACATATTACCAAGACTGATATTCACAGGTTAATAGTAGAGAAACGACCAGAACTTCTCACGGAGGGCGTCATCTTCCTTCACGGTCACGCATGCCCGCATACAGCTCAGAAAACCACCATGCTGTTGAAGCTGTTTCGTTGGGATATCATCGACCACCCTCCATACAGCCCAGACCTCACCCCAAAGATTTCCACCTGTTCCTGCACTTGAAGGAGCACCTAGGAGGCCGTCGCTTCGCTTCAGACGAGAAGGTGAAACACTTCATGACAACATGGCTGAACACGCAAGGGCAAGATTTGTACCAGGAGGCAATCTTCAAACTCACCCTACGATGCGACAAGTGTCTCAACCAATATGAGGACTATGCTAAAAGTAACCTAATGCATGTACTATATATGGGCTGCATTCTTTGTATGAAATAACATACACACGTTTCACAGAAGTCTTTGTAACCTTATTTTCTGATCATCTCTTGCATTGCACATTAATTATTATTATTATTATTATTATTATTATTATTATTATTATTATTATTAGTAGTAGTAGTAGTAGTAGTAGTAGTAGTAGTAGTAGTAGTAGTAGTAGTAGTAAAAGTAGTAGTAGTAGTAGTAGTAGTAGTAGTAAAAGTAGTAGTAGTAGTAGTAGTAGTAGTAGTAGTAGTAGTAGTAGTAGTAGTAGTAGTAGTAGTAGTAGTAGTAGTAGTAGTAGTAGTATAGCGCTTTGACATAAAGATTGTGAGTGTTTTTCATAAGTTAATTGATAGAGTGCTCGCTTCTGTTGGAAAGTTTCAATTTTACTGGTAAAACAGTGACTCGAGTAATGGTTAAAATCTCAGTTCAATTCTTTGTGATTTGAAAGTTGCATAAGACATTAATCCCAAGTATAAAATGAGTAATTCTGTTACTTCTGCATGTATGTCAGCTCTTCTTTCTTTTCTTAACTCTTGATTAGTTCCTAATCTACAAGAATTACGCTTACGGACATACGTGAAGTTATGTGTTATATAGAATAGCACGAAGTTCAAATTTAGGAGAACGGAAACGTTTCGGCTGATAAACCTATCTTTAGACATTTCAAAAAAGAATATTATATAGTTAGTAGATTGGTTTAGTGCAAAAACGTTACTTTCAGCACTAAGGGTTCAATAGAAGTAGAAGAGGACGCGGTAGGTCAGTGGTAGAGCATCCACCTCCGGTGCTTCGGGTCCCTGGTTCGATCCCAGCTCGCGCCGTGTTGACTTTGTGGTGGACAAACACCGTGCTCGTGGGTTTTCTGGGGGTTATCCCGTTTCCTCCCACTTTCTTCATTTCACTTTTTCACTCATATCTCATTATCATCGTTTCTTTTAGCCTAACCGGCATAATCGTGGGACGTTAAACTTAGAGATCTCATTTCATTTCCATTTCATTTCAATAGAAGTAGATCTGTAGTATCATATCGTCGGTAACGGCACATACAGGCGTATCTGAATTTTTCCAATTTTACAGGAAAGCGATTTGAAATTGTTCGTATAACGTTATACCTTACGATTCACTTCATTTTCAACACAGTATGGCGAAAGTTCGTAGCAAAAAAGCTTTGACCTTAGTGTTTCTGAATATACTATTAGAGGTTGACCACCTTGTACTTTTGGCGGGAAAAATGTGCCTTAATCAATTACACCCTTCCAACGCTCTTTCTTATAGAGAAAAAATAAGTTACGCCCTTGAGAAATTAAAAATAAGATAAGCAATAGTGTTAAGCATTCAAGCATAAGCTGAGGACTAGGAATGAAATCAAGCCGTGACACTCCTAGTCGATGCCTACTACTTTTCTCACTGCCAGAGCGGCGACGTGTTACATTTTCAAATACTGGCATACTTTTTTGAATATTCCTTTACAAAAAAGATATGTTTTCATGTTCCGCGGCTTTTTCCCAGGAAGTATAAAAGTGCTACAGTGTGTGTGGTCATTATTATGGATATTATTATTAATAATAATATTATTATTATTATTATTATTATTGTTGTTGTTGTTGTTTTTGTTGTTATTATGAATAATGATAATGATACCCGCGGTTGGTCGGTACTTTTCTAATCACTACTGCTGTACATCACTCCTGATGGCACTCTAATGTGTTTGTAATTGCAGCCAGCAAATACTAATGTCCCTGATATATGTAAATGTGCTGTGATGTTTCTTTTGAAATGAACAAATTAAATTATAAGAATGTTTTCTTCTCGCACGTTATATTTTAAATAAAGAATTTTGTATTATTATACTCGTATCTTGAACTCAGTCAGAATATATCTATTAGTTAACAATTGATGTTACAAAATAAGAATCCCACAGAAAAAAAAATTCTAATGCAACTTAAACTAATCTTGGACATTGCAATTGCTAACAATACCAAGGTGACGCGGTGTCTACATTTCTTTTGAACATTTAAAATGAAATGAAATCTTTAAGTTTAACGTCCCACGGTAATGCCGGTTAGGCTAAAGGAGACGGTGATGATGAGAGATGAATGAACTGGTGGAATGAAGAAAGTGGGAGGAAACGGGATAACCCCGAGAAAACCCACGCACCGGTGTTTGTCCACCACAAAGTTCACTTGGCGGGAGCAGGGTTTGAACCCGAGACCTCAAGCACCAGAGATGAACGCTCTACCACTGAGCCACCGCAGAGACTCGGCAGAGACACACCTCTTCTATTAACCCTTTTAGGATTTTTGGTCACCTTTGTTGTCATGGCATAGTATAGTCTTTGACCGCTTATTTAGGTTCTATAACAGGTATATATGCCAGGTTTTTATTAGTCATGTCAAGAATGGACCAAAGAACACTGCAGATACGTTTTGGAACCAGATGATCAACTTGACCGCACCAAGTGGGGACGGAGGTTCGTGACTTTTTATTTTTTTCTTAAGACAAATCTCAAAAAAAAAAAAAAATCACGCCTTCAGTTTTCACGATATCAGGTTGGAACTTTGCATATAGATTGTATGTATTTTTGGATATTTATCACAATTTTCTGAGATCCCTACGTGAAACCGGGTCCGGGTCCAAGGGACGCAAGTGTTCCGGGGAGGTGATTTTTTTTTTTAAAAAATCCGTTTTTCCCATTTTTCCGGTTTAGGTGTGTGATACGGACATGCGAGTAGTACTGTTACATAGGGCTTGATATACTGAAGAGAATAATGTTTGAAATATGACTCTAGGCCAAATAGTAATGACGCAGAATATATATATATATATATATATATATATATATATATATATATATATATATATATGTGTGTGTGTGTGTGTGTGTGTGTGTGTGTTTTGTGTACTGTATATATAGAGAGAAAGCCTAATTTCAGACTTCAATATTTTTTTCCGCCCTTCGTTTTCAAGATCCATGATTGTAGTTTTGTACACGTATTATGTACATAACAATGTCTTTTTAGGAAAAAAAATCAGATCCCTACGTCAACCCAGGCCTAGTCCAGTGGGGCAAAGTGTTTTGGTGTGATTTTCAAAAAAATCAGGGTTTTCCATAATTTTCCGTTCCAGAAGTATGTTACGAACGTGTGAGTGGTACCGTTGGAAACGGTTCGTTATACTGAAGAAAATAGTGTGTAAGCTATGACTCTAGATCAAATGGGAATTACGCAGTACATTTTTAATGTATATATATATATATATATATATATATATATATATATATATATATATATATATATATATATATATATATATGAAAAAGTAGGTCACGTTTAGACTTTCAAAAATTTCTACCGACCTCAATTTTTAAGATACAAGAATGAAGTTTTGTATACGTATTATACACATAATATCGTTTTTTTAAAAAAAGAGCAGATTCTACATGAACCCAAGCCCGGGCCAGAGGGGCACAAAAATTTCGAAAAAATATTTTTCGATTTTTTTTGATTTCCCCGTTCCTGGTGTATAATACGGACAAGTAAAAAGTACAGTTGGAAAGTACTGTCTATCCTGAAAAAGACGAGGTATGAACCACGTTCCTACGAAAAATAGTCAGGAAACAGTAGCTGTTTGAATGAAAGTCTAAAATTTACCTCAAAAAGTGGAAATCCTAAAAGGGTTAAAGATGTCAATATTATTTTTTTTGTTCTACCTCAGTTCCCCCTTGTTGGTGGAATTGTATTAATGTGTCCGTCTGTTGTATGCTCTCTGCTCAAGGTGTTCGGAAATATTTATAATCAGGGAGTGAACAGAAAGTAAGGTTACAAAACCTGTAGTGAAGCGTGTATAAATTATTTCATACAACCAACAAACCAACAGATAGTACAAACATTAGATTATTTTTCGACATAGCCTACATATCGGTTGAGACACATGTCGCATCATGGGATGAGTTGAAAAATCCTCCCTGGTAAAAAAAAAATCATTTCCTTGCGTGTTCAGCCACGTTGTTGTTCACCTCCTCGTCTGAAATGAAACTATGGCCTCCTATGTGCTCCTCCAAGTGCAGGAACAGGTAAAAGTTCCGTAAGGTGATCCTCTTGTTGTCCTGAATCAGATCCTCCACGTTAACTGTGTTCATATTTATTGATGCGGTGTTAGGACGGCCACTGCTCTCTTCGTCGGTGACGTTTTCTCTAACAGCCGTAAACTATAGACAACACTCTGCGGTATGCTGACGAGACATTATAGTCTCTCCGTAAACCTCTACTAGCTGCCGGTAAATTTTAGCCGCGGTTACATATTTCGCCTAGAGAAATTGAATATATGAACGGGGATTTTCGCAAGACCAGATTTCCTAACAAGTTGTCATTATTCTTATAGCAGCCCCCCAAATGTCATCCCATCTTTCTCGAAAACTATCAGGGTACAAACAAAACTTTTTTCGGTACAAACGGTACAAACGATTTGCTTTCGAATGGTGTATTTCAATTTTTTGTGCTGTGATACGGGGGGCTATGTTGGCGCCAAGATAGCCCCCCCAGTTGACCTCTCAAGTAACCCTATAAGAAAAATGGTACAAACGAAAATATTTTCGGTACAAACGGTACAAACGTAGTACAAACGAATGACCTAGTCATTGTTTAATTTTCTAAAGTGGGGGGGGGGCTATCTTGCCATAAGATCTGTCATCCTCACTAATGTCCCTATATACATGTCATGTGTATTTCTCGTCGTTAAAAGCATTGGCAGAAAACAAGAACGAGAGACGGTAGGGTAACGAACTACCAATGTTGGCCCTAAGATGTAATTTCTTTTTTTACCGAGTACTTGCCAAGGTTCCCCTTAAATTGTAATTAGCCATTTTGCCGAGCACTTATCACAGTTGGTCCTATCATTTCGTAGACCATTCGCTAATGTTGCCTCTCAATTGTAAATAGTATTTTAATCAGCATTTGGCAACGTTAGCCCTAAGATATAATGGGCCCTTTTGTCGACCATTTGAAAACGTTCCCCTTAATTGTAATTATCCGTTTTGCCGAGCACTTGCAACCGTTGGCTCTGAGATGCATTGAGTCGTTTTGCCCATCATTTGCCAACGATGTGCCTAAAAATGTAATTATCCCTGTTGTTGAGTATTTGACAACGTTGGCCCTGAGCTGTAATGAGCCGTTTTGCAGACATTTGCTAACATTCCCTTAAATTGTAATTAGCCATTTTGCCGAGTATTTTCCAATGAAACCGCTACGAAGGAAGTAGAATTGTTATTGGACGTGCAAGGTCAAAACTGTTGGATAAATAACGGCTGCAGATGGTTGAACTACGTTGAATCAATACACTGCATTTTTCAATTGCATTTTACAACTAACATTTCCTAACTCTGACGTCCATTTTTCTACATAGTGCTGACCAGGCGTGTTGCTAAAGATGCTAGCAATGTCTCCATTAACCTTTAGAGTTTCGTTCTTGTTTCCAGCATTATGTATGATGATCCGTAGTGTTAAAGACCCATGCCATTTTGTATCTTCAGTTACATCTATTTGTTCGTCTGTGTTTGAATCAAATATTCCTAACAACTTTTGGAAGTTTACTGTCTCGGTTATTGTCTGCTAACTAGTGACGAAATTTCATATCCATACAACACAAGCAAGTAATTTCTATGAAGTTTGAAAATTTCAGTTTTACGTCCCACGGTTATGCCGGTTAGGCTAAAGGAGACGGTGATGATGAGGAATGAATGAAATGGTGGAATGAAGAAAGAGGTAGGAAACGGGAGTACCCCGAGGATACCCACTCACACGGTGTTTGTCCACCACAAAGTTCACTTGGCGGGGGCTTGGATCTAACCCGGGACCCCAAGCACCAGAGATGAATGATTTACCACTGAGCCACCGCGGTCCCCTTCTATGAAGTTTGAATCCACATTTACTGCCATATGTTACTTTTTTTTTCGTAAATCTCATCTTTATTTAGTCTCACACTCGTAATATTTAAATTTATTACGAAATTTCAAATATCCTTCAATATGAAACTTCGTTTTTCCTTGTTCCAAGTCTGTCGTAATTTTCTATTGGTGTGGCTTTCACGACACATTCAGAAATAGTTTAGAAGTTTTACGTATAAAATAGGATGCAAAATTGAGCAGATCTTGCAAACGATTTATAATTGAGCAGATCTTGCGCTCAGCCTTGCAAACGGTTTATAATAGCGTGGTTGTAAACTACTGATTATTAATATTCGCACTTTATGAAACGAATTGTCGAGTAATCTCTAAAAATACGCAATTCAAAGTAAACGCATACGATGCTTGTACCTATTTGACTATATGTTATGCAACCCAGCATACTCTTTCTTACTGCATGCTTGCCTGTGTATAAAACATTGCACGTACTTTCAGTTTCCATATCTTGCAACCCAACTTTCGTTACTGCATTGCGTGGTTACATATATACAACAATGTTATCACTCTCTCCTGTGCATCACAAAATTCCAGTTTCCAAGCAGTTTAGTACATTTTTGAAATACGCGTATCATCAGATAGCGAAAAATGTAGGCATGCGAAATACATCTTTGAATATAAATTTTAAGATGAATGCAACATTTATTAACATCTGAATTGCTACAATATTACCTGAAACAACTGATCTTTTACTTACCTCAACATAATTTGTATGTACACTCAACCACACAAGTATCTCTCCCCTAAATGCTCTAATTCCTTTACTTGGGATCAAGGGAAGTTTCAGTTCTGAGAATGCCTAGACAGACGCAACCCAACTTTCACGTAACTTTTCCCGGCACTGACAGCAGTTGGTAGCCTTGAACCAGGTGTTTATCCAGGTAAAATTGTAAAGTAGGTGACTAACGAAACAGTTCGGATCGTTTTTTCCAAAGAACACCATATATTTATCTTAATATTGCTGTGTGTATAATGTATTATTTCTTTATATATTGTATGTTTAGGGAAATAAATATACTTACCACGCATGAATCAGAAAATGCTTGAAAGTAGCTGAAAATATCAAATCTAGAACAACTGCTGGAAATAAGTTAGTAAATGGTTGCCTTCATTGAGAGACCTTCTCCAATTCTCCTCATTCCAACATATTGTTCTTTCTGGAGGAGAGAAGATCTTTCTTGTCACACCGAGTATGTATTGAAATTGAAATTGAAACATTTGGAAAAGTTTCAACATTGCGAGTATTCAAACCCTGGCCCGCCGAACATAAGTTCAATACGCTTACCGCTTCTTACCTACCGCGTCACTCAACCTTTTATCTAAACTTTTAGCTAGTTAAAATCGTTGTATGTAAGACTATACAAACTACTAATGCTCGTATGAGAAGACGTTCCTTATGAGTGTCACAATGACTTACTTGAGATTTCCGTCTTTAACTCAAAAGCAAGTTATATATACCTTCGTCAATGGGGAAAATATCACGAAACGTTCTTCAAGTTGAGGCTACCTCATCGTTCTTAACTGCTCCCAATTTGCATTACTACTATTCTTCCTCACCGTAACTTCTAATCTCCAAAGAAGAAGAGCCGACAGCATTTACGTCGATCCCAAGAGTTTCAGTATTCGCACGATACCCTAGTCAGTTGTTTGAAGTTGGTCATGTAAAATGTACAGAAAAAATTTGAGCAAGACAACAGAACCTTACCAACCCCTGCTAGGCTTCTAACCCGTTCCTATTATTATTATTATTATTATTATTATTATTATTATTATTATTATTATTATTATTATTATTATTATTATTATTATTATTATTATTATTATTATTATTATGGTTTCGTATAATAAAACTGCAAGCTTATTTTAATGAAAAAAATGTTTTGAAAATTTAAAAGCTAATTGTGCAAGGTTTGAACCCACTCTAAGAAGAACTATTTTCATTACTAGAACGTTGCCCTAGAACACTTTTTTTTTAATTAAATACTTTATTGTACTGTTATCGATCGATTACATCAGAATCAATAAACAAACAAAAGTTGTACTCTTAGCAGCCAATTACATCAGAAAGCATAAACAAACATACAATGGACACATTAATAAATTGCTGCAAGAAAATTAGCAAACTTTTGTTTACGAATTGGAAATGCAATAGTGTGCATGCGTAACAAAAGTTGGTGGATGTACAAAGTCACATTACCATTAAAATCATTACATAAAAGAATATCTATAGTATGGGACGTGATCCACAGAATTGCATTATGTTTAGTACAGGGATAAAAGTGATATTCAGGAAATAACATTAGTGACGGACAAGTGATAGTAGAAGGAGTTGTTCGTAATATACGGGCAATAATTTTTTGATAGTGAGACCAAATTGTAACGTTCTTTGAACAACTATCGAGCCGGTGTTGTAAAGTATCGAGAGCATAACAGGTGCCGCAGAAAGAGAGGCTGCGGATACCCAATTCATAGAGTCTCCCGCTTGTAGGGTATATATTATGAACAACACTGTACCACAGAGATTGCAGGGCAGGGGACAATATCGGTGCATTAATGTTCGCCCAGATTTGCGTCCAGTTTTTCATTGGGTAATGTTCTGCTATACGGGGAACAGAAACTGTGATAGAGTAAAATTGATTATATAATTGCTTTACGGAAAGGTCTTCAAGGTGACTCCGTGCGATAAGCGAGTAGCTAATATCAATAAATACGTCTTTGAGGTATGGCACAATACTAGCCCATGGTTGTGTATGCAGGGGAGCTTGTAGCTCAATATGACGTAATGTTACACACAAAGCCTTGCTGGAAAGGGAGTCGGAATATAAACATAATGTTTGACACACGCGATTCAGTAACAGCGAGTAGCTCTGAAGTTGAATATTTTTAAGACCGAGGCCGCCAGCACCTTTTGATAAACACACAGTCTCGTGACTTACTCTTAGGCAGTGATTATGCCACAGCAGTTGCCCTGTGTGTTTTCGTATCACACTAAGGTATTTCTTCCGCAAGGAAAATAATTGTGTCAAAAACCAAAGACGACTAAAAATAAAAACATTTAACAGGTAAACTCGGCCTGCAAGACTTACATGCCGGGCTTTACTTTGGTGAATGAGTGCAACCAAAGTACATGTTGTGGTATGAAAATTGTATTCTATAGTGTCTGCTATGCGACGTTGCCAAGTTACACCTAAGATTTTGATGCGATCAGTACAAAAAATCGTAGAAAAATACAGGTGTTGATCAGCCTGATTTATACACATCAGGCGTGACTTTTGTTTATTCAGAACAGCACCTGAAATGCGCTCATAGTTCGATATGAGATTTTCAACACGTGACAGTTCTTGTGGACTGTTAAGAAAACAATGTATATCATCGACGAATGCTTGTAATTTTAAGGTTGTTGCACCAATCTGTATACCTTGAATGTGTTGTTCCAGTTTTAAAAGAAAGGGCACGAGAACCAAGCTATACAGAATGGAAGACAGGGGGCAGCCTTGTGCAATGCCTCGACGTACATTGATGGGATTTGTAAGTGCACCATTAACTTTTAATTTTACATATCGTTGAGTATAAAGAAATTTAATCAAATTAAGAAAACTGTCTCCGAAACCATATTTTGCAAGTACTGTAAACATATAATCATGTGACAACCTATCAAATGCCTTATGGAAATCAAGAGCTAATATAGCTGCCTGTGAAGAACTAGTTTTCTGACACCAATGAATACCTTCTCGTATATTACTTAATGCTAAATACATAGGTTTGGTATGCTTTAAGCCATACTGATCATTATGTAAGACCTGATTTAAAAACGGTTCTAAACGAGAGGCAAGACAAAGTGACAAAATTTTCTGATCAACATTAAGGAGGGTAATCGGTCTAAAATTATCAAAATCATGCGCACCTGCATGTTTAGGTACAAGGACCATAATGCCAGCCGTAAAAGAAGAGCTCCACGTGGGTGTGACTCGGAGTTCGTTATACATTTCTGTGAGAAAAGGCGTGAGAATGCCGTGAAATTGGCGGTAAAATTCTAGTGTAAGACCATCCGGTCCCGGAGATTTGTTTAACTTCCCCGCAAAAATAGCTTGGCGAACTTCCCGTTCTGTAAAGGGCTCATTGAGAATGTTACGAGCCTCCGGGGTGATAGAATCGATCGGATGTTCGAAGCAAGGTTCAGAGGATTGGGTTGGAGCGGGGGAATATAGGTTCTGGTATGCATCATACAGAGCTGAGAGTACGCGATCATGCTCGTGAACGTCACCGTTAGGAAAGGTGACCTTGGAAATAAGGTTTTGTTTACCTCTTCGCCTTTCACGGCTAACTGTATGTAAAGAGGCAACTTCATGCTGAAGCATTGTCGTTTTGCCTCTCGTGAAAAAACCTTGATTCTTTTTACGATGTAAAGTTAGTAGGAGTGCCTTAATTTCCTTAATACGAGGAAGTACGTCTACTCCTTGAGCAAGTTCTTTATAATATTCACATAATATGTTATAGTAGTAATTATATTGCTCTTTAAGAAGAGAGCACCTGTCTTTACTGTGCTGTTTACAGATAGACTGAAAAGAAGGCTTAAGTTGATATAACCACCATGAAAACAAACTTTTCTTGTGAGGTTTAAATTGCATTAAATAATTCCATCTATTGGTAATGAGCAACTGAAGATCCTCGTCAGTTAAAATGCTGTTATTGAGTGACCAAACAAAGGAGGACTTTAAGTACTTACGGATGGGTAAATCAATGGTGCAAACCACAGCACAGTGATCAGAAAAGCATACTGGTTGAACGTTTATGGAGCGCACAAAATTAATTAAGGTGGTACTGACATAGATCCTATCCAAACGGGAGGATCCATTTTGTCGAAAGAAAGTGTGCCCTGGGGTGTTACCTTTATAATGACGCCATACGTCAACTAACGTAAAGTCTTGAACCAATTTACGCAGTGTAAGAGAAGTATTGTAACCAAAACTTGAGTCTATAGGATCTAACACTGCGTTGTAGTCTCCTACACAGATCAAATCTCGTGTACCAGAATGTAACTCCGTGGGAACGTCAGTGAGATAGAAAGAGTTGCGCTCGGAACGATTATTATTGCCTGAAGGTGAATATAAGTTACAAAATGTATATTTTCATAATTGGCTGTAATAATGCGACCTGAGGGAAATTTAGAAATGTCGGTTAAAGAAATATCTTTACGATATAAAATAGCTGTGCCAGCACCAGTTTCGGAAGGATTGATTTCCCACATGTGATTAAAGAGATAGGAGAAATAATCAATATTGCACTCTTGAAGGAAAATTATGTCCAGATCTGATTTGGTGATGTAATCGGCTAATGCTTTTTGCTTAGTAAGACTAGAAATACCGTTGATATTAATGGGGGCTATACGCGTTGCAAACATAGTTAATGGCCACAAAAGAAGAAAAATACACCAAATAAACACTGCACCAAGAAATGGCATAATGCACTTGACACAACAAAGACGGGTAATATCTGTCGCACATATTCCCATCCTAAAGTGGGAGGTGCTGTGATCACTTGTCTAGAGGGGCAACAACATCGTTTACCTTAGTGCTTAGTTCACTTTGATGGGGATCTGCTCGTGACCTCGTGAAACCAGACACACAATTATGATTCACAGGGAGAACACTTTTAGTTTTCTGATGTTTATTGGCTCGACCGGGTTTATCACGAGGTGAGGACTGAGATCGGCCTTTTCTACGCCTCTTTTCGGGTAGAGCGGAAAACTGGGATGCTTCTGTAGTTGGAGAATCCATCTCACATGAAACACTCATTTCCTGGCGGGAGTCATCCGTGATCGCTGACAACGGAGTATTTACGGCGGTTTCAGGTAACTGATCCTCTTCCGATTTTGCAAATGCTGGAGCAGGAGGAGTTTGTTGTGGAAGATCCGGAGAAGTCGTCACAATGGTACTGGAGGTTGATGAGTCACTCTGAGATGTTGTATTGGATTCAAGGTTTCTCTGGGAGACAGTAGCGGGAGTACTAGTTATAGGTGCATTGGTAAAACTCTTGGGGACATCGAGTTGACAAGTAGGTTCATTTATAGTGAGTGCACTTGGAAGAGTAGGATCACAAGTCATAGATGGCGATGGAAGGTTTTCCTGTAAAGTCGGAGGACGTTTCTCAGTTAATACGGGAAAGCTGGTAAATGAATGAACATCCGGTAAAGTATCCACTTTGTTCAAAGAACCGGGCATGGGCGGTGATCTAGATGTTGGAGCACTGGTGAGGGAAGCCGATACGGCTGGAGGGAGACGGCGCTTCGCACATTCCATCAAAAAATGATTCGGGGAGTAACAGATAGCGCAGGTTTTAACTTGACCTCCATACGTTAACCACAATCGTAAACCACATATAGTCACATAAGAAGGTATAGGGCGCTTAATACACATGCGTATTATCTTTCTACCAGTTCGGACTTCGTAGATATGGCCAGTAGAATACATTTCATCTGTAATGGATTTGATGTCACCATACTGAGATAGGACACGGGTAATATGTTGATCTTCTAATTCGGTGGGTACCAAATGTAAACGAACTGTCACCACATTGGAACTTGCGGAATCTATTAAAATATTGTATGTACCAAGCTCATCTGAATAAGTGACCTTTCCATTCACTCGAAAGAGAATTTGTTCACAAATCACTTGCGATATTAACTTTAGATATTACTGTTTGCGACTATAATCGAACTCAATACTGACAACTTGATCTGGAAGCAAATTGAAAGTATTACGAATCCATTCATGTAACACTAATGTATTAGGCTTATTTACTACATCTTGGAATGATAAACGTAAAGTATTCACTCGAATAACTGACATGGTTCACTGAGAATGGAAAACAGTACTTCGCACTAGACTATATAATGAAATTGGCAAATAACAAACACTAAGTACTTGATAGCAGAAAATACTCCACTTGACAATGCGGCGTGAGTTGAAAAGAAAAAAAACACTCAACATTGCCACTCGCACACCTACAGAGACAGCGGTGTGAACAGCACGGCGTCTGCCGAGCAACTACCGGAACACTCGGCCACGAGGACCGACAGCAGTTGGCCTTAATTTCCGCTATATGTAGGTCATGTCTCTCGATGTCTTATCCGTATCGGCCAATAAGATCAGAGGATATCTGAAATTCTAGGAATCTCCCCCACACCAAGCTGTGCGGGGTCTTTAGTTACGCCTCTGTTCCCGTTCCATACACGACAAATTAATTAAGGAGACCATATTGACAAATCTGACAATAATGTACGAATAAATATTGTTTCTAGTGCCCCTAATAGATATTTTTTTTTTTACTGAAATGGGCCGGTGACTCATTATTGTTTTATTTACATTTAGTGTGCTGTTCTGTTTATGTAATGTAGTGAACCTCTTTGATGCTTCACTTATAATTTCATTTTCGTATCGTATATTGAGTAAGACAATTTTGTCTTAAAATGGGAACCCCTCGAAGAGTGGGGAGTTCCCTGGGGAGGCAGTGGCCCCCTGCCCCCACAAGTTACGTCCCTGGGCCTTGGCAATCATTTTTTCTTAATTGGAAGGTATTGTTTACGTAATTGAGTTTGTAATTCTGTTATTCCTTTGTTATTATTATTATTATTATTATTATTATTATTATTATTATTATTATTATTATTATTATTATTATTATTATTATTGCAAAGTCGAGACTTAGCTACAGATTTTATATTTTATGAATTTTCTGATTATATTTGAAGTCTTCGTGTTGAATAATCAACACACTCCAGTTTAGTGGGTTTGGAGGAGAGAAATATTATTATGTTGCTTTTCATTTGTTACTTGCACGCTACACCAATCCTGGATACTACATATTACATTCCTATATGTACGGGAAGTACCCTAAAGGTTGTGATGATCATAAGAGAATAAGTGATGAGATCAATGAACTTCGCGTATTAACAACATTTAAAGTATCAGGTTGTCAGAAAAGTCACGACGTATTTCGGTAAAATATGACAAATGATGGTTTGTAGATATACTAGAGTTAATCAGATCATGCAATAGCTTGTCATGAATAGCTAAGATGTTGTTTTGCGCAGTAATATTGCTCTTTGTTTGTTTGTTTGTTTGTTTGTTTGTTTTTTTACAGATTTGATCAGAGGTGGAGTTGGTCAATGAAAACTTGACCACCACCCATCGTCACCCACTCTGACCCATGATCCGCCACCCACCTTGGCCCACTCTGACCCGCTACCCACCATGACCCACTCCGACCCACCACCCACCATGAACCACTGACCCTCCAAAACGCATCGTCAGCAACTCTGACACATGATCCACGTCCTCTTTTCTACCTACTAAAGATATTTACTTGTAATAAAACCAGGTTGTCAAATTCTAACTAATCGGAGTTCGAATTTCTACTGTCAATCCCTCAAGCACCGCTCTGTTACAATAATGATGGATTTGACCTTTACGATATAAAATGGTAAAGATTTTATCATGGGCAAAATTACGACGAATTTCAATTAAATTATCATGGTTTAATTATTTCCTTGTTGAATTATTGATACTTTTCAGTAGCAAAACGGATAAAATTTGAAAGTCCCAAATCAAGGTACGTAGACCAACATACAGAAGCTTACACTACAATTTTTTGTGTCTTTTTCTCACAATTTTATGGGTTGATTCCCTGTGCTCTAAGCGCTCCACATAATAAGCGCTCCACATAATAATTATTATAAAGCGCGTGGTAAGCATATATGGACATATGATGCGAAACACTGTATTTTTTGTTGAGTTGAATTGATTTTATTTTGAGTTTAACTTCCCTTTCAGCAGCGAGGCTATATGAGACATGGACCTACCCCATGCTGTAAACGTCACCAACACCTAGTGGCCCACTTGCGGGTAAACGTCGATCGCCAATATAGAGACGAGTCGAAGGATTGCCGCTAGTGTCCCACTGCCGGCAGGGTTTGGGAGTCGAAACAGATATCTCGCGGTGTTGAAGTTACCACCGCGTAGCAGCGAGGAATTCGTTTTGGTCCGCGCTCCTTCGATTCGTCGCTGAGAATCGCGAAGGGACCCACACGAACTACCGCCAGTCATTTGCATGCGGTTATTATTATATATTATTTTTTTCCTGACGAATTGCTCCTCAAGTGAGCTCCGTAGGTCAACAATAACCTCTGCCTCAACACCATGAAGTGAAAAATCTTGAGTGCGATAATTGTATGAATTTAGATGGCAACTGTCGTCGATCATTAGAAAGTGAGTATGGGAGAACTATGAAATAAAGTAAATAGACACGCGTCATTTTGTTATAAAATTACATGGCGAACGCATTTTATCTTACCCTAAACAGTTATGGTCTCATATATACGGTTAAAAGAGCACTCCGATTGACGAAATTAAAACGATCTCAACGATTTATCCCTTTACAAGCGACGTTTCATTCATCGCCTCCGTGGCGAAGACGGAAGAGCACCAGACCAGTAATCATAAGGTTGGTGCTTCAACCTCCTCCGGGGTACTTTTCGGGTACTGTTTTAAGTGTTTTCTAGACTCACCTTAATGTAAACAAATCACACATATAGGCGATTTAACATATTTTGGGGGAGTAATTTTGTGGTTTATTGGCGTTTTGTCGCGTCAGAAGATGCTGTCTACAATACAGTTTGAAGAGAGGGTCGGTGGGTCAGAGTGCGTCATAGTGAGTGGTGGGTCACGGTGGGTGGTGCGTCGCAGTGGGTCACATGCTGTTGACCCACTGACCTACACAGAAAACTCGATCAATTTGACCCACTGACCCACTCTAACTTTGGGTTTAACACCATATAGAAAATTGAAGACCAAAAATTGCATGTTCTCCATATTTTATTGTTTTACTTCAGGCAAGAGAAGAACGCGCGAATAGTGTTTGTGGTTTTTACTGTCCTCCAAGTTTCTGCGTTTTTGTCCTTGTTCTTAAAGAGTTAGAAGGAAAACTGTAGAAGTGAGTAAAACGCGTCAAAATAAGAAACAAGGTTCTGAGGAAGGTTCGTTAAATTAATTAACTTAAAAAAATAATCCAGTGTCCTGAAACACCAAATTCCAATCAATATAAGTATCCGTCCAATGCCATGCCGGAAAAAATCAGGGCCCGAGGCTAGAGCATACGGCAGCGCCTCCGTACATATGAGTTGTCAATTTAAAGTTGACATCTCTAAACTATTCTTTCTGCATAATACTTTACTATTTTATCATGACTGAAATCAGAAAGTTTCAGCATTGTTACACTGGAATCGTAATCACTATAGCTCCATTTTTCCTTCTCCCAGAACAGTGAGGTTTTAGAGTAATGGTTTTAGCGTTAGTTTAATAATGTTGGAGACGCGAGTTCGATTCCGGTTTTGGCAATTCAGGAAATTTTTAAAATCTAAAAAAAATATACTTCTGATGTACACTAACATTAAACATATTCAATATCTCTGGGTCTAAGAGTTGAGACAACTTTACTGTTGAAATGCCAACAACACAAAATTACGTTATCCGTATCAATCTTTGTAACTGTCTGGCAAGTAATGTGTATGGACAACAATTGATGAACACATAAGGGCTAAACACGTCCTTACTGCTGTAGTATGGGCCAAAAATGAGTTCCAAGGAATTGTTCCTAGTTGTGCACAAATTACAAATAGTGATCGAACTTACAATAGGGATCGCTAGTCACGAGAATGATCTTATTTAAGATATCACCTCACCTTTCTAGTTAAGGGAAGGGCGAAACAAAATGCATTACTGTTATCAACTCACAAATCTTTATATTCCATTTCTTGTTGTCATAAAATGATAATTCTATCTGTAAATCCGTAAACGTAATAATATTATTGCGTTTATGTGTAAACCTAAGAAATATCCGACATTCTCTATATCTTTTCTGTTCCTATGAATACCTTCGATATGTTACTTTTTCTTTGCATTGTGGTAATAATAATAATTTTAATAATAATAATAATAAACGAATAACAAAATTACAATACCAATTACATAAACATTATCTTCCCACTCGGAAAAAAATACTAATTACAACGACGGGATTTGAATCCGAGTAGCAGAAATGTTAGTTTCCTGCTTTCACATTTTTTAAAAACTAATCGCCCCAATCGAGTATTGTTCGCCATTGGCACCTCATGTCCTTTCGATGTACGCCAAACAATATAGGAACACGAACACAGAAATACTGAGGACAATTAAAATTCCGACCTTGCTTTTCAGAGGAATTCGAACCCCTAGAGGATTGCGCCTCATGATCACAAGCCGAACGCCGGGGATCACTCGGCTAGTGCCACCGGTTCAATTTGCCTAAAACTCCTCATATGAATATAAGAAAATAAACTAGTAGTTATGGAACATAAACATAGAACTGTCTATTTCTACATGTGTTGATACAACTCAAAGAATATGAAATCAATTTCTGTCGTCTTTTCTTCTTTGGAAATTAGAAGTTATGGTAAAAACGAAATATAATGTAAATCGGGACCATCCTTGCAACCAATGACCAGTGTAGTAACTTAGATTCTTTTATGGGGGCGGCAAGCATTAATAAGCTTTTTGAGCCTCCTAGAAAAAGTTGATTTTCCAATTATTGGGCCCCCTTTCTCCAACATCTCTTAATCTTTACAGGCCCTCCGGAGCCTGTGAGCCCTCCCGCACGGCAAGGTCTGCGGTTCCGTTAGCTACTCCCTGGGCCCATTCCATATATGACAAAATTATTAAGGGGACAATATTGATAAATCTCATAACCGTACGAATAAATATTACTACAATGGGTCCACGACTCATTTTTGTTCTATTTACCTTTTGTGTGTTGTTTTATTTATGTAATGTAGCGACCCTATTTGATGCTTCATTTTTAATTTCATATTCGTATCGTATATGGAGTAAGACAATTTTGTCTCAAAATGGGCCCCATTGAACGGCGGGGAGCTTCTCTGGGGCAGTCCCCCCACAAGTTACGTCTCTGCCGATGACGTAGGCTCAACTTGAAGAACATTTCGTGATATTTTCCTCATTGAGCAATGCCTATATAACTTGTTTTTGAGTTAAACAAGGCAATTTCGAGTAAGTCATTAAGACACTCAAACAAGTTGCTTATATTTTCTTATATATATTTTATTTATATTTTGTTTATATTTGTTTGTTTTTGTTACATTTGAGTATCTTGTTCATATTTTTCCATGAAACGACCTTAACTAGGTATTAGTTTGGGTGGAAGTTAAAGGCGCGGTAGGTGAGTGGTTATCTCATTGAACTTCTATTTGGTGGAACTGGGTTCAAGCCGCGGCCAGGCTGAAACTTTTTCAAGTGTTTCTGTTTTGATTTCAATTTCAATGCATACTTAGTGTGACAAAAAAATCTTCTCTCCTCCAGAAAAAAAAAAGATGTTGGAATGTGGAGAATTGGAGGTCTTTCAATGGAGACAATCATTTACAAAGTTATTTCCAGCAGTTGTTCTAGATTTGATATTTACAGCTACTTTCAAGCATTTTCTGATTCATATGTGATCAGTGTTTTTATTTCTTTGAATATATAGTATATAATGAAAAAAATACATTACATACAAAGCAATATTGAGATTAACATATGATGTTCATTGGACAACACGCTCTGAACCAGAGAGATTGATGTCAGAATGCAGAATGGAGCGTGTCGTTGTTGCTCAAATTGATACTCATTACACACTTTTACTGATATCTCCAACATGTGAGTTAATTGTCAGGAGTCCAGCAGAAAATTTTAGGAGTCCAGCAAAAAATTAGGAGGACCCATGAACACAAAATGGGAAATTAAGATATAGTAGCAGTTGCCTTGTTTTCTTCAGTAGAGTTGAAATTTCCGAAAAGGATGGACCATGTTGTTAGAGATTTTCAAGGAGGAGTTTAAATGCCGAATTTCATCATCCTATCATAAGAGATTAGACAGAAACTCTCTTTTTTAGAGTACACATTTAAGACTCCTTTTCTCCCTTAGAATAGGTATTGTATGGAAATAACACGAGAGAAACCAGGTCAGAGTTAACTAACAAGAGGAAAGCACACTTTGGTAAATGAACTTCAGGGCCTCCTTCGCTAAGCAGTAGTGGACATTTAGAGTGTTAATATTACAAACTGGAGGGGCGAAATAGCCAGAAATAGTGGGGAAGAGCGTCTTAAAGATTCCAACTCGCTGCTTGTATGACACGACTCGAAAAGTTGTGAAGTGACTGTGTGGCAGAGTTAGAGGGATCCTCGACTCCCGTACAAACGGTCCTAGATTCGATTTCTGCTCGAGTCAACGTTTTTGATTTTTGCTTTAAGCAACAAAGTATCCATTTGTAACTATAAGTAAAATATTAATTCATCATATGTTTATAGTACATAAAACAATAAAAATGTTCAAATCAGTTGTAAAAGCTTTGAATATTTCATGTTAACGAGCAAAAAGTGTAACCTATTCCGCGTTGTTTATTGATGCTACGGGTTATATTGTGGTTGGCATAGTCGTTGTGCAAAATGGACTTGACGCTTTGTGTCTATATCTGTGAATGGAGTGACAATTGACCGGATTTTTGCAAGGGGGGGTGGAGTTTCTTCAGACGACAACAGCATTTCAAGTTATGACAGTTATAGCCAGGAGCGTCATTTAGAGAGAGCAGGAGAGGCATTTGCCCCTCAAGAGTTTGAGGAATAAATATACTTTAGTCGATTGTCTACTAATATACTAGTACAAAACGTGAAAGTCTTATGTCGGTAGTGCTCTTGCTGCACTCACCCAACGATACACAGAGAAACTTCTGTAACAAACATAATATCTCGGACTTGTTGTAATAATTTTATTGTATTAACGTTAAGTGCTAAGTGTGAAGATTTGTTCTATTTTTTTATTTATTCTTACAGCTTGTTGTCTAAACTGAAACATTAAAAAGAATATAATAATTATTTTATTCATATTTGCTACTTGAATAGCTATGTTAAACATAATTAAATTACAAAGTGGAAGCGTATTGTATGGACTGATTGTTCATAACATAGATTCCAAGAAGGGTTAAACAATGTAGACCCGCGACAAAAATCTTTCTGACAGATAGTAATGTAGTATTTCACCACACAATACGATTCTTTTAGATTTCAGCGTAATTAATTAAATACCTACCAAGATACACAGGTTTTTATGGTAGAATAGAAAAATTGTGTCACACTCAAGATTTCCTCAAAACAGTTGTCCTAACCGAGACTTGGCTACTTAAGCCTTCATTCGGCAAACCGAAAGTTTCTGTTTGCTTCTGTTATTTTTTTGTAAATCAAAGTTTCGTTTCCTTTCTTTCCCTCTCTGACCATTACTTCATGACAGAAGTCTCAAGTTGGGAGACTTCGGCAGTAGTGAAAGAACAGTCGCGGTGTTATAGGCACTAGGTTAGAAATCCGGAGGTCATGGGTTCAAGTCCACTCAAAGTCAACTTAATATTTTCAAATTTAATTTGTCCCTGCATTTGTTCTTGCAAATTTAATTTGTCCTTTGTATTTATTTTTCTTTTCTGGTTCATTTTCCGAACACACTGGAAACCAGTAATTCAACACCAAAAGTATATTTTTGTTAGCTTTAATATGTAAATGAAAAATAATACATTTTAAAAAAATAAAAGCTAGAATGATTTTGGTGATAAGAAACATATTCTCACAAGAGAAAGATGGGAGTCAAAATACTTCGACCTGATATTATTTCATAAAGCTGTAGTACAGATACTAAAATTGATAACTAACAAAACTGAAGGTAACGTTAAAACGAATAATGTAAACCATTCGGAGATTTTACAAAATACTGTAACGTGTGAAATGAAAGGAATGTTTGACCAACATTGATTTTTCCTGCGTATATCTGAGGTTAAATAAAATTTCTCTGTAACTCTCTCGTGATGTCAATCGCACTGTAAATACTAAACTCTGTATCTTAACCGATTTTTTATTCGTCGCAGAGGTATGGATATTTTTCTATTTTTTAAGTTTGTTACATTGACATGTTCCGGACGAACTAGTGTACTTGTAGAACGCTTTGTGTAGTTCTCAACTCACAAACCTTAAAAACATTGTTGGTTGTCTAACATTGCAGGATATGAAAATTGGAAGTATAAATACACTTTTTCTCATGTGAATACAATAGAAATTTAATAGAAACCTTTTGTGCAAGACTTGCTTATTATTGTTGTTATAGAGTGAAGGTACTAAAAGAAATCATGAAATGAATTAGTTTTGTTTCGTGAGAAAATGTACAGAAAGCACCAATATAGGAATAAAGTTTTAAAACCGTTTATAGGAGGTTTCCTATTGTGTGGTTCAACTTGCTACAATCTTATATTTAGCAACAACACAGGAGAGTAAATAACAAAACGTAGTATGCTGAAACTTGTATTTAGGTTTATGAGTGTTTCATGTATATTATCTTCAAATTATTTCTCGTGATTTTTTTACAGTACGTAGATCTTGATTTCCAGAATCGTAAATCATTATATCCTAGAAATATCAACCATACCGTCGAAACCAGAACCAAACATTAGCTGATCTTGAACATTCTTTTATATATTCTTCATCCATTTTGATTCATTCATACATTGCTAGAGAAAAGGAAAGAAAATATTTTAGCACAAATCACTCAGTGAAGCATTTTATATTCATCAACGAAGTATCACAACTAGTGTTGTAAAATTTCCGGAAATTTTGAACATGGTAAAAAAAGTTTTTTTTGTTTCTTTCCGGAAAAATTGGTAAAATAACAAAAAATCTTTGTATTAGGTTAGTTTTACTATTAATGATTTTTTTTTCGATCGCGTGAAAAATGTAAGTTGAGAAATTTCAATGTTGGGAATATTTAAGAAAGAAGCATTCAAAAATAAAACTGCTGTAATTATTCTCGAAAATTAATAGTGTGCAGTTATTTCCTTTATGTGCCTTTTAGTCGTTTACTCCTGGATGTGCATTAATTACAGAACTTTTACAATTGCATATACATTTACCATTATGAAGCGTTTCTTTTGCAACAAATAAGGCTCTTGAATGAAACTGATTTCTTAATGTGATCTTTGATCTGGTAATTTTTTTTTAAATTTTAACTAAATTAGTTCTTAAAAGAAAGAGCAGTAGGCAAATTGCTCTAATACTCACACACTAAGACAATAGTTACTATTATTTAATATTAAAATACAGACTTTAATATAAACTTTATTTACAAAATTTTGTACGTAAACAAATACCTCTTTTCTAGTGCGACAAATTATTTCTCTATATAAAAATGAAAGTGGATATATTTGTAACTTAACAACTGTTGAATCACCAGATTGATCTCGACAAAAATGTTCAATATAGGAGAGGTTCGGGCCTGGGATGGATCTTATCATTTCACTTTGAAGGTGCAACTTGGAGGAAGGAAGTGCGGATATATAATGAAAATCACCGATCTTAGTATCGAACCCATAGTTTTGCTGAGATGAACACTGACATTTCCGAAGAAAATTAAATTCAAATTTATATGATGTATATGATCGAAAATGACTGTTATTAGTGTCGAATCCATAGCTTTCGGGGTCGCTGAGATGAGTAGTGACACTTCTAATAGAGTTTAAATCCAAATTCAGCGCTTGCAACTTGGGGGAGGGTGAATGAAGTTCCGATGCCGTTTAAATCCAAATTCAGCCCCCATTAGTACTCCTAAAGGGGAAGATGACGTGTAAAAGTAATTTGAAATGAGCGATGCTAGTGTCAAATCATACTTTTTGGGGTCCCTAAGTTCATTGGTGACATTTTTGGTGTCCCTTATACCCAAAATGAAACGTGTTCTTTCCGTGCGAAGAATGGGTATTCTACTAGTCTTTAATATTAACGAACGGAAGTTTCACATGTTAAATTCTTTAATATATTTGTCGCTGCTCAAATTTACGCACTTGTGCGGTGTACGTGTGTGTATGTACATAAGATCAAATCTCTTCTTGAGTTGTTCGAAGAATATACAAATAATAAAGAGGTATTTTTACAAAAAATCGGAAATCTTAAAAGTAAAATTAAAACTTGTTCCTTTAATTATTTTCCCTGTTAGCGAAATACGTTGTATATATGCTGCAGACACATTACAGCAAATAAGATTAGCATCAGGCGAAGAAATAGTTTTTAAAATATATTTACCGGGTTTTGCCAACATTTCCGAACAAAAGATTTTTTTTCTAATGGGTTCAAAATTTTCGGAAATTTTACACAGCACAAGGAAATTAAGAATATCCATAAAATATATATTTGATTTTAACACACTGGTAATAACTTAAATGATTCTGGCCCTGTTATTTTAACACTTCCCTGGCATAAAACAGTAACATTATAAGATTACTTAAGATAATTTAAATGCGTCTATATTAGTTATTCTAACTAGGATTATACTTTAGTATCTTTTGTAGCCATAACTCCATTCTCTCACGGTGCTAAGTTTAAAGGAGTTGTTGCAAATATATTTGTTGCCAAAAAATTCCCTATTCTAATACAAGAAACATTACTCAATGATTTTAACTGTAAACTAAGAAATATAAAATAGTTTTCATGTTAAAAGCATAATGTAGTAAAATATTCGAAAATTCCAATTTTTCCGTTTTTTTCCAAGCTCGGGGATAAACGCTAAAAAAACTCTTTTCTACCCAAAATTTCCGTTTTTTCCAGACCTTTGAAACACCAATAACAACAGAAGAAAACTGACAATAGTTTTTGGCACATATGATGTCATAATTTCACCGCTAGATGTCAAGCAAATATTTTTTTTTGTTTTAGATTTTCTATCCAACCTACAGCTGAACATCAGGAAGGTTCCCGAGAGGTGCATTCATACCACCCCACTCGTTCTTCGTTTGCTTTCATTCTAACAGTACCCCGAATCATGTTCAAACTTGAGATCAAAAGTGTTAGTTCTAGTTTGTCTTAAATGGAAGAGCGTTTCACTTTCAACTCAACATAAAATTATCTGTATGGGATAATGGTAAACGCCCATAATGATAAGCTCCACCTCCGGTAAAATTGAGCTATTATGTGGAATCAAACATAATGGTAAAATCCACTTCCGGTAAAATTGTGGAATCGGACATAATTGTAAACCCTACTTTCGTTAAAATTGATTTATTACGTGGAATTGAACATAATGATAAACTCCACTTGCGGTAAAATTAAGCTATTATGTGGAACCAAACATAATAGTAAGCGTCACTTCCGGTGAAATTGAGTTATTTTGTGAAATTGAATATAATGGTAAGTGCCTTCCAGTAAAATTGAGTTATTACGTGGAACGAGTTCGGACTGAACCATGCAACAGTATGTGATTAGTTAAATTTTGGAAATTTACCTACAGATGTCTAGGGAAGCTTGATTGGCATGCGTCATTGCATTGGATTGCGTGGGAATGTTTAACATTCTCTCCCAGTTTACTTGGAATTAGAAAGTGTAACATACTATTTTGTTTCACTAAATTGCTAATATGTAGACTAATTTCAGTTTTGAACAAATGATGTAGGTTGCCACGCAACCCAACTTACGCTTCTGTATTGCGCGGTTGCCTACTTGCATCAATATTCATTTCAAATGTGGAAGTTTCCCGTCCACTATTTTTTGCAAGAACACAATTAATCATATAAATATTTATTCATAAACACTGCTAATAACATCCAGTATCACGATGATAAGTTTGTACCTTGTTGGTTTTTCGGTTCGGTGATTACTTTCTCGAGCTATAAGCGATGAAAAAATGTGGAAACTTAAGAACTCTTCATTCAGTCCAATAATTTTGCTAGGTCGTTAAAAGATGTGATTTTTCGCCTTCGTTGTATACTAAGTTTTATCGACAACTCTTATTCAACCACTATTGGCTATACAGCAGTCAAATCAAAAATGTAATGATCTTCGACTCTTCTTTAGAACCAATTAGGTATGACAGTAATTAGCAGAAAAGGGGAAATTATGCAAAGCACATTCCTCTGTCGATTCAGGATCGAGAAATAACCCCTTCCAAAAAAGTGCTTAAAAATGAAAATCAATAATACTGGAAAGAAGCAAAGACTTAGAGATATTTCTCAACAATTAGTTAGTACGACTGTGCAGCTTTGTTTCATAGAAATACTCCCAGAAGCGGATAAAACATAATCTCTTTTAACGTTTTTATCTGTAACCATCACACTCTTCAACCAGTATTTACATCCCTTCTCCAATCTCTATAACTCTTTTTTTTTCTTCCCTGACGACAACTAGCGATATGCAATTTTCTTGTTTCCAATACTAAATTACCATATATTAACATATTTCCGAAGCAGGCGTTATAATTGGTCAGTCCTAAAGCAGTATTGAAAATCTATAGTTTAGTGTAATTTTTGTGCCTTTCTTTACAATTAATGATTTTCTTTGTTTCAGTGTTACAAAGGGAATTGTTTCAGCAATAACGATAATAGTAGACAAGTTTTTTCTTTTCTTTTTTTTACAGGTTTTCCTCTTTCTTTTTTCTCTCTCTCTTTAAAGAATATCAATGTTATTTACGAGGTGTGTTCACAATGTATTGAAGCTTTGGTTCGAAAAGTACATTTATTGATTTGGAAATCCGAAACACTAATCCTCTTCAAAGTAGTTTCCTTGGTAATGAACACACTTCTTCCAGTGCTCCCGTCATTGTTGGAAACACTTCTGGAGTGCAGTTTTTGGAATGGTGAGCAACCATGATGTCTTCTCTTGACTCAAATCGTGTCTCTTTTAGTGGTATTTTCAGTTTGGGAAATAACCAAAAGTCACACGGAGCCGTGTCAGGTGAGTATGAAGCCTGATGATACACAGGAATTTTGTGTTTGGCGATAAAAGGTTGAATCAAATTACGCGGACACTCTCCTCGTGTCCAAATTCTTGTTCAAAATTGAATAGTTTTCGCTTGGATACCACCAATCTTTTAGCAAAATTTGATACAATATCGCTGCTCAAGCTTTTCTGTCGTTTTACAAAATTAAAAGAAATCTGAAATCCGATCATCGCTCACTACACGTCTTAGCTGATTGCCAGCGACTAACGCTTTGTGCGGGCGGGAAAAATTGCACGACTGCTAACGAGTATCCCCTCAATATCTACGCTGAAGAAAGTATCCCGCGCTTCATTGGTTTACGCTGGAAAAAATAAGGTTCAATACTTTTTAAACACACCTTGTATACTTCTAATGTTGAAAGGAAGTGTGTCGATGAAGAGTTAATTCTAACAAAATTAGAATTCTATTGTGTGAGATTCCGTCCGAACAGTATAATTATAATTTTTTGTTCACGAGGCGTGCTGAATAAACTTATTATATTTCATTGTAGTTCAAGTTTGTACTTTTTTTTAAGTGTCGACATAGTTTGAATGGAAATTTGAGAAACTTCATGTTCGTCCGTCCGTCTATATTCTTATAGACTCGAAAACACTTAAACCGAGACAAATACTAAATTCCAGATGGTCTTGCCCCAGAAAAGTACAGTAGGTGTAGTTTCAACAGTCACAAAACTTCGTAATTTTTCTCTCTTATTGTTACTAGACTTTCAATACCTGAGAAACAATGTATTCTGATTTCTTTTTATAAAATTTGACAACGTAGTTTATAGCAGTAGCCTCTCGTGCAAAAGTGTATTAAGATGTAATACGTAAACGCTAATGTTGTATCCCAACTATAGCTGTTTGACCTTCCTTTCCATGTAGAGTTACGAAAAACAGTAATTGTTGAAAGGGTACCAAATTAAATAAGAATTAGTATTTCCAAAACACGGTTGATAACGTTGTAAGTTTATTACCTAGCTATTGGTACACAAAAAGCATTCTTGATTTGTTATTAGAAGAGACTTTCCACATAGTACACGCCTCAGTAGGTGTAATGTCTGTCTAGACATTGAAGCAATATATATGTTGACGAAAATGGAAATATCCAAGAGATTTCATACTGACCAAGTTTGATATATATCACTGAGTTTGGCGGATTTTTTTTTTTACGATTTTTGCAAAAACAAAAAAAAAATGTGATTGAAACTAAACCCCAAACATATTAAATATTATGCTGTAAAAATCTTTAGTTCTCGAGTTATTGGCCATCAAATTCGAAGATAGGACGTAGGTTATATTCCAAATATCCAAAACGATAGAGTTCATACCAATAACTCTCGAATCAAAATGTAAACATTATGACATAATTCATGTCTACTGAGCTCGTAGAATCAAAGTCGTTTGCACGTTTCACTTCTTATCTGTGAACTCAGTGGTAGAGCGCTTATCTCTGATACGTGGGGCCTCTGGTTCAATCCCTTGCCAAGGAAGTTTGTGGTGGACAACACCGTATCCGTGGCGTTTCTCGAAGTATTCACGTTTTCTCCTACATTATCATCCCACTAACTCTTCTACCATCATTCGCTTGCCTCAATCACCATCTCACTTAACCTGAAAGGTATAATCGTGGGACGTTAAACTGAAATATTTCATTTCACTTTTTTTGCATATGTATTTAATATTATACACTCTAACGGATCCATTCAGTGGTAGAGCGTTCACCTCTGGTGCTAGGGGTCTCGGGTTCAAACCCTGCTCCCGCCAAGTGAACTTTATGGTGGACAAACACCGTGTGCGTGGGTTTTCTCGGGGTTCTCCCGTTTCCTCCCACTTTCATCATTCCACCATTTCATTCATTACTCATTATCACCGTCTCCTTTAGCCTAACCGGCATAACCGTGGGACGTACAACTCAAAATTTCATTTCATTTTTCTAACGGATCCATAGTGAGTAGACAAATTCATATTGTTGGTAGCAGATTTCTACCAATATTAATATAGAGAGAGATAAAAAAAATAAATTTCGTTTGTTAATGTTTTCCTGTGAAAGGATTGGCAACACTGCAGCCGCCAGTTGCTTGAGGTGTCCTCTTCAGAAAACATCTGCAACTCCCTCTTTGGATGCATAATTCAACGAAGACGGAAGGAAAATGTCTGGAGAAGAGGAACGATGGAAGATATGTCAGGGAAGTGGTTCCCTGTTTTCTAAATTACGATAGACATCTCGCAGCCATTCCCTCAAATTTTCATAGCCGTGAGGGGGTAAAAATGCACCATTTGGTCAATATTATGCACAAATCTTCCGCTTTTCGTTTTTCCTTCAAGACGGTCTTCAGTGTGCACACTTCAAGGAAATCTAGTTTGCGAGGTTAAGTTGTGAGTATTTTGGTCTCCGGACCGTAACATAAAGAAAAGAGTTATTTTTGAAACGCAAAGAAAACTCTGAATGAGGGTAAATAAATCTGAGGTCGAGGTGAAAATTTTATAGCGTCCTACGAAGGTGAAAAGTAGTCGCTAAAAAAGATGTGTAGCAATGTTCATTGTCTGTTAAATGTTTATGAAGGAAAACGTAACACGTTTCATGCAAAAAAAAAAAAAAAAAAATGTAACATGTGGTATTACATTGAAGATTTCTATTTAGAATGAAACGAACAAGTAAGTTTCCATATCGGCGAAACAAATATTAACACCACGTTTAAACCACGTGAAGGTGACTGGTTGGAAATGCAACATATTTTCTTAATTAATGCTAGCAGAATACTCGTTCTTAACAAGGGGAGAATACATTCCATTTTGGACATAAGAGGTGAATTTTGGTTTAAATGGCATCGAGAGTGTGACTGTTCATCTCACCGACCCCGTAAACTACGGATTCGATACTGAAATCGGCCATTTTCAATAATTTATTATATATCCCCCTCCCCTCTCCAAGTTGTGGGGCCAAATTTGGATTTAAACGGGCATCAGAGGTGTCACTGTTCATCTCAGAGACCCCTACTACTACCCATTTGGCAATAATATTGCTCATTTTCGATTATTTTTAAACATGTTCCCCTCCCACTTCCCTAAGGTGCACTGTCAACGTTAAATGACAAAACCATCGCAGTCCGGAACCTAATCTATGTGGCAAATTTGGCAGAAGTTGGTTGAGTAGTTCAAAAAATATGAAGTCACAAACATTTTCACTTTTATATACAGGGTGTTTCAAACCAACACCTACAACGCTTGGGAGCTGATTCCTGACACCAAGATAAGACAAAAATTATTTACCAACCTGGGTGCACAAATGCTTCCTTTCGGTGTAATAGGCTGCCGAAAACATGAAACAATGAACTTTAAAGGTCCATAGATACAAAACTGTGAGTTCTAAAATAGTATCTCAAGACTTCTCTTAGAAACTAATATGTGTGCTATCGAAAAAAATACATGTTTAGGAATCCTAAGGTATTCATACAACAATTTTTATAGAGGGAGTTTGGCTACGGGCATACAATTTGAAGTACTCACCAAACTATCTCTATAAAATTGTTGCAGAAATACCACACGATTCTGAAACTTGGATATTTGGATAGGGCACATATTAGTTTCTAAGTGAAGTCTTGACCCGACTAAGTTTGGTTCCATAGTTTTGGATCTTTAATTTTTTTTTTCAAGTTTTCAACAGCCTATAACTCCGAATGGAATCATTTGTACACCCAGGTTGATCTATATTTTTTTATCTTGGTGTCAGAAATCCCCTCCCAAACGTTGTCGGTGTTGTTTTGAAACACTCTGTATATAGATTGAAATCGGATGTGGTAGAAGATTTCTTTATCTTCCAGTTTAGACGTTAGAGTTGAAGTGGAATATATTCTAGGAATGTTTAAGTGATTAAAAAAAAAACTGGATTTTCCCTGTAAATTACCGTTTTAACTCTAGAGCAATTAACAGCAAAACCGGATGTTGATGATTTATTTCAGTTCCACTTGCAGTTAAGAGGGACTTGAGCGAAAACTGAATACAACCTTGGGATGTTTAATTGACTGCAGAAAACAACTTTTCGCTATCTATTTCCGTTTTCATTCTCTAGTGATTAACGCTAAAACCTAAAGTGGTTGATTTTTGCCACTCTCGTTTCTAATAGATTTAAGAGGGAGGATGGTTACTTTTTAGAAAACATCTTCTCATTATCTTTATCGTTTCACCTCTATGTGGGCCAATTTCTATCACTTCCGGTTGTTACGCTGCGCTCCTGCAGCCTACCAAAGCAAGCTAAGGGCAGTCGTGTGGATAAGGTGACCCCTTTAGAGAAGTCGCCCCAGTTTCTATTTTGTTTGGTTAGTTCTGAAGTGAAGGGGTGATGGGATAGAATATTAACTACTTCCAATATAATGACACTGAAATTTAAACTACGGATTTTTTCTTTTTTTAAAAAAAAATATTATGTAGATTCACTATATAGTCTAAATTACTACTACTTTGAAAATCCAGTAGATTCTTCTTTCGGGTAAAATGAGAAGAGTTTTTAAGAAAAAAAAAGTAACTTTAAATAAACATTGAAAATAGCACAAATATAGTTCTTTAATAAATGGTGAATTTAAACATTCAACTACCAGCAAGGTATCTCCAATTTACACTTATTAGTAGCCTTCTTAAAAATTTTACTACATGGTTCACAAAAATACAAATATACTTCACAAGTCCTTAGTTTCCAAAGAATATAATACATAACTCCATTTGCTCTCATTCTTCTTAACATCCATATTAGGCAGTTTTTGTTAACTCGTCGATTATACACTCAACTTAATTGTTCCTAGCTCCTACCCTTGTTATTTACAAGCTTCAGTACGAAGCCGCGCCATTCGTGTTACGCTCAGCTGCATAGTTCTGAAAACTAACGTCTGGCGGCGCTGATATCTAATTATATCAAAAGATCTTCTCAGATGAACTTTATCTTCCATTTTCTTTCACGAAAATAGTTACGATATGTATCCCGATTTATTGCTAGAGTCAATGATGAACAAGAAACGTATTCTATGGAGTGGAATATATTCTTCAGACGCTTAACGTATTGCTGGAAACAACTCGCTACTTATCACCGTTTTCCTTCTAGAACGATGAACAGAAATCTTAAATGGATTTCTATCATTTTTGGTTGGAATGTCACATCTATTTACGAACTCGATTCCTTGCTTTTTTTTTTTTTTTTTGCTGTCTTCGAGAAAAAATCCAAAATAAAACTGACTTTTGTTCTTAAAAATCAATTTATTATTTTTTAAAAAACAAACTTATTTTGACTTCCTTCAAATTACTCTCCATTATGTGCGATGCACTTCTCCAATATTGTTCCTTACTGTTTGAAGAAGCTCTGGAACTCTTCAATTTTGATATCGTCCAGTGCCCTATGCCAAGCTCTTTTCACAGCTACCACATTACCAAAATGCTTCCCTTTTAGATGTCTTTTTCATTCTTAGAAACAAAAAAAGTCGAACGGAACTTGGGCTAGTGAATACGGAGGGTGGGGAAAGATAACGCACCCCTGAAAGCCAAAATAGGGGTGTACATACAAGGCCTGTGCGAGCAGGCGAGGAACAAACTTAGAGATACCACGTGTCATTTTCAATCCTCAGTCAAAATCCGCTGGCACAAGCTTCAACCCACTCCTGTCTGTTCTGAAAATTCGCCGATCGTGAAACGTTGATCCTTGTCGATTTTTGTCGGATTTTTTCAATGTTTCTGTCGTTTCGAGATGAAGGGTGCCGAGAACGAGCATGATCTTCAATACTCATCTCAGCGTCCTAGGACGACCAAATCACTCGAAAACAAGTGTGTGGCTCATAGCATCCTGCTTGAAAGCCCGTCGAAACAATTGGTAAATTTCCGTTGCCAATTGTTCAAGGAAGCCAAATTCAAAACACAACATTTGTTCTTTTAAATCTGCAATAACTATTTCGCAGCCGACAAACGAGAATAGTTGAGAAAAACAACACTATGATCAAACGTTAATAACCTACGCAGTCTCCCCTTGGGCAACTGATTTGGAAAGGTCTCTCCTAGACCCACCTAGCGGGAGAACTATCTACTACGCCTAGTAAGAGCCGCGCGCTTTCAATCAGGTCTCTTTTTGGGTTCTTCCTCGTACATCCTGACCAAATTTAACGGTGATCCATCAAGTAGCTCTTGACGATTCTTATGTCCCGGACGAACAAACATACAAAGTAAATGCATAAAGGAGTTCGATAAATGTAAAAAAATAATAAATAAATAAAATATGCCTTGCATTGATTAGCACATCTTTATTACCAGTATACGCTGCAACTTTAAAATGGTCTTAGATCTTGACAAACTCAGTAGATATGAAATACAAGGTGGCGTAGGGAAACGGAAAATTTTGCACGTTATAATTATCACCACTGTAGTGCCGGCAGTTGTTCGGAACCGATGCGTGGTTTGTTATGAACGCTTTGTCATTTAATAATCATGCAACGTTGGAGTGGTGTGGAACATGCTATTGCTGTGAGAGCATTTTGCAAGCAGAGTGATAGTGTGACTGCTGTACAAAGGGTATTTCGACAACATTACCAACTAGAAAACTGTGGACGTGTCTCATCTGCTCATGCGATAACAACGTGGGTGCGTAGTTTTGAAGAAACTGTTTCAGCCTTGAACGAGAAGCCTTCAGGTGGCATTCGAACGGTATGTATCCCTGAGAACATTGCAGCTGTTCAAGCTTCTATTGAAAGGAGACCACTTTGAATAAGCTATTAGAATGTGAACACCGAAAGGAAGTACATCTTTCCGATGTCATCTTTAAGAAGTAAAGAGACAGTTTTTGTTATTTTGTAACGAAAGCGTAAATGGCATATTGTATAAATGCACTTTTGTCAATAAAATACATCTTGTTTCTTCGTGCAAATTACCAAACTTCAAAATTTCCCGTTTCACTGCGCCTCCTGTATATCATACTGTTTACACTTTTTGTTCCAGAGTTATAAAACATCATATCTGTGACTTTGACTAATTGAGAAAAACTATATACGTCACGCCCCATCTCCTAATTTTATGGCCAATAACTCGCGAACCAAATATTTGTACAGAGCAGTATGTTCACAAAGTTTATCAAGGTCTAAAACTATGCAAAATTTAGTAAAGATTAGGTAAGTTGTATCCATCACGTCTAAACGCCAAGTTCAAACCCAACTTTAATGATCAATAACTCGAGTATGACATGTTAAATGGTAATAGGCCTTGATGGTTTCATCCATCATGTGAAATTTCATACACTAAGAAAAATCTGTCATTCGGGCAGCGGTATTTTGCACAAACATACAAAATCCATATGTTTACTACGGAAATCTGTAAGAAGCATATATTAGCCATTACGGTCTGCTTCCCCCTCGCTTAGATGTTACATCATGACGCTGCAGGATGTCTGACATATTATTTACCGGGTGGCCCACGAAAGCCGGCAGCGTCATACATACAAGCATACGAGCATATACAAAAATGCATACATACAAAGCGGAAAGGTTTGGTTAATGAAATGCACTTACTTCACTTAAGTACTTACTTTATTTACTGAAGTGATCTTGTCTTTTACAGTAGATGCTGAAAATAACCGCCTTGTGTTTCAGTGCATTTTTGTCTCCGCACCAACATAATTTGCGCACATACAGGTCGCACACTGCGCCTGTAGTACGCCACTTCTTCACCAAATACTGTATATTGCTCTTTAGCGGTACTGAAAGTCCAGGAAACTTCCTTCCAAAAATGTTCTGCATTTCATTAAATGAGTCGGTAAACACGTACGCCTCCACTATTGCGATTCTTTCTTGTAGAGAACACATCTAGCCGAGATTTACCTTATATAACTTAGCAAATTCTTCACGACTTTCATACTGAAACTGACAACATACTACACAAATGTTGTCGCAACAATATACTATAATGCACAGTCTGCTTGTCTGTGGAGGGCCGGTTTATCGTGCGCCACTCGGTATGTATACGTATGTTACATACATCAGCTATATGTTATATATGTCCGTCTAAATGTAAGATCCTGACCGCATATAAACAGTTCTTTCCTTCACAGGGAAAGTGCTTATAGACGGAACATTTATACCTTTCGAGTCCTCGTCTGGAAACACAAATTGCACTATGTGGCAATGTTGCAAGTAAAGAACCACAGATTAGATGTACAAATCTATCAAATAGTTATATCGATTCTTTCCAGATGGCAAGTAAATTCGATATTGATTGACACTAGCATCACTTATATATAATTGTATATAGAGGATGGTAGGTAACTCCACCGAAAAACTTTGAGAGGCGATTCCTTATATGAAATAAAATAAAAAAAGTTCTAACAAACATGGGCCGAAAACCGTCTTTTTTCAGAGTTATGATCCATTGAAAATTCGAAAAATCACTTTTCAAAACTCCCTAACTTAGAAACTACAGGATCTACCCCAAGCGGTTTAAGGAATTACACAGGAATTAGTATCTGCTCTATATACATATCCATGTTTTACCATCCTATGTTATCGGTGAAATGATCTGTAAAAAGGAAGTTGAAGTATAGGGATATTACTTTAAGTACTAGTGGTGCGTTCGTTTCGCTGGTACCGGTGAATTCTGAAACATGGATATTTAGATAGAGTGTATACCAATTCCTGTGTAATTCCTTAAACCTTTTGGGATAGGCCATATAGTTTCTAAGCCAGGGCGTTTTGAAACGTGATATTTCGAATTTTCGGTAGTTCATAACTCTGAAAGGAGACGTTTCTCGACCCATGTTTATTAGAACTTTTTTTTCTTTCACCTCGTATAAGGAACCGCCTCCCAAAGTTTTTCGATGGAGTTACCTACCACCCTGTATAATTGTATGCCTTTCGGGACCTCATCTCGAGATGCGAATTTCACTATGTGGTAACGTCGTAGATAAAGAATCATAGAGCAGATCTACTAATTCATCAAATAGTTACATCGATTCTGTCCAGATTGCAATCAAAAGCAATAGATGTGGACACTAACACTTATTAGCATGCAAATTGATGTAACTGCTTGATGGATGCTTAATATAACTGCTAATGGTTCCAAATTAATCTAAGAAGTTGCCACATAGTGAACATTTTTGATTCCCCATAGCGGCTGAAGGAAGTCTTTAAGGGCATAACATAATATAGCATTTTGGAATTATTTTGATTTGTAAGTAGCACTCTGTTGTCCATGAGCGTCATTGGAGCATCAATATATATATATATATATATATATATATATATATATATATATATAGAGAGAGAGAGAGAGAGAGAGAGAGAGAGAGGGATAATTGAAAGATAATATGAATTAAATAATCATTTAATTAGTTACTTGAAAAGACTGGAGAAGAATCTTGTTGTCTTTATGATGCAGACAAAAGAAAAGAAAGGAAGGAACAGAGAGAGAAAGAAGAAAAGGAAAAAGACAGAAAAAAACATCCATTAACTACCCTGAGTAGATGAATGTAATATCTTAAACTTGCTAACCGTCTGAATTACAGCCTTCATTGTTCATTGACACTTACAAACTCCGTACCTGTTGCTGAACCTTGTACTTCAAATGCCAACGACACGAAAGCTCCTTCTGAAGGTTGTTAGTTGTCGGAGCAGTTACAAGATCGTCCTATGAATACTTTAGTCCATACTGACAGGTATTATAGGACCAAGGTGTTTGTCCCTCGACGGTTGTGATGTTCTGTTTTGAGTTACATTTAACCAGCTCCACAGGAAGCTGTGTTTAATTAACAAAGGCGCATCAATTTCCCTGGATCCGACTGCGCAGAAAGCTTTACAGCTCATAAGGTTCATGTGAGAGGCGTTCTGGTATATATATCATTTTACCAGACGCAAACTGTAAACCGCGAAGGAACACATTTCATATGAGGCAATGTAAATGGTTTTCGCGCTGCTTTTCGCCTCCGATGGTGTGGTCGGAGAAATATTGCCCACTAACGACATGATAATCCTAAATGTGTTATCTCCAGGCTTCCGAATCAATAGAAACAAAAACTGCAACATCATTAAGATTTCGATTTCCAAGCTAGGCAAAATTCGTTCTTTCTCTATACGATCACATTAGAATAAAGAAATAAATTATTTTTATTAGGACTTTGTTCATTAGATTAAAGAAGATAGATGGTTAATGAAAGTGAGATTATCTAGGAATTCAAGAGTGAAAAAGAAAAAAAGAGAACTCCAAGATAACCTATGGAATTAGATGTTTTCCAAAAAAAATTGACGTGCCGTGGGAGAAACTAGGATCTTCTGAAAACAGTGGTGAGCGCTCCATCACTGGACCACTCGACTACCACATCTATATGAAATTTCTTTAAATTTAAGTCTATTATCTTAATTAATAAATACGTCATATATGTCCTATAATATATTTTATAGAAGTAAAAATACCAAAGTGTGTATTCAGTACAACTTGGATTTTATTTAACCCTTTGAGCCTGGATTTAAATACTCATCAGCCGCTGGGAGAGTCAGATAATTTAAATCACCAAAACAGCAATTTTCTCATAATATCACAAAATTGAACATAACTTCTTGTAAGAAGAAGGAAAATCAACAGTTGGTATCTTATTGCAGTCTACTCTTGAGTGGCATACCTTTTCGTTCATGTGGGAAAACAACAGATGGCAGAATATGCATCATTTCGTCACTTCTCCGCGGGACGAATATGTGCACGTCGAATTGCCTGTAAAAGCATTATGAGAGTCCGTACACGTGTACGGCTAACCGGCTTGAACGGTTAAGAAATAAAACACTGAAAATTATAATCCAAGATTATATAACACACGTAGATTGGTGGGAAATACCACGTAGAAATAAAATTAAATATATTGTTATACCCTACACATGTATATCCTCAACTGACGTGTGTATCTTTGATACGTGTCTCATTTCTTAAACAAGAAGCAGCCAGTGTCAAAGTGAATTACCTTATAGCTAAGTAATACAAAGAATGAACAACTGTGCAGCTTGTAAACGTTGCTCACGTTTGGATAAATATCTAATTGACCTTTTCGTATTGATTTGAGGATACTATATCCAAAGAAACTATTTTTAAACAAAGCTGGTCACGGAGTCACGAGAAAATTTACTTCAAATTTGGTATTTACAAAGTACTACTTCTATCAATAGTAAAAGTGCCCATGCCTTGATACATTTCTAATTGTACTTTTATACAGTAAAACATGTCAACTTTGCCACCTCTCTAAGTTGGCCACCTGCTTATCTTGGTCTGGTTCGTCTCGAACCTGCATTTTCCCATAAGACATTCGTTACTTATTACTCTGTAAGTTGCCCACCTGTTTATCTTGGAAGTTGGCCACTTTGAAGCAATATTATCCTATGATGATAATGACAAATTAACCTGCGTATCTTGGCCACGCAAAATATAGTTTTGTTATTTTTGTTAACTCTCGTATTTCCATATGAGTGGCAGATGTTCTGTATTTGTGGCTGGATATAAAGAAGTATGGATTTCCTATATTTGTTCTTGGAGGTCAATGGCCAGAACACTACCCTGAAGGAAGATGTGAATAAGAAAAAGCTCGTACAGGTATTCAGGAAATGGCTGTACGTATTTATTTACTCTGTCTGTTTTAGTAAAACCATTAGCTATATCGGCTGCTTTCAAAAGTGGGAGCTTTAGCAATTCCGGAAAATTTTCAAGGTTAAAGCCAACCATTTCAATTGTCAAATATTGGCACCTCACAGCTTGACAAAATGTAGCGGAGATTTTAACACACGAATTCCCTTAAGATTTTCTGAAAACATCTTTTGCTCCGAGAGAAACACCTGCAGCTCATTAACAAGAGGTAGTTAACTACAAAATTAGAATGTGCATATGTGCCAAAAAGAATAAAATAGAAACCTCTAGAATGAACCATTATAAATAAATTTGTTATTATTAACTGATTTGCTATTTTTCGAAAGGATCTACAGAAAATATTTGTCACTGTTTAATCAGTTCAGATAAAACTTTCTTACTCTACAGACAGCAAAAGAGGGAATCAGATTTTGGTGCATGTGTGTTCAGTAATCTCTGTTTTCAGTGGAAGGGGACTTGTTGAATTCATGAATTCATAAGGGATTCATCACGTAGAAAGCTGAATGAATTGTGTGTATTAAACCTACTGCATTATTTTTTCTAGTAATGTATATTGTTATGATTACTCTACATACATTATTTAAAAGTATCTGACGAGCCATTGCTTATTAAAATTCTACAATCAAATAATACTACAAATCCTATTCTAAAAATACACCAATCACACTTATTTTCTGTAAGTTGGCCATTTTTCAATGGAACCGATGGTGGCCAACATAGACAGGTTTCACTGTATCAACTTGAGGACTGTGAAGCTAGTGAAACCATTTTATAAACACTCACATCTCCGGAGTTCCTAGATAAGTGATCTCAAATTTGGTATATAAATAAATCCTAAACTTAAAGACATGTTTCTCCTGACGGATGGACGGGTATGTTGGATTCAGCATCAGCAAATTAGTACAACAAGCGCAATTACTCATTTCTCAAAGCGTGGAAACCTTTTACTAATAGTATGAACGTTAGTTCATATTGAAGAAATCGTGAAAATGCAGTTAGTTCACTCTGCTTCCATAGGATTCAAAATCATTAAATCAGTATAACAAACACAATTACTCATTTATCCAAGCACACCCTTTCTGGTGTCCGTCCTTTAACGTTATTTCAGTTTTATACACACGCTCGAGATTAGTTTAACTAATTATAACCATTATATATATTGTGTTCGTAGAAATATTTATTAATATATTTCTCCCATCTCTTGGGATTAAAGGAAAAAATGGTGTTTGTCACTAGTATCACCGTGACTATGTTACGTATTCAATCATGCCATGTACTATTCCATATAAAAAATATTATTAAATTACAACCACCTGATATCATTAGATGAGCACATTTATCGTTAGATTCGCACAACTTATGGAACAACGAGAATTTTCCAAGTTCAGGAAGATCTTCGTCGGTGAGAGCACGATTACAGAGGTGGAAACACTGGTTGAGTTTTAGGATTTGTGCAGGAGGGATGGAATCAAAATGTAATTCTACAGTAGGATTTCAATTTACTGGTCTGAGGATAGATTTAGTAATACATTAGGGTTACGTTCACGTTTACCTGCCTTAATCCCATGCTTCATGTGGTTAGTGTAATACAGCTAATGTTAATTCTTACACGTGTTACTCAAGAGTGTCACACAGATTGAAAAGAATATCCAACATGCTGTGGTATTTTCTAATATTTACATTTTATATTTATCGAATATTTCGTAACCGTGGCAACCAAGAACCGTTCCGGGTAAGGTACCAAGACACTTCACACATATATTTATTTACTCAATTCAATATTATAAATTTCATTTTAATATCATATTTCACAAATGAAGGGTAAGGGAAAAAAAAGGAGGAATGTCACAAAACTGGATTTTCGGGTAGTCAAATCTTTCGCCCCGTTTTACATGGACATTTCGACATTTAGGCATCCATGGCATATACTGTCAAATAGTACTAAGAGTCACCAACAGATAGGACAAAACACCCACTAAAGCACACACATGGACATTCCTTGTTTTTTCCCCTTACCCTTCAAATATTTATATCTCAACATATATATTCAATAATTATTCAATCTCTCAAATTTTTAACCCCGACAAATTGAGTGAAAGGTTGCAAAACTTTATATAAAAGATCCGACCTATCATACATTTACAAATTAAACTAATTACCCATGCATAACGATAAAATTCATATTTCCAAGCATTCTATTTAAAATAGTGAACATTCGATGTGCAAGGTAGGCACGTAAATATATAATATATATGACTCTACATGTTACTAGTATTTTTGGCCCCAAACAACTACGACAACATTTACATTCAGGGCTACCAAGGGAAACAAATGTAATAATAGCTAATAATTCGACGGAAGATTTTAAACGGATAATGATGAAAGAAAAAAATAAAAAAAAATGAATCGTAGACCAGACCGTCACTCGCTACTGCAGTTTGTCAATATGGTGGAAAAACGTTTACTTAGTAATCCACATCAAAGAATACCTCCACGAATCGTGTCTCGCGACGTCTCAGTTGGTAATTCAGGTTCAAATTATACATTTCGAATGATTGATATATATGTCAAGTTCAAAGCTCGGGGAGGAATGTTAAAAATTAAAGAAAAAAATTCCTGAAGAAGAAAGAGGAATAAATAGAGAAGAGAGAGAGAAAAAGCGACACCAAAGAAATAATCTAGGATACTAAAATTACAAAGATAAGTGGTCGACTTTCAACATACAACAATCCACAGCCAAATATACTTTTATATACCCAAAAATGTGGCCTACTAAAATGCGTAACCTAAAATAAATATCTCCAAACTCACAGCAAGTTTATGCCCTCAAGAGAATTTTCATAAAGACAAAAGCTTTAGGGAAATTCCCCTTCTGACTGTAATCCGGCTGAGACCTTGGAGACTCCGGCACCACCGGGAAGTCAGTGTGATTTCTTAATTTACGATTTATAAAAAAGTTATCCGACCCCTCTGAAACAGAAAAGTTCTGAGGAAAGTATGGAAACTAGACTAAAGTCAATAACTAGAAAAAATCTAACAGGGATTTGCCAAAATTTAAAAAAAATCTTTAAAGAGAATAAATTTTGTACTAGTAAGTTATCTGCCAAATTTTACTAGTGGCTCCCACATCGGCAAGGGTGCCAACCTTGAGGTGTCGTTTAATTTCAATAGCTACCTAGTTTAGAACTAAGTAAAATTAAAAATATTTGAAGGGGGAGGGAGGATCGACACCTGGGTACGGTATTCCGAGTTTCTACTGTAATAGATTTATCAAATTATTTGATCTTATCCACTTCTTTACCTCTACGAACAATAATGAACTTGGTTTGGTCTGGTGACGTGGACAAACATTTTCATGGTTGCAGAGTAGTACCGTGAACATGAACTAAACGCGTATATTTAAATTGTATCAATTCGGCAAACGGTTATTCTGTTATGTGATTACTTGGAAAATATCCAGAATTGTTTACCATATGACACTATTCACATTGTCAAACCGGATGTTCAGTGAATATGCACTATTATTATTGAATGCCAAGCTACAAAGTGCGAATATAATCCGTCGATTACACAAAGCACACATCCTCATACAAAATTCTAGTGTAGGGGTCAGTACTCGAAACATTCATTATTAAATATTAAAACTCAATACCTTAGCACGTGGCAAGGAATACACTGGGCATATACATCTAGCGGTGTCCTATCATTTACTCATACTCATTTTATTATATATATTATTATTCGTTTATATTTATTTACATTCTATGTCGTAGATTCAATTTTGGGCACCCTATACTTTAATTATACCCGAGAGTGGTCAAAGCACTCACATCATATATTTTACAACCTATAGGTCACTACAGAAATTATCGCACACTGACCGGTACACGAGAAGTCTCATGAACCAAGACCCTCTTGCAACACAAGCAATGCTGTATTTCACTTCACAGCTTAAAATTTGTATATACGCAAAGAAATACAATATTATTGACGATACTTTTAACTAAATGTGTTTATATTAGAGATGCAAAAAAGCCGGCTTTTTTGAATCGATGGTTTTTTTCACATAAAAAGCCGGCTTTTTTGGGAAAAAAACGAGAATTTTGGAAATTTTGGCTTTTTTCAACTTCATGATTTTTCTATCTAAATAGCTTTCTTATAGTATATTCTATAGTTAGATAAAAATTCCATGACCTGAATGTGATATTTCGCTCTGAAATTCACCATCAAGATGGATGGAGCACATGTTTTACGAATTAAAGCTAACATGAAGAATGTAGTATTTGAGGGTAATTTTAGAGGCTATTTAACTTTATTTTAACTTTTGAGTTATCGACATCTTTTTTCTTCTCTAGTTTGTCATCCGTGTTTCATTTCTAAGAGCTTTTAGTACTCTAGCTTCTAGCGCAAAAGTTAAACTTGCCCGTTTTTCTATTTATACATCAAAGCGTACGTTTTTCAATATATCCGTCAAACCGTACTTCCACATTTCTGTTATACTGTAGCTGTGAAGTGATTTAGCAATAATTTTCCGGACACAACCTTGAATACCAATTTATACAAATAATCAGTAGCGGATTTAGAAAAGTACTTTAGGACGGTTTTTTCTGATTGTTTCGTTTCCTAAAAAGTCCTAATTTTATTTGGGAAGTGCTTGAAGTTTATGAGTACAGGCATAACTAATATTTCGTTTCGTTTATATGTTTAGCAATAATCTTCCAGATACAACTTTAAAAATCATTTTATACTGAGAATCAGTGGCGGATTTAGAAAAGTATTTTGGGAAGGGTTTCTTACTAATGTTTAGTTTTTTTTAAACATTCGTAATTTTTATTTGACGGGAGCTTAAAGTTTATGAGTAAAGGCATAAATAATAGATATTTCGTTTGTTGCAGACATTCCGTAACTTTGGGGAACGGGCTTCAGTCCGAAAGACCGCCCCCTAACCTTCGCAAAACCGTCACTGCTGGTAATTAGTAATAATAACGATTTAAAAACAATAAAAAAGGAAGTCGCCCAACTCACAATACACGCACTATTTCTACATTCACAGATGGAATGAAGAAAAGCTTTGTCAGAATGGTCGAATGCTGGTTGAATCCCGGACGTCTCGATAGAAGCGCAAAAGCTAATCACTCAGTCATGTTTGTTGTGCAGTTGTATTTAGCTTAACTTAAATATATTCCGTAGTCTTTTTTTTTTGGGGGGGGGAGTTCCGTAATGATATGTTGAATCCCTCTTGTTAAAAATTCAGAAAACTTGAGGATTGGGTAAACTGTGATGGTGGTTCTATAAAACTTAACTGTAGAATTTCAAGAATATACAGAACCAAAAGCTCTAGATGTGCAGCCTTTAAGTGTATCATATAAATCTAAGTATTTCTCTTATGTTTTATTTTAATTTTATTTTGTTTCAAAAAGAGGGTATGGAATATTTTGAAGTAAAAATACTTCATACTATTTTTCTAGTTATTTGTGTATTCTTTAAAAAGAAATGTTTATTTTTAGGGTTGGCTGATTTAACCAACTTTTTTTTTAATAACTGGTTTAAACCACAAAAATAAAAAGAATGGAAAATGCGAATCGTGTGAACTTCATGGTAACGTTTCCAGATATCAAACTACCTGCAATAGTTTTATTTCCCTTTCACCTTTTAATCAAGGTGTCCCATGTTCAATTCTCGGTCGAACCACAATCCTTCTTTCATGCGTAACCCAAGTAGCGGTTCGGATGTCAGTTTAAGCGAAAGTCTTCTCCTTGATAACCTCGGTTTCGTAAGGATGTTAAGCCTAAATATACGAAACAAACCAAATTGTATATTTCTACATGCCTAAATGCGTGTTGTTTTATAAAGAAGCCAATATTGCTTAAATATATTGATAGAAATTGGCAAAATTTATCGATTGCCTACGTAGCTTCCAACATTAGCTTGGATTGGACTTTCAATGATATCTACGTACGGGTACTAAATTTGTAATTTAATACCTCAGTTTTAGCGTACTGATTATGGTACGTTGACCTTTAAATTTTACATGCAAAGCAATAACAGGATTTTCCCGTTATTGTCTTACATTTCAAGTAATGACGGGATTTTCCAATGGCTAGGGCGGGAGATTCTCAACTTAAGAAATTTACTGACCGCACTTCTTTAAGCTTATGGGAATTCTTCCGGCATAACCCCGCTGTTGCATAATAACATCAAGGCGAAACAAACTTAGGCTATTTCCGTGAATATGTAATATAAATACATAAAGCAAAAAATCTAAGTCAAAAAAGCCTGGTTTAAACATCCCCCAAAAAAGGGGTTTTTGGCATTTTCAAAAACAACCACGGTTCTTGCCAACTCTGCTTACTTTTGTATATAGGAGGTTAAAAAATTCTTATTATATACATTGGTTAATCCTGTGGAATTCATAATGTAAATATGTTGAAGAAAAATTGTTTGAAATATTTTTTCGAAATTCATAGTTTATTTTCGATGTTTTATATTATTATCAGCATCAACCACTAATTAAATGATTTTTTGTGTTATAGAGAAGCGATACAAAGTCTGTTTTATCAATTTAAAGCAGTATTTTGAAAAAAGCCCAAAATTTCCGAAGCAAAAAAGCAAAGCAGAAAAAACCGAGTTTTTTTCCAAAAAAGCCGTTTTTTTTCCGAGCCCTTGCATCTCTAGTTTATATTACGATAACAGCAATAAGGTTAATCATTGAACGCAACGAAAGGGAAAGAAATTGACATTGCAATCTGGCAACGGAAATAGCATCATATAGGCTAACTTCTGCTGAAGAACAGACGGAAAGTGTTTTCTTGTTAACTATTTAACTATTGGGCTACATAACATTTTGCACTTTTCAGTATAACCAATTAGCAATGTATTTGATGGATTCGTCTGTTCATCTGGGCTGAAGCTGAAACATATTTCTAAATAATCATGAGAAAAGGGTCATTTTCTAGTTGAATAAATCGTTACGTTTCGGAGTAACAAAAAACTAGCGGCGAATAGTGCTTACTTTGGCACGAGACGGCGTTAGTAGTACGAAAACAACATGTGCACGATTAAATATTCTTTGCACTCTGTTATCGTTATAGCTATTAGTAGTATACTGTACAGAATTAACTATAAATTTCGATTATGAATCAATGCGCTTACTACAAGAGACCAAAGGAGATGACTGCTTAAACAATTCACTGTTCATAAAGGAATAAATCACATTTTCACTCACACGTCACTACGGTCAAACTACTAAAATTACACACATATACCAATAAAAAAAATACTAACACATATCATTACACATATTAAATCATCTTATCACACAACTATACGTAAATCAAACAAATTACTAAACTTTACCATTCTAAACCGGCTCTATGCACTGAAAATGGGAAACGAAATAGTCAGAGCTAAGTAGCCCTTCTACAAACTAAATCATGTTTTCCAAGTACTGTTAATGCCTCAGAAAGGACATCTACTTGTGGGAAGGTTCCCTTTCCTGACAGGAAAAGAACCCTAACGAAAAATCGTTCAACCCATTTCTGTTGAAAGCTTTGGTCAATTTAGGAATAAGGGAGAGTCCCTGCTCTTACACTGACATTATGATGATGAATTCAACTACACATAACTATACTCCTACCGCCATGGGAAAAAATCACACATACTAAGTACACAGACTAAACTATGTCAGGACAGGCTACCGTTACCCTAAATGAATTCGGAGGGATGACGGAAGTTATTAGGAAAGCATTAATCGTCGCACTGTTTTCAGAAAGAATAAAAATCACACACTATTATGCATCCTCTCCATCACTATTAATATTAACAAACATGGCGTCTTCTGAATAGGATTTTATATTTCACTGTTTTTGACTGTTTTTTTTTTCTTTTACTGCTGAATTTAACCATTCAGGGCTCCTCTCTGTATCCAGCAAATTTATTTATTAATTAAAACTAATTTTATCTGGTTTCTTTTGCTTACTCGCGAAGGAACCCCAAATGTTCGTGGAGCAAAACTAACGCGGTGGTTTTTGATGAGTTTCAGGGTAGAGAATGAGGAGCTTCGCGCCTAGAAAATAGTTCAATCAGAACAAACAGTTTTGGCGGCTGAAAATTATAAAGCGAATGAAAAATAGCAATAACTGGATAAAACCGGATCTTGGGAGGATATGGGCATCTCAGAGGGACGAAGGGGGTCTAAATTATTCTGCCAAAAATCAGATTGGTGGATAATTTCAAGAATTTCTGTCCAATTGCGGGCCTATATTTTCGTATAGCATTAAGATGTATAATTTCAATACTCATCCATATGAAATATCCATATATGGGATTTACATTAAAATAACGTATAAATAAAGATATTATTCCCCAAAATATAATTTCTACTAGATTATTCAAAGCTTCCACAATAATTTTGGTTTGAATAAGGGACAAATTAATATACTACAGGGACCGAAGTTATATTTAGAAAATCACATAGTACAGTAGGTTCAAAAATTATTGGACCCCACACACAAAAATTCCATTATCTGTAACGGTACATTACAATTAAATCAGTATAGAAAGCGTAATTACACATTTATCTAAGTGTGGACAAAGAAGAAATTTTACTTTGGATCGTTAGGATTAGTTGAGTTGTCTGAAACCAGAGTAAACAACTACATTTTTGCCGATATCTGAATTTAAGCATCCAATCACGTTTTAGTGGAAATCAAATGACTAGTCATGGACAAAAAGCAAATATACTTGGGATCGTTTCTGTATATCAATGATTAGTTGTGCTGCATGAAACCAGAGTGAGTTAACTACGTTTTTCCTATTTCTGAGTTTAAGCATGCAATAATGTTTTAATGGATATAAAATAAGAAGTCATGGACTAAAAAGCAAGTCTATTATGGGTTATTTCTAAGTGTTCATGATTAGTTCAGCTGTCTGAAACCAAAGTGAACTATCTACACTTCTGCCGATTTCTGAGTTTAAGCATCAAATCATTTGAGTTACGCGTATTCGACATTGAATTTTGCACAACAATAAATCAAATGTAGAAACTGACGCAACGATTACCTGAACCCATTTCCTAATGGCAATAGTACATGTCATTATTCCCATAACGGCTAACTTCCCACAACATAAAAATATAGGTGTTTCATTCTGTTTTTAGACAGCTAAAACATTAATAGTACACTTTTCTTTCAGAAGAACTAACACAGAGAAAAAAGTTTGTGGTGTACGTAAAACCGTACGTTACATGCCTAAATCCTGCTACAGTACTATAGTAACTTCCTGCAGCAAACGTGTAAATGAAAATGTATGTTTTATATACTTTCCGTATAATTGTTCCATCTATACGTACTTTCCGTATAATAGAAATAAATGTATGCAGGCGGTCAGAATTTCACATACAGGCGGACATATATAATTATAGCTGACGTATGTAACATATTTATACATTTATGTAATGTACGGAAGATTGCTAGATGTCACATATCTTGCAGTGGTACGATGTAACATCTAAGTGGGGGAAAAGCAGTATATATGCAACACATTGATAACGTTTGTTCGTAGATATCCGTAGTAAACATATGGATTCAGTATATTTGTACAACATAACGCTCTCCGGATAAGATTTCGTTAAGCTGAGAGCTTTACGAATTGAATCAAAATGTTTAAAAGTTGAAGGAAATTTAAGAACTGTTCCTTCACAAGTTAGCAGATATATCCTTTTCACTTCCACTCTGTTTCTAACAAATTTAACAAAGCTAAAATATTTAATTATCTAGGTTATTTCTTTCAAATTCGATTAGTAAATAATTTAATTTTTCAGTGTCTGGTCATGTTGAAGTACATTTTCATGCAGAACAAGTTAACAAATTCCATGACCAGGATAGATGTAAAGCACCTTCCTTGACTTTGGCACTTAAAAACTTGGTGCATTCAACATTTCTTCCCCGGCACTTTACTAAGCCAGGTATGAATTTCACAGAATCTAAGTGAACCCGTGCAGCATTAGAACCACAGTTTGACTATAAATAAATCCTTTCGAATAGGAAATCGAACCTGAGTTGTAGAGTTTGGTAGGTATTATAATTTAAATTCATATTTAGGTATGGAATAAGATTAAGGTACCTTCTACTAAAGTGCAAAATAAGTTTAGTATTCTAGAAATTCAAGGAAGGATCAGATATTATGGAAACTTTACTATATAAGACATAATGGTTCACGTAACTTTATTAATTAATACAAATTTGTGGACATTACTGGCATCTATGGCCTTAAGCAAGTCACGTATGGGCAATGACGTTCTTCGGCGAGCAAACTATCCTGGAAGTGAGAAGGAAGAAAGGAATGGGACTGGAAGGTAGCAGACCGAGACCTGCATGTCAGGTACAATTCCGGCACTTGCCTGTTGTGAATATGGGAAACCAAGGAAATCCCCGCTCAGGATGGCTGATTTGAGAAAGCTGTTAGAACTTTTCGACCGAGTGTCCCCACTGGGAATTAAACCCGATATTGCTCTCACCAGAGACGATAATATTAGCCACTAAGCTACGCAGAACCACATACATCCTCGTAGGCCTACCTGGATGATTAAAATTATTAGTCTGTATTTCGTGCTGTAAACAACTTTTATTTATAAACACACAAGTGTACAATACTTCTCAGTTACATTTGCTTGTAATCCAAGACAATCAAACTACACTATAACTCTCTTAAAGCATTTATAGTATCACAGATTTGAAACATTATAATCCTCGACCAATACCTCTAAACAAGCATCTGACTAACTCTTAACTAATTGTACCACCTACAATTATAGCACGCACAGAAATCATCAACGCCTGTATTTTTTTTTTAAAGTACATTCTCAACTGACTGCCCCTCGGCAGCTCTTTCATGTGTATGGTACTTTAACATCTTAGTAGTTGCATACTCTTACATCTAGATAAGTTACCGCCATATTTTTCTCTCTGCTACACAGCTTGGAAGAAAATACATAAAATACCTAGTAGCTGAAAAGCTGCTCCATGATATTTAAGATATTTAGTGAGTTATTGATAGAAACAACTAGATTGTAGCATATAAAATAATCAAATGATTTCACAGCAATTTGTGTTCTTGATTATCGTTTAGTACTCATTACTTTCTCAGTTGACAGAAATATTTCTCTGCATAATCAATTACTATCACCCAAATTTACCTTGTTTTTCTTCTTTACAAGGTTTAATTTCACTGGCAAGTGTTGCATCCCATAAAGCCACATTAGCTTTCAATAATTCTTATCAACCACCGTGAAATTACAATTTTGGGAACAGATGCGTTTAAACGCATTAGTAATGATTTCAGTTTATTCTACTTTGAACATCTAACATATATGATCACTAGACCCATAGATACTTAAAACTGATATTTGAAGCTACAAAATAATTTATCAATAATTATTATGCAATATAATAATATATTTTACATGGTAGAATATAAATAAAAATAGCATTTCCAACTACGGGAAGATAGACGTTTATATGTATCACTGGATATGTCCTAATGCAAGAATGTTGCGTATGTACACCCTTAAGTACGCAGTCAAATCTGCATTTCTACTATCGGCAAATTGCTTAAGAAGGAAATAACTGGTATGTGTAATTTACTATTAAAAAAGATGTGCTTAATTGAAACTTTTTAAAGACCTAACATACTTTCAATGATAAATGCATATATCTTCAAATAAAAGCATTTTCATTTATACTCAATGTAGAGAACTAACAAGGTGAACATTTTTCTCTGTACTTAGAAGTAACAAAGATTCATCCCTCCCTTTTGTATACATTTCACCATTATATCTTAGTTTGAGCCAAACTCACAAAGTAACATTAAATACCTTCAGCTGTCATTTGCACCGATGAAGACAGCAATGAATCGCCGAAACAAGTAGATTTTAACATGCTTTTAAAGATGTTAGAAATACATGTTTAACTCGCCAGTAGCTACTTTAAGTCAAATTTCTAAGATTGTTTAATTGATCTTGTAGTACTTAAGTGGATGATTTAATCAGTTTCATTCTGCTCCTTTTTAGAGGACTCTGTTTTTACTCAACCTTATCACGTGAAAAAATTAGTGTTAATAATTCGTATTGTGCTGTTGACATGTAAACTGAGTAATTAGATGGACATATATTATTACTTTGTTTTGTTGTATCTGGCTTAAGTTGTTCGTTTCTTATCACTTAAATTCATATAGCCTAAACACTCTTCCTCATTGTAACACTCAGTGTAACATTTTTGAAAAAAGCAAATAAATTAGGCGAAATATAAACATCAACGGTCACTTCATTTTATTTTTCATCTTTCTTAAGTCTAAATGAAGGTTTGTTCAGTTTTTTTTTTCTTTACCTAAATTGAAAATCTGAATCTTTAAATTTATATATTATATTGTTGCCAGACAAGAAGAATATTGATCATTTTTCTAGTACACTCGAACAATCATGAACAAAGTACCATAACAAATATGAACTTTCTTTGAGCCTGGGTTTGCATTTCAATAAAGCAGGAATACTGAACTATAGTCCCAGTGGAATTATATGTGGATTTTTTTTTTTTTTTTTTTTGTCACATTCCTCAGAGCCTCATTCAAATACAAATTTTAAAACCTCAGAAAACATGCTATCTTTGAACGCATTCCTTCTACGAATAGAGGAACTGAGAAACTTCCTTTAGCCAAATGGGAATAGCTAAAAGACATATCATCGAACACTGGCTAGTAGTGTGAATTATCAGTTTCTTATAATTAATGCATAAACTCATTTATTATAGTTGCTATTATATATGTTGCAATTATAATCAGTATAAAATGGAAACAAAGTGACCTTACCTGTTTATCATTACAAAAACCGGATAATGGAAATGATTCATATATTTTTTTATCTTTTCTTTCTTATTTCTGAGCTGAATCCCTTTAATTTGAGAAAAATAACTGAAATATAATGTTGCAATATTCTTATCAAAAGAAAAATGCATATTTCAACATTTATATGTTAGATTTGACGACATTGTGATGTTGTAAGGTAAGAACAGCCCTAAAAAAGTCACATTCAGTATGTCTGGTTATATAAAAATCACATAGTCGCTCATTTTCATCACGGTAATCTGAAATGAATCCAATGTTATCGAATCCAGTTAGTTCAATATGTTGAATAAGATTAATTTATAAATTCCTTTGAGCATATAAAAGTCATAATGAAAACGAAAACTTTTCTAAACTAGCCAATTACCATTTAATTAAGAACAATTATCTCTTTGAGTTTAGCTTAAGGAGTTTCTGATTCACAACCGTCATCCATTTAAGCTTATGATTCATAGAGTACCATTACCCGATCCCAGTTCAGACATAAAACTGTACTTCCTTAAATTAAAACAACACATTCGCCGTCACGTCTAACACTACCCTAAAGCATCAATGGTCTCTAATGTTCCTTAAGCCAATCTTTCCTATTTTAGGTTGTAATTTCACGTCACTTACAGTCTGTTAGTTTACACACCAAGTTCGTTTTCTTTAGTATTCTACTTTAATGTTTACTCTGCTATTGCTTTACACCTTCCAACATGTAAAGAAAGGTGTCTTCGTAAATTTCCTTTCAAGGAAAACTTTTTGTTACAGATCATGCAAGTATATTTCTTCACTGACTCATGAATTGACTTTCGATGAGCCATAAGAGAAGATCTCTGAATGAAGCACCTGTTACACAAATCACATTTGTAAGGTTTCTCGCCTAGAAGTAAAAAAATAAACAAAATAAAAATAGGCAAATTATTCAGGAATAAAATTCGAAAATTGTCAAATATTTGTTAAATTATCGCGCACGACGTTCCGGGTTCGATTCCTGGTGAGAGAACTTAGAAATTTCAACTCATTACGGTAGTTCAGATTCCACCTTAACTATAGATCCACGTCTGATATAGCCTATGTGCTGAGAAAGGACACTAAACTCAAAAACCGAGCACTACATTTGTAAATTATTTACAATATACAGGATGATAATTTTGCAGTACTATGTTCGGCATTTGAGCTGTATCGCCGGACCACACAAAACTCGAAATAAAAAGTATCAAAATGTACTACATTTGCTTACATTTGTTTAGATTGCATTACGTTTTGTTACGTTACGTTACATTAGGCTAGATTAGGTCCGGTTATAAGTCAGTTACAGTCAAAACAGAGGTGTCTAAACTTCTAAAATTTACAATAGAAACTTACTCTTCGGGTATAAATAGGGCGTATGACATAAAAACTACAGTAGAAGAAACAGAAACCAACCAGTGCCAGGTAGACACTAGAAAGCACGAATACTCTCTGACTAGGGGCAGGGCGTAGCTGGTAAGTTCGCGCAATAACGCGGGGGTGCGTAAGAAGAGAGCAGGCGCATCAACGATGGTGGGTGTGTGCATGAGCGAGGGTATTGAAAAAAGTTGGGTTTTGTACTAGTAACGCTCCACTAGATAAGATAAGATATGCTTTATTGTCATTAAACAACATTTGTTGCAATAGACATTGTCAAATATAACATACATATACGTATATATATTTACAAGTTTTATCACACTATCAGGCAAGTTTTATCTATGTATCATTGTTCTTGCTTTCAACTCTTGATAACAGATTTTTTTTCCAATTTAGAGATACTATATACAGAATTGCTTATAAGGAAAGATTTACAAAAGTTTTTGAAGTTGTCGTGAGGCATTGTGCGTACATTTTGTGGTAATACATTAAATAATTTCATACCTGTATACTTATAACTTTTTTGAGTAGTGGTTAACCTAACTTGTGACATATTAAGGTCGCCTTTATGTCTAGTATTGTAGGAATGAACATAACTTCGGTGATTAAAATTATCTAAATTTTCTTTTATATACATGAGACATCGATAAATAAATAAAGAAGGCACTGTCATAATTTGAATTTCCTTAAACACTTCCTTGCATGATGATGTTTTAGGCAATCCCTTAATTATTCTTACTGCTTTTTTTTGCCATTTGAAGACATTCTGTGCACCAGAAGAATTACCCCAGAATATTATTCCATACTCCAAATGTGAATGAAAAAAAGCATTGTACGATGTTATAAGAGATTTCTCACTATTTACAGTTTTTAATTTACGCAATAAAAACAATACTCTGGATAACTTTCTACATAAATTTTCTGTATGTTCATTCCAATTTAACTTTGAATCGACGTACATTCCTAACAATTTTACAGATTTACGTGTATCTGAATGACTCGTAGAATTACTAAGATTAATGTACATAGTTTCCGTTTTATCCTGATTTACTGTAAGTCCGTTACATTTAAACCATATAGAAGACAACTCTAACATTTCGCTATTCCTACTTTGAATATCAATTATATTTTTGTCTGAATTTACAACAGTAATATCGTCAGCATATAAAACACAACTATTGGACAAAAAACTTGGAAAATCGTTTATATATACAAGAAAAAAAAGGGGCCCAATACACTACCTTGTGGAACACCATTTTTTACACACATGAAACTTGACTGTTCATTTCCAATGCGAACAGCTTGTTTTCTATTACTAAGATACGATACAATTAAAGATAATTGCAAGCTAGTAATACCATAATGGTGTAACTTCGCAATTAATATATTATGTGACACGGTATCGAATGCCTTACTCAAATATAATAATGTAACCCCAACATGAAGATTGTTCTCCAAATTATCTAACACTTCTGATACTATATTTTCCACGGCTTTAGTCGTGGAACACCAAGGTCTAAATCCAAATTGCATATTATGAAATAATTTATTTTCCTCAAAATATCTTGACAATTGATTCCTAATACATTGCTCAAAAACCTTAGATACTATTGGTACCAAAGATATTGGGCGATAGTTATTAAGCTCCGTTTTATCATTTTTCTTGTAAACCGGAACTGTAACAGTGAATTTAAGGCACTCCGGAAATTCACCTTCGAGAAGTACGCAATTGAATAAATAGGTCAAAGGTTCAACTATTATGTCTATTATCTTCTTTAGCATGTTGTTAGAAAACCCATATATATCCTCACTATTCGAACCTTTTAATTTATTGACCACTGACAGTACAGTTGTAATATTTATAGGGGTCCATAGAAAATGAGTACTATGTTGATTAATATTTGTCTGTGCCAATAAGCAAGCGAAATCTACTTGTGAACTAATGCCATTTTTGTACCTACCAGTTAGTTTTTTTAGCACTATTTACAAAATATTCATTGAATTTATTTGGGGATATCTTTATCGAGTCTTCAACAACCTTTTTCCCTAGCTCCCTGTTAATAATAGACCAGGCCGCAGAGCACTTATTTTTTGAATTATTTATGAAATTCTCATTCGCAGCAATTTTCGCCATTTTAATTCCTTTTCTGTACAATTTTCTTGATATTTTATATTTCTCTTTGTCACTGGCTGACCCTGTAGCATTAGCTATGTTATAAAGAGCCATTACTTTATTCCGGAGCAGTTGAAGGCGAGGTGTAAACCATTTGGGATTTCCTCTAGTCAATTTCTTAACGCGCTTGAGAGAGTAGTTCTTTCTTTTACAGGACAACATTCATCTAGATATTTAGTCAAAGTCCACATGAAATTATGAAAGACTTCAGAAATACTTTTACCGTTTAAAACTACGTTTTCCCAGTTAGTTCCCCTTAGATTACTTCGTAATGTTTGTATGTTAGCCTCCCCCATTATTCTAAACTTTTTAGTTATAACATAGTTAGAATCCGCGCATACTGTCACAGGAATCACAAGCCACAAACCTTCATGATCAGATAGCGAAGGCTGTATGACACCACACGTCATTCTGGTCTTATCTTCGTTAGTAAGTACATTATCTAGGCATGCAGATTTTCTAGTTGGTTGATCATTAACGTAATCTGTGAGATCTGAGGATATCACAGAATAGACTTCGTACCGGTGAATTAGTTAGAACGTCAATGTTCACGTCACCAATAATGAATACTTTGTAATTTTTGTATTTATTAAAATAAATATTTAACTCTTCCCAATTAGCAATGAAAATATTGATATCTGAGTTTGGGGTTCGGTATATGGAAACAATTATTACTTTTATGCTTTTTAGCAATAACCCAACTACTTCAAAACTCTGTTCAATACAAAAACATTCTAAATTCAAAACAGTGTATTCAATATTAAACGTATTTTTGAGATATATACCTACACCACCATGGAGTATTGAATCTCTACAGAATATAGCGGCTAACCTATATCCTGTTGGAACATACAAATGTATTTCTTTATTTGCAAGCCAGTGTTCATTAATGCATAAGATATCACAAGGAAATGTATCTAAAAAAAATCAAGTTCAGCCAACTTGTTTCTTATCGATTGTAAATTTAAGTGGAGTATTAGTACATTCTGGAGAGCTGTCTTAGTACCATAGTTCTTAGAAATGCTATTATTATTATTTCTTGCCTCTATTATGCCACTTATATTACTAAAATGAAGAGATGTCGTTAGATTTGAAGTTTTCAACCGGCCCCATGCAATTTTATTCATGGAGTCGGGTGAATTTGGGTTTCCTGTGCTACCCATGGCATCGCTATTGCTTCCTTACTTTCAAATTTACTGGCTACGTCTTTATCAACTATTTCACAGATCCTGGTACTTAATTCATCCTTACCCTTTTGATTGAGATGCATACCGTGCTGAGTGTACATTTCTCTACCTAGCATACTGATATCCACCATTACAACATTCTTAAAGTGATTGCACATTGCTTTTAATTTTAAGTTAGTACTTTGTACAGCTTTATTAACACACGAGTCTTCAGTAAAATCATGGCGATAAGGGACATTTACCACAATTGTTTTACAGTTATTCAACATGCAAAGTTGTTTTGCAATTCTACTAACAGCCTCACTACCTTCATTTTTGGCCACATCATTTGTTCCACTTAATATTACTACATAATTACCTTCCTTATTTACAATGTTGGGATTAATACCAGACAACACATCAACACTTTTAGCTCCAGGCTTGATATTTCCTTGCACTGCCAACTTGTGTTTAGAGTTACTATTCACTTTTTCGGACAGTCCACGACCGTGAGTATCACCATATTTGTACACTTGCGCGTCTGTCTTAGGCTTTCTTCTTGTATTAGTTTTATTGTTTGTAACTTTCGGCACGTTTGGTTGCATAGTAGTTTTTCCCTTGTACATGGGTATCCTTGCACTATTCTTCGTTTGTGAGTTTCCTACCGGTTTTTCATTTGAATTCACGTCTCTTTCACTTCCGACGTTTTCCAACTCACTGTATCTGTTTTCGCATACAATTGTTTTACCTGATACCACATTAGAATATTTGGGTCTGGGCCTACTGTAACTTATTTTTGTCCACTGGTTGGAGATGTTTTGAGTTTCAACAAACGATTCTACTGACTTCACATTTTGTTGCAATACTTCATTTTCTGATTTTAGTGTCCTCATGTCCTCCTGTAACACATTTATTATTTGTAAAACGCTGTCAATGTTTTCATTAACATCACAATGGTTTATGCTTACCATGTTTGACTGCGTGTTTCCCCCTTGCACTTGCACTTCATTGCTATTAATCACGTTGCCTTGTTGCTGTTGTTTAAGATCGTCAACCATACTGCTTAGTGACTTCACATCACTAAACAAATTCTGTATGATTTCTTTTAGGGACGAAACTTCTTGTTCTGTCCGGATGCAGCTAGAACACTTTTCTTTTACTATTTCATCTTCCACTAGGGCGAGGTCATTAACTATGATATTTTGTTTTTTTGTTTTGGAACTTGTAAGATGTTGTGATGTATTTCTAACTCTCACAAGACACGATTCACATAACTCGCGTATATTTTCATTGTTCTTACGACATATTTTACATAAAGTTGTAGCTTTATTTACTATTTCCGCACTAACTGAAACACCGACACTACCGTGATCCGCCATCTTTAAATAATCCATTAGTAAAGAAACACCGTGTGTTTTACATAACTGCAACAACTGATGAAACTTGTTTTTGTATAATTCTTGAAAATTCAAACACGATATGTTACAATCTTCACACATATGCACCCATTTCCACACTCCGTTTCCCGCCACTCAATCATACACTACCGCTTACAACATCAAAAGCAGCCTACAACAATAATTTTCTTAACTTCAATTATTTCGTTCATCTGAGTTTCACTCACTCTTCCTTGCAAACCAAAATTAATTCTTTAACCCACTACGTAAATTTCCGAAAATTGACCCTGTGATACAGTACCTAACTCCTACATTCTATATACCGTATTTACTCGCGTAATTTTCGCACTTATTTAGACGAAAAAAGTTGTTTTGAAACAAGGGTGCGTAAATTATGCGGGGGGGGAAAATTAGCCACATCGGTGAACATAATCTATTTTTTCCCCAGTCAAAATAACACGAAAATACCGGTACACATTTTCTTTGTAGCGAGAATTGACAACAAACAACTAATTCTTAATTTGTAGAAAAATAACATTAAAAAATTGATTGAGAAGTCGTGTGGTTTCTTATCTTACAACAATGGCTTTGCTGCGTTGCCAATTGTCCATTAGCTACCATAATTGATTCCTGGAAAAATGCTGTTTCTCAAAAAGTTTCCGCGTGCGCAAATTACGCGAGGAAATAAAATATACAGAAAATGCCCTTCAAACTTGGGATGCGAAAATTATGCGACGGCGAAAATTACGCGCGTATTTACGGTATGTCACATTTAAAAGTGATTTATTTTAAACATAATATTTTATGTTAATATTATAATTTATTAAATTTGTTCAAATATTGCTGCAAATTACGGAAAAAATGCCTGATTATTTTACAGCTTGAACAAATTTCCTCTAGTTCATTGACTAGTCAATTCATCTGGAAGTTGTTGATAGAGGAAGTAATATAGGAAAACCCAATTTGATTCGACATATTTTTGATCTAGAGTTTAATTGGATGATTAGAAAATGTATTATATTTAGTATCTATACTGCTTTGTAATATGCAATACTGATATTTAAGAAAATCTATCGTATAGTGTACAGTCTGAGCCTAAGTTTTAGCACGAAAGTAGTAAAACAACAACAGCGAAAATTTCTATTTATCATTTACTTAAATGATACCAATTTGATTCAATAAACTGTTGAGCATGTGGTAGCAACTTGTCTATGACATTGGAAAGTTTACAGGAAATTTCTTCAAATGATTGTCCTCAGCTCTACTGTTTTTCATTAGTGATAACAAACCTCATTTGTGGGAGACAAATTCGTTAAGTACCGTAGACTGGCGTAATATTAAAATTTGTTTTTCTCAAAAAACTGCTGGATTATTGCTGTCAAATGAGGCAGTCAGCATTTTAATCTGATTGTACATTTATTTTGTGTAATTACGTTGTATATCCTCTGTTAAAACATTCAAATATACAGGCTAACACGAAAGCGATTTTTTCTAAACAAGTAGGGCAATAAAAGTAATAATCGTGCTATAAGGGAGCATCTTTTTTATGTGCGTGTTTTAAACTGATACCAATTTGAACATGTTTTGTTTAAGAGGTGTTTACTGAGTGAAGTTGTGCTGAGTAATACAGATGAATAGGAAATTAATACGGAAACAATGCATTTTCATGCTACAAGCTTGGTGAAAACAAAAAAAAATGTTGTGACAGCAGACATCAGAAAACGTTTTCAGTTGTGGTGCCACAATCTCGTCAAGGCATAATAAACATGAAAAAACGATTGAGCCAGAAAAAATAAACGTCCCTGGTGTTACTGTTTGGGGTGGTATTTGGAGTAGTGGTGACATTGGACCATTCTTTCTGGAAGGATCTTTTACCAGTAATATACTGTCAGATGTTGTAGAAGTTATTATACCAGAACTTGCGACTTCTCCACGTAGAGTATTGTCAAAGATGAGGTATTTTCCGGGCAACCACAGGATTTGGATAGCTTGAAACAGCTAGTTCGAACAATCAATCAAGAGATTGAATGCCAACCATGAATTGTGTCGTAACATTTGTAAATTAGTGCTGAAGAGATGTACATTTTGCATTTAACATGGTGGGAAACAGTCTGAACAGCATTTGTAAGTACAATATTGATTTTCAAGTCACTCAGTTTCTTTTATTTTATATCTTTACATACTGACGAAAACGACCTCCTGCCCATCTTGTACATCTTGATATTTCCCACAAATCAATTTACACCAATTTAGTTCGTCTTTTGGGCACAAGTTTCAAGGAGCAAATTCTGATCCCACATTCATGAAAAACATCAAAGTGAATGAAAAGACTAGCATCTATAAGTTTTATATACAAACCAACCAACAAACTTTGGAATGCTGCTTTGATCCTCGCTGGAAAAGAACAGATTTAACCAAGAACAATTCTTGAATTTCCCACAACGATAAACTTTGTACGTAAATTTCTGGCAAAAGCCTCAACGCTTGACAGATATCGCCCCATTTATTTTATTTTTAATTCAAATTACCACCTGGTGGAAGACGTTTCGAGTTCCTGAAGAAATAAAAAAATCGAAGGAGATAAAGACCATTCCGAACAATGCCAATAAAAACGTTTCACCGATCGGTTTAATCATTGGCAAAAATTTATTGCATCAAATAAGAGATCTACTTTGAAGGCAAAAGTAAATAAATAAATAAATTTTAAAAAATTAAAATTAAATTTTGTGTTTAATTGATCAACTCCCGGTATTTATTTGACAGAATGTGTATACAGTATATCTCGTTATATTACGTAAAATATTTTGAAATCAAAAGTAAATAAAAATTTTAAGTTCTATCAACCTGAATAAAGAGAGAGGATTATACTTTAACGTACAAATTAGGATAAAATTCTCTTTTATATGCCTAACTAAATCCAGACTGTTGAATACACGTATCACATCAAAATACAGCACATTAAACGCGAATATATCGCTAACTAACTGACCTGAATTTGATTTCCTATGAGTCCTCATGTCCTTTGGATCTTACATCAGGTTGAATTTTTTTTCTGACAATGTGATTTTAGTAATTCTTTTAGGGCTATCAGCCAAGTGAATTTATTGACATTCGACGTTTCGAATGCAGAGATAGCATTCATCTTCAAGAATTGTAATGATTATCCTGAATGATTGTAATGATACAATCTCTTAAGATGAATGCGATATCTGAATTCGAAACGTCGGATGTCAGTACCTTCACCTGGCTGATAGACTTTGAAGAGCTACTAGAAAGTTACATTAGGTTGTAGGTCTACGTCTCATATAGCCAATTTCCTGAACTAGACTTTGAATTATAAACAGACCAATCGCCCGACAAACATTATATTCAATTCCACACACTCCCCTGACGCTTCAAATTTGTTGACGTGCTATCTGCACTAACGCTATAAGTATATTCTATATCTATAGTGTCGGGAAATATTTGTCTTGTAAAGCTAAAATGAATAATCATAGTCCAATCTACTAATATTTGAACATAATTGAAATACATATTATGATCAGGTAGTGGTAACTCATCCTAGAATATTGAGCTCCTCCGTGGCTAAGCGGTTAGCGTACGCGCCTTTGGCGCGGGAGGCCCGGGTTCGACTCCCGGCGGGAGCTCATGTGGTTCGGATTCCACGTTAATCAGTAGGTCCACGTCTCATATAGCCTCGCAGCTGAACGGGACGTAAAACTCAAAATCAATCAATCAATCATCATAGAATATCAATAATGGCACAGGAACATATCGTTGACACATCGTGACATGTAAGACACCGTGACAATTGAGAACAATGTAATATTCTACGTCAAGATTTCCAATTAAGACAGAATACACTGGTCTAATGGTCGATTGTACCATTTACTTCTAGAATTGGGTGGAACTTGAATTTAAGTTCATTTCTCTTTCCAACGTATATAAGGAACTGCACTAAATTTTTAAATAGAATCTGAACCACTACTGGATTTTTCATTGCGACTTATTTATTCCCAATTGGAATTGGAGCTGAGACTACTTAAAAAGAAATTTGTTTGGGCACATCTGAACAATTCTGGTGCTCAAGTTTAAAAAACTCGTATATTTGATTGCTTTGTGTAAAATTGTGTTGAAAAAACTACTGTGCACTCTCCCATTCCAGGAGACAGTTTCACCACTGTATCCTTTACTGATTGCCGAAAACACGTATTGAGAGGTTAAATTAATGCATTCTTTTAAATATAATTTCTAACAGAAAATTGACTACCGGAAATTTTTCTGTTGGTGCCGTATTGGCTCAACAGACGTCTACTCAAAGAAAAATAAGCAACAAAAAATACAGTAAAAAGTACTACTATTTCCATCTATTAATATTTAATTTGCTTCACAAAATGCCATTACAGGGCTCTGTAACTTACCTGTATGAATACGAACATGTTGTTGTAGATACCTAGAAGATTTGAACTGCTTTTGGCAATATACGCAAATATGGCAAGTTTCGGCATGGCATTTCTTTATATGCATTGCTTGAATCTTATCATTATTGAACGCTTTGTGCCGTGAATTACATGCAAGTTTCACCCTCGGTTCATGTTGTTGCATGTGGTCAAGAAATTCTTCCTTATTGAAGTGTTCTTTTAGACACATTGTGCAGATAAATACTGTGTTTGTACCACCACAATAGCTGTTCAGTCTTTCACTTCTTTTGAGAACATTGTATGTTGCATCAAGAAGAGCAACAGTTGCTAGCAAATTTAAATTGTATTCAGATTCGGGCCTATACATAATCCTATCTATAGTCCTAGTAGTTCTTATTTCACAAAAAGGCCTGTAAAAGAAATTTCAATCATTAATGTAATACTTTAAAATTGGTTTTCAATTACAAAGTGTAAATTTGATCTTTTTTCTTTCATTTTTTAGCTTTATATGATACAAATAAATTTTGGTATGGAAATTGAACCACAGTTGACCTTAACGTTTAATGACACAGAAATTAGTAATGCACATTGTATTTGTTACACTTATTGAGTTAATGAGTTAACACCACATTGCAAGCACAAAACAAGTATAGATAACTTGACTACTTTTAATACTTTCTGAGTGCTGACCATTCTAGATTAAGAACTACGTATAACATTATTAGAAATAAAGTATGGCTGAACCAACATCTACTACTAATAAGCTGTTATAGTTTCGTCAATATATAATTGCCTTTATCAAACCTATTTATCTTGGTAGATTATCTCAATAGATACTAATAAAAGGAGGAAACAACCGATTTTTTATTTTATACAACAAATCCTCGATAGGTGGGAACTCTAACGCATAGTGTGAAAAAAATGACTGACTGGACCAGGACTTGAACCCGGGACCTCCACATGCCAATAAGTTCACCACTACGCCACCCAGAAAGCTTCCCAGAACAGCACTCACCGGTGAGTGAGACTGGGTGGCGTAGTGGTTAGCTTATCAGCACGGTATACCGAAGGTCTCGGGTTCGAGTCTCGGTCCAGTCAGTCACTTTCTCACTCTTTGCGTTAGTATCTTGATAGACCTGTAATACATAATATGAAGTAGTAATAATAAGCATTAACTTTGGTCAATGGTTTCATTTTTAGATGCATTCTCCATCATAGTATAACTATTCTTTCTCACCAATATGTAGTAACTACAAAAAATTAAGAACAAGTTTGTTCAAAGTTAAAAAGAAATGAAAATTGTCGAACACCTATTGCTATAGAAGTAAACTTATAAGCACGATCAACAATGAAAAATTAAACTACGGGAAAGGTAACCATCCTTACACAAAATATCAAACTTCTTCTTTGTTTAAAGAATGGAAGAATGTCCATTATATCTAAATGACTATCATAGTATTAATTTCCCATGCTTCTTGCAGAAAAATTGAGGATTGGTCAAATAGCATATTAGAAAACAATCAAGTTTTTATCTAAAATGATCAATATCCTTTACCAGATTCTCTGATATAATCATGTAATTAAGTTTTATTAGAGATGAATTAATACGTTGCTGAATTATATTCTATACGAATTGTTCTTGCATGATATTTTGGGCATTAGATATCTACACCAAATTAAAGTCCCGGATTGATGTAAAGGTCACGCATTTAGTAAAATTATTTTTCCAACTTTAGTGTTGCAAATAATTATTCACTATTATCTATCATCAACCGTTGACGACTACAGAATATAAAATAAAGTTAAATTAATTGAACTAATTATTTTATTTGCTTGTTTCTGTAAGCTTTCAGTCTTCACGAAAAAAAAAATATTATGTTAAAATCGGTTGTAAATTAAACACAGAATAATCTGATAAGTTTTCCTTCATTCTGAGCAACGAATATAATTTGAAAAATGAGTTATTGCAAGAGAAAACTGGAATTTTTATTTATAAAATCTTAAGTAGCATTAAACACATATGTAATTTTATGCACATTTCTTTCCCATCGTTAAATATAGTTTACTTACTTTCTGATGGTGCAGTATATCACATATGATTCAGTATCCGATTCTGTTATGGTAGAAGGTAATTTTATAGAGGAAGTCGAAGAAGCAACATAATTTATCCTGAACTGTATATGTACAAATTTAATAAAGTTCAACAGTAAAAAATGTGCGGCTGAGCCAAGAATGGAAGCTGGGTTATTATTTTTTATCTGGTGTGAAAATTACGAACCTATCCAGTCTCTCCATACGACACACTCTTATTTTTAGATCATCACACAGCGTTTTAGACAACATGCGTTGCACTACATTTATTACAGTGCCTTGCAACACAATGCCTAGAAACTATTTAGACTACAGCATTTCTAGTTCTGTTTCAACATTTACACTTGATTTTATGATATTGATTTCGTGTTTTGCCAGAGATGAATTAAAACTTCAAATAAAAGCTAGAATAAATAATATATACGAACATATCAACTTAATAAATACTTTTCATAATTTTTGTGAGCGTATTGTAATAAATTAAATTGATAAATGGATTCTCATAGAATAGAAACTAGTTACTAAAATAGTAATGGAAAGATAAATATCTCGTGATGTATATGCTCTATAGAATCAGTTCAGAAAACACAGAGAAATTTATTCTTATTCTATAGTGTGATAAGTAAGATCAACAATTAGCACGTACTTATAATTTAGATTCAAATTTTGCTTCTTTTACTTCATAAATTACATGTTTTTTGTTACAAGACCATCAATTAATCAATATATATTGACACAGTAAATATTATCAATTTTAATACTGTCCAACAAGCAAAGCTTATTCAATCCTCCCTCGATTTTCTTCCATTCTACCCTCTCAAATTTTTCATAGGGTACAGATCCTTAGACAATATAAAAATCACTTTTTCCTCATGCTTTTAATGACATTCAGGCCGTTTTTCTTCCTACTAGTCCTAACTTTCTTTTCTATTCCTATAAATAATTTTCATCTACATTTCGAAATTTTTCAATTATACATTTTCGATTTTTCATAGTGGCAATCTTTAGTCCTTCTGATTAGAAGATATCCTCACAAAATATTTGTTCTGGCATAAAATATGAGATGAAATTATTTCAAGAACTGGACTTATTCCTATTAAGGGCTTTAAGCTGTTCAACTAACTATATCTATTTCATGCAGAATTTTGACTACTGAATGAAATATATTGCCCGTATATTTGTTTTGTAACTGGCTCTAAAGGCAAGTGCTGGATCTGTACAAAACTACTTCGTGGAAAATTGGGGAAAGTTTGGGAAGAATTAGGACAGAATTCTGTTCGGGAGATTGGTGACTCCTTCTAAAGGCTCGCAACAAAAACGAAAAGAGAAACTCGCTCACTAGTTACAAAAATGAACGCAACGATGGAGTTTGTAGCACGAGTACATTGAAAGTGAAGTACAACGCAAATTTTACCTAATCTTCTATATTAATCTTATCCTGAATCCACCTATATAAAGCCGTCGAAAAGTTCTACACGAAATTCCTTTCTTACATATTTGTATTTTATAGTAAGATCACCAACACGTTCAGAAACTATTATAGAATATCATATGTTCTCTGCTAAGAACTGCTATATAATTCTGGTCAGAAAAAACTGCTTGTACAGATACAAATACTGTTAGTATACTCTACACTACTTAGTGTATGAAAGGGGAATATCAGGATTTAAACCTCTTTGAGCAAAATATTATGCAGAAGTAAATATTTACCATACTAATACATCTATGGAAACACCTGGAATTATATGAATTTGAGAGCTTGAACCCCCAACTTTGGCGAAATTCTGTGTATGCTTCTGATTTTATTCGATCTGTCCAAATGAATGCAACAGTCCTGAATATTTTTATTTTAACTTCGAAACTTTAATGTTACGGGGCTTCTTAACGAGAAGGCATTTCTCAACCACGACGCAAGCACAAAATAATATAATACTTGATTCTCGAAGAGAATGACTTTTCTTCCATTTAAGACATACAGCCAACAATCGATCTTCAAAGCACTTATTCAGTAAAATTTTCTTGAATCCCAATGATACTGTGTCGGGATAAACACTTGTCACTGATTTGGCGTATCAAAAACTACATCCCTACAAAAGTAGGTATTGGGAGAAAACAGTAAATTTACAAATTTAAACAACTTACCTTCCAGAATAGTTACTAGCATTTTCTAACTATAACAGTTGATAGTAGTCTACAGCACACTGGCTCTTAGATTAAGAATAGCTGATACAAAAGTGAAAATATAATGCTGATGTGGGGAGGACAGGATAGGATTATTTTTATTGCACTTGCACGATAAACATGAAACAAGCATGCGACTCCTAACCCAGCCGTATATTTTCACTCTGATATTCGGAGTTGTAAATCAGTTGTTGGGGCTCTATTGCTCAAGTGAAAGATATATTTTTTTTTTTTTTTTGCATTCAGAATTGCATCTCTAAGCCTATACAATACAGTACCATATGTTACTCAAGTTGGGTTCACTCTAGCAGACGGTTCTACCGAAAACAAAATTTATAGGTAAAATTTGATGTGAAACACTGCGTAAAAGAAGAAGAGTGTGAATATAAGTAATTTCTGTCATTGGATAACATATTGAAGTACATTTTGAATAGTAGTGAACATATTTTAAGTATAACTATTTAATGAATCGGAAGGCGGAGGAATACAATAATGTGAAGAAGGTGGAAATAAACGGCGGGAATGTTCTGTTAATGTTAGCAATGGACGTTTGCGATGGATATAATGCAAACATACAGTTTTAATTCAAAGAATTGTGTGATAAAGGACGCCATATTATAAAGTTTGTGCAGCGTCATGGTATGTTGAAACGTAAAATGAATCGTGCGAAAAGTGGAAAAGAAGTAAAATTCAGAACAGATGAATTTCTCCTTACAGTGGGCCATTTGTGCCCGGGAAAACAGTGAAGCCATTTTGAAGGTAAAAATTATTCTGACTGTAAAAATTATTGCGGAAATTTTATGTATTTTTCCACTATCCTCGTTTATGCGTATGCCCCTCGTTGCTCACGTGTCACCTCCCTACGGACGCAACCCCTCGCTCCGCTTGGCCCCCCTTCTGATCTCCTGTATGACTCGGTTAGATAACATTCGTGCTTTTAGTGGCCACCTAGCTCAAGTTCCTAGCTCCTCATTTAGCGCAAGTTCTGTAAAAAAAAAAAAAAAAGCAACAAGAAAGTGCAATAAATGTGTGAAAATTTGTTAGAACCGTCTGTTCGAGCAATGCCCTCAAGCTACACACAACCACTGCTGTCCTTTAGCAAATTGTTGGTTCTTCTAGATTGTCAAGTGGTTTAGAAAATATTATAAAGATAAACCATACTAAAACCTACGTACTTTCTGACTTTATTTCTTGGTTGTTTGGTTGATTTGGACTTTAACTTTTATTTTTAGCTTCAACGCTACGGTCATACAGGTTAACGTGCGATACGAGTCATGTGAGCTTCCATCGGGAATCAAACTCATATCTCTGACGTTGAAGCCATTTTTGTTAACCATACAGCCAAGGGGATCTCGAGTTAACTCCATGTTCAAATTTAGAAACAAAGTAAACAATTGCTAACCTACTTAGCCTGATGTAAAGGTTTAAATGTGATTCCTATGATTTGAAGTACCATCTTACGCATTATTTCATAAATATGCATAAGGTTAACAGATTTCACTGATAATAGAATTAAAATTATTGCTTGCAGATCAGTGAAATCAAAATACATATATATTTCATTTTGCTTGCACAAATGATTTCCAAAGATGTTCTGAATTATTATTACGCTAACATGCCCAAATTACTGCTTACATAATGTTAATGTAGGTGTAAACTGATGTGCGTCCTCTAATGTTATAAATATGTCTCATGATGCATGTCATAAAAATGATTGTGCAGAAGCACGAAGGAACTTGTAGTAGGTGTCCACTAAAAGTGAGAATGCTGTCTAACCAATTCAGTGCAGAAGCGCAGCAGGAAGGCCCGCACCGAAATGTTATGATATATAGGTGAGAAGGAGCGTGAACGACGAGAGCATGCACATAAACGATAATAGTACAAAAACCAATTGATATCGCGTAAGTTTAAGCACTTACAATGGATTCACACTAGTAACTCTGTACTTGTAAACATATAATACACGTTTCACGCATCGTGCAATTAGTATATCGTGCAGTCATATTTGATCTATACTCGGTCATTTTACCTTAGTATAGCCCTTCTAATGGTTTGATTTAGTAACATTATCTTCGTAAACATAAAATTCTAGTTCCTACATTGTACACAACTGTCCCGATAGTGTAAATTAATATCCTAAACAATCCTTTTTCACATTCACTCACTCATTTAAACAGTAAAATTACAATTTGCATCAAAACCTAAAAATATACAAGAGGATAAAATTATATATTTTCTAAGATATATTCTGCTCGTTACCAACAAGCAGTAAATCGATGCTTCTGTCTCCGATCCTGTTTTTACGTTCTGACCAAATTAACGCATACGACAATAACAACGAAACGAAACATTAATTAATTTTATATTATTGTTGCAAATTCAATACATAAAAATATTGTTTACTTTTTTTTGTAATAAATTGTGGAAACCATAAAATATTACTGAAAACGTTTATAAATCTTGTTAGAGATATGCAGCCCTATCATGTCACTTCTGCAATTAGTAATAATGCAGTTCAGTGCAAGGTAAATTATTTTCATGGTTTGTGTCTGGAATAAATTCAATAATCTTGTATACTTTGTTTATACCTAAGATTAATACACAATACAGTCAGAGCATTATGGCTTACTTGACAGCTGTTTTGAATCGCTATATCTTTTTAACTTTCAAATGAACAACCATATTTTCCAGTAAATTGTCTGAAGTTACTTACGTTATTAAATATATAATATTTTTTTTTTTTTTTTTTTTTACCGCTCCAGATTCAGATCAACATATGATGCACCACAGGTTTTTGTAAGTAAGATCTAAATCGAGTTTATTCATTGGTATAATGAATATATGGTATAATGATTATTCATTTTTGTGCCCAGTATTCTAGTTTGAATAATGCACCTGTTGTTAACAATACACGGTTTGTATGCAAAGCGGAAAGATCACCAATGTTGCCAGGCAAGTCGCATTGGATTGAAGAAATTAATTTTTTAAGGTGCAGATTAAAAATACAGTAGTCCATCAAATTGAAAAAGCCTTCTTTTCACTTTTCTGTCTTTAAATGATTATCTATGCCGCCCAGGACTGTTATTACCCTTATGCATAACCAAATAATCGCGTACAGAATGTTAATATGTTTCCAAATCGATGTACACTGGAAATGACTACGTGCGATTCCGATACCTACTATCCTATAATATGCAACAATTTTATCGTGAAATTCATTCGCATTACCTTAGAACTATTTTCTTAGGGTAGAAGTTGTATTCACGGGTGCAGATTCACTTTAAGACGACTTCCCCTTACGGATGGAAATATACTTTCGGATGTATGCCATAGGAACGAATATGGGGAAAACACAAATCAACCTGTACTTGGTGGTCACTAAAAGAGATAATGCTATTTAACCGAGTCAGAACAAGAGCGCAGCAAGGAGGTCCTACGGGGGTGGATCCGCAGGAAGCAGGCGCGTTAGCGAGGAGCAGTATGGAGGGAAAATCATGGATAATCAAAAAACATTGATATAGTGTAAAATCACATAGATTAAAGAAATTGTAATATTTTCACACTTGTAAACACAAATTATACTATTCTTACGTCGTGCAGAAACATTCCGCCGTCGCTAGTGTTATTAATAATTTCAGCCCTCATTGGACACTAATAGGTTTTCTCAATTAGTCTTTACATGTCATACCCTCACGTCATCTTCTTGCCAAAATGTATCAAAGCCTGAATTAGGCCCGTGTTCGCTCATGTACTAAAAATTATTAACACCAGTGAAGGATGATTTAGCTGTCGAACTTATTTCTACGTGTCACACCACTCACCTTCACCCCTTGCAGCTAATGTGCTAACATTGTCAGGTAGGTAAAGCACACTCTTGTACCAATAATAATGAAAATAGGCGTAGAGAATCGGAATTCGTGGATGTGCAGCGTTACATTCAGTTGATACCCATAGAAGATGTCCCACTTGGTGATTTTTAAATAGGAATTATCAAAAGCGTTTGAAGACGGGTTCTAATACATATTTCAAATCAAGAACTATGTACGAAATTTCGTCTTACTAAGTTTAGAGGATTGTGGGACACCCATTCTTTCTTTCTTTTTTCATAAATTTGAAATCCTCCAATTTTGATTTCTCTCTCATGATACGCAATTTACTGAAATTACATGGTAAAAGCCCAAGTTGGAATTTAGTCCAGTCATGCAACGAAAATCACCAAAAGCGATCCTGAGGTCTAAGTTGGCGGCTAAACAATGTTACGTAATTTCTATATAAGAGACGATCAACTGAAACCCGTTCTTTCCGTGTATTACTGGCATAGTGTGTAGAAGGATATTGTTCGTTTAATAGTGTGTAATTGGTAATGTCCCTGTGCGTTGGGTGTAGGAATGTTGTTGATACTTGTTTCAATTTTGCAGGTATAACGAGTGAAAGATGGCCTTCAAGATCCACAATCCGTCCAAACAGGACCAGCGTACCGTTATCCAGTTTCCTAGTGCCGAAAGTTGTCAACCAGCTGAAGTGTTTCGGGGTATGAAAGACGTGTACGGTGATGTATGCGTCTGGTCAAGTGGTGGACCGGGCCAGAATGTTTCGGAAGGAGCGTGAACAAACCACTGATTATCCCCGTCCTGATCAAGCCCATGTTGTTGCCACAGAAGACACGCGTGAAAATGTGGCCGCGGCTATAGCTGCGGATAGACGCATTAGTATTCAATCCATAGCGAAAGGTTTAAACATGAGTTATGGTACTTCTCAGAAAATTGTGAAAGATCTGGGGTATCATAAATTATGCGTGCAGTGGATCCCCAGGGTGTTGACGGAACACCAAAAGTTGGAGCGTATGGGTTGCGCCATTGAACGTTTGTCACGTTACCATTTGGAAGGTAACGATTTCTTGCTGCGTATTGTTGCTGAGGATGAAACTTGATGCCATCATTTTGAAAGGAGTTCAATGTCTTCCAGAATGCAGTAAAAACTCCCCTCATTTCCACGTCCCAAAAGTTCAACACGCAACTGTCTGCGGAGAAAGTTATGGTGTCTGTGTTCTTTGATTGCCATGCACCATTATTGCTCGACTACAAGGAACCAGGACAATCCATCAACGTCGTACGCTACTGTCAACCCTTGACACAGTTACGGGGAGCCATCAAAAACAAAAGTCCTAGTTTATTGACCGCTGGTCATTGTGTTGCATGACAACGCGCGTCCACAAGTTGCAAACCAAGTGCATGATTTGTTTCAACGATTCAAGTGGAAAATGTTGCGACGCACGCCCTACAGCCCTGACCTTTCACCTTGTGACTTTCACATCTTTGGGCCTCTAAAGAAGGCATTGAAAGGTGGGAGATTTCAGTCTGATGCTGAGGTTCAGGACGCTGTGCGTGATTGGTTTGATAGTCAGCCGTTCAAATTTTACATGGACGGCATTTGTAAGTTAGTGATACAGTGGGACAAGTGTCTCAACGCTCATGGTGATTTCTCCTGAACAATATTTTCATTGTACGCTAACCATAGACGCCTCTAGATAGTGTACAAGTTTCGGCTCGAAATAAAATTTATTTCATGAATTATAAACACTGAATGGGCTTCAGTTGATGCCCCTTATATATATATATATATATATATATATATATATATATATATATATATATATATATATATATATATATATATATATATATATCTATATATATATATATATATATATAAAATGCTTCCTTTTAAACGGGAATTTTCAAAATCGTTGTGTTCAATTATTTTAAATGAACAATTAGTTCACGAAGTTTCATCTTCCTAAGGTGACAGGATAGTAAGATGCTCAATTTTTTTCTTAAGTTTTTATTTCCCTTACTCCCCCCTTAGGATATCAGTTTTAATGACAGTAACATGATAAAATTCCGAAGTCGGTCCGGCAGTCTAGGAAGAATTAGCACACAAACATATTTATATTAAATTTATATACATATAACATACTGTTTTAAAACGAACATTATCCAAAACTCTGGAACACAGATTCAGTTTTCTTTAACCATGTCGGTCCCGGCGTTCCCCACAGGAGACATAAAATATGATGACATTATTATTACTCTACAACTTTAAAATCAGACTGGCCACATTGAAAACTGTTTGCATTGGATAATCATAGATAGATCATCCCTTGTAAACAGTTTTCAATTTTGCCAAACGGATTTTAAAGTTGTAAAGCAATAATAATGTCGTCACATTTTATGTCCCCTGTGGGGGACCCCGGGACCGACATGGTTAAATGTGGAATTATGTACCAAGTGTCTCTTGCTAAATTTAGAGGACTGTGAAGTACTGAATTTTTAGCATAAATTTTGAATCCTTTGCTTCCCTCTCAGGATATGAATTTTAACAAAAGTACCATGACGAAAACAGAAGGTAGGCTTTGGTCCATTCATGTAATAAAATAATCAAAATAGGTCCAGCGTATTGAGATGAGTTCGGAGACAACATCGTTACATTCGTATATATATACGTATATATATATATATATATATATATATATATATATATATATATGTGTGTGTGTGTGTGTGTGTGTGTGTGGTGCCCATTTATCTTGATATGGCCCTCTAACTTTTAAACTAATATACAGAAAATGCTAAACACTTTTACTATGCATACATTGGCAGGGTACGTCGTTTGACATACTTTACAGTACCAGAAGGTTTACAATGTTTCCAACTCCACATATAGTTATATATATATATATATATATATATATATATATATATATATTAATCACAAACATTAGAAAACAACAAAATATTACAGAGTTCGGCAGCAGTAATAATGCAAGTGGGACAGATGGGGCAACACACATCCAAAATACCAGTAGTTCGAATACTACCAACTTCATAAGGAATTGAACATTTGACTTCTCGCAAGGAAAATTATTTCAAATAAAGTAGTGAGATAAGTATCAAATTCAATCACATACATGGTTTCCAATAAAGATCATAATGCTATTCACAGCAATTTGATATCTTTTACCATTCCAAAGACATGAAAAATGGTAAAATTTGATATGTTGGTTAAAATTCCGTATTTGTGTTAACTTTCTAAACCAAATTTTGTTTTGGAGGCGTGGTGGCTCAGTAGTAGAGCGTTCACCTCATGTGCTTGGGGTCCCTGGTTCGATCCCAGCTCGCGCCGTGTGGATTTTGTGGCGGACAAACACCGTGCTCGTAGGTTTTCTAGGGGTTCTCCCGTTTCCTCCTACTTTCTTCATTCTGCCATTTCATTCATCTCTCATCATCACCGTCTCCTTTAGCCTAACCGGCATAATCGTGGGACGTAAAACTTTCATTTCATTTCATTTCAAATTTTGATTTACTTTTCTTCTACAACATGAGAGCAGTTCATTTTGTTATCGTAATCACAACAAGTTCCCGAAATTACATAATTTTAATCAGGGTTGTAAATTTTAACTTATTTACTATATCTCCAAAACGGTTTAAGATATCAAACCACTGTAAACGGCATTATCATCTTCGTATCTATTGAAAACCATCTATGCAATTGGATGCATATCTAAAGTAAACAGTTTTTCGAAATAAATGTTTTTAGGGGAAATCAAATTTTGAATTCTCCATAATTTCGTTCATATTCATTCGAAATCCGTCACATCGTGATCATAATATTAGATACTAAAATGCTTTGGGCATGCATTGCCTCATCTCTCTCACTTGCTTTATCACTGCTGTAGAGGCCATCAAAATTTGGATGTTTATGATGGTGTTTCGTCCTCGCATCAAATTAAGAGAAAAAGTGCATACGGACTTGTGGGGAAAAGTGCACAATTTCAGAGCTAAAGCTGTCCAAAATCGTGATAAAGTAAAATTTCAACACGCGCTATTTCGAATTCAAAAAAACTTACACTGCACATATCAACGGAAGCAAGTCATACATATGCAGTCGAAAATGCATATTTCATCAATGTACAGTGGGCGTGCAAAGTACTCCCAACTGGATATAATTCCCAGATATACTCTCTACAGAATTCTAAGATATGCTTTAATTTTAATGTGGGTCCAAAGTAGGGAAAATGTAAGCCTTGACAGAAGTGAACACGGAATGCTTTGGCAGGAAGTCGGAAGTATTAACGACCTCCAGTTTCACGATTTCTCGTGTTCGGAATAACGTATGCTGCGATGTATTTTCTTCTTTTTCTTATTTTTTTACGTATAAGCGTGGAAGAAAACATCGTACAACATGCTGCCTCAAATTTTCAATGCATTTGTGTAAGCTTGGAACGGCTAGAAGGAATGCCACCATAAGTAGGATAGGGGTAATGGTAAGGGCGCAGATCCTGGAGGGCCGGGGGACCCGGGCCCCCAAGCTCATTTGGGCCCCCTATTCTATTTATGAATATACAATATTTGGCATAATTTGAATGCAATTTGTCTTAAAATCCTCATAAATATATACCTTTTCATCTCAATGCCCCCTCTTTGGCTCAGTGGTAGAGCGTTCACCTCTGGTGCTTGGGGTCCCGGGTTCGATCCCAGCCCCCGCCAAGTGAACTTTGTGGTGGACAAACACCGTGTGCGTGGGTTTTCTCGGGGTTCTCCCGTTTCCTCCCACTCTCTTCATTCCACCATTTCATTCATCTCTCATCATCACCGTCTCCTTTAGCCTAACCGGCATAACCGTGGGACGCAAAACTTAAAGATTTCATTTCATTTCATTTTCAATGCCCCCTCCCACAATTTACAGAGAAATCGGCGCCCTTGGAAACAACCGTATCTATTACTGTATAGTACTATCATGACAGCCACATTAGATTCCAATCCAATATTTTTAATAGGAAGGGTTTCATGTGGCATATCATTTATGGGTTGTTTCACATCAAAAACATACATCTGACGTTATTTCCAACTTATCTCTAAACTTTGAATAGTTAACTTCATAATGTATTTTCATTAACTTACGATTGATTTTGCAAATTTACATGCCGGGTTTGCTTCATATTGTACAGCGAGGGACACTTCTAAATGGTACACCTTAGCCGTAAATCTCCATATGGCTGTACCATTTAGAAGTGTCCCCCGCTGTACAATGTAAATGCATTCAAAATGTGAGGTCACTTGAGGCACCGTTTATAGTACGGAAGGTATAACGTCATTGGCTTCCCGCGAAAAGTTGTAGTGACGTTTATGGTGATTGACCAGCTTGGTTACTCGTGGTTCGCTGAACGCAGTAGACGGTTTGTGGTGATTGGCTACCCTCTTACCACACCCCTAGTAACAAGCAGGTCCAAGCGCGGGAATCCAACGACGTTATAACTTCTGGACTTTAATACAGGGTGTTTATAAAAAAACTCAAGGGTTTTAAAAATTCATATCTTATTAACGATAAAAGAGAGCAAAATTTAGTTAATTTCTCTGAAACGACTAGCTCAAAAAGTTTTAGTCATACTAATTGGAAATGTTTTTATCAACAGGTGGCAGCGCTGAGGAGCGTTGACCTTGAGACGACGTAGCGGCTGCGGTAGTCAGTGAATCAGTGCCGTGCCATGTGGATTGTTGCGCTTCGCGCTATGGTGACGCCACAAAAAAGGCTCAATGTGTTATTTGGCTCATAGAAACTAAGTCTGTTGTTACCATACAAAGAAACTTTCGACGTAGCTATGGCGTTTACCCGCCTACGGACATAACCATTCGTAAGCTTTCCAATCATGTATAACACATCTATGTACGTTTTTTACTTATTTTGCCTCAAAACCCCGGCGGGGCTCATATTGAACTTTATTAAATTGTTAAAAACTAAACTTGAAAAGGTAAGCTTTCCAATCATGTATAACACATGTATGTACGTTTTTTACTTAACTAAAATATTTTGCCTCAAAACCCCGGAGTTCTTTTATAGACACTGTATTATTGAATTGAGCTAATTTTCTCATGAGCTACTTTGGTCTGACATGGAACTGTTTTAGCGAGTGGTAAAAAAAAAAACACTCTAATATGTGTCCTTCTTGTCCGCTTAAAGCAAGAGTTTTGGATTGCATATGTATGACTTTCTCAATACCCTTAAAACAGAAATTTTCAGAAACATTGGGTCATGGATAATGTTACAGGTAGGGATGCGCTCGAGTCGAGACATGTCTCGAATCTCGACTCGACTCGACTCGAATTCGAGTCGAGATTCGAGTCGAGACACACTTTGCAAAATTCGAGACGAGTCGAGACAAACGTATTTCTCGACTCGATTTTTCGAGTCGAGACACGAGTCGAGTCGAGACTGCTCGTGAAAATCTCGACTCGACTCGAATGTCTCGAAAATCTTTCTATAATTTTTAATATTATTTTGAAGAAAGTATTCAGTCAGAAAGAGCCTTGAAACCAATTGCAGCATTTATTACTTTAGAAAATTATAGAACGCATACACTTAATAGTTAATCTTTCGAGATCAAGATTTAATTTTCAGCTCAATTCAGTTAATTAAAACTAATGTCGTGATATTGATTGTACCTCAAATAATAATAATAATAATAATAATAATAATAATAATAATAATAATAATAATTGATTATCTACTTTGTATAAAACTATTATCCGTAGCCTATATGTAGTTTGTATAAAATTATTGCGACAAAGTGAACTTCATAAATTCTCTGAATGAACAATTGGCAGTCTATAGTAATTTAGCATAGTTATAATTATTGTGTTTTCGTTCCCATGAACGCAATAGGACTACATAACATCTAGATTATTCGCTTTCCTAACTATTTTGAAGCTTTAATGTGTTGCAGCATATCACGAGTCACAAATAATAATAATAATAATAATAATAATAATAATAATAATAATAATAATAATAATAATAATAATAATTTATTATTATTATTATTATTATTATTATTATTATTATTATTATTATTATTATTATTATTATTATTATTATTATTATTATGTATTCTGCCTTTTGGCAGGTCCTGGGACTAATGAGGATTTTTTTTATTCAATTTTAGGTTTTGGCCTGGAAATGTTTCTTTCACTTTTCTCGATCTTCAGCTTCCTCTTTTAACTCCCAATATTTTCTCCTATCTTTCAAATCTTGGATCAGCTATGTTCTTCTTCTTCCTATTCCTCGCTTCCTTTCCATCTTTTCTTCTATGGCGGTATTAAGAAAACAATTTAACACCACATTTCGAAGCTCTCCAAATATTTCTTCTCTAACTTCCGTAATGTCCATAATATATAATGTAACATTTGTTGTATATACATCACATATTATGATACGATACTATTTTACATGGTATATTGAAATAAATGGACTGCTTGGATGCCATGAACTAGTAGAGATAGGTACCTTTCACTTCTATAGATAGGCATTTTTAAAAGGATTTTTGTAAACACTAAATCATAAAACAATAAACTACATACAGTAGTTACAGTTTTGGTTCCCAACATTAAAGAAACATGGATTGTCCATGAGATATTGCACTTCAACTTTCACTCCTGGAAAATTTTGATTTTGGAGTTAGGCCACTTGGCATCAAAGCAGTTCACTGTAAGATAAATACACTCCTCACTTTACTATAGTAACATAGTTGTTCAGGAGTATGGGATTTCCACCCTCTCAAATGACAGCTGAACGATTGCTTGATACATAGGAGTAATTGTGTATTAAGTTTTCGAGCTTTGGTGCATCTCCGTATTTACACACTGATATAACTTTTAATGTTATTTTATTTAGCTTTATTTTGTTATTGACTTAACACCGACTTCTCCCTGTTATCATGGAGGTGTTCATTTGCTAGACATTGATTCTGAAGGAGAAATGGGTTTAGTAATTTTTATTTTCCGAAATTCACGTCTGAAATGTATTTATCTTACTTACTAATCTCTTTGCAACGCTATTTGCTTTTTTCTTTCTTTCTTTTCATGACAATTCCAAATAGTTTTGTTTGGTGCTGGGAGTATATTTTATATTCACCTAATAAAATTACGGGTTCATTTTGTAATCAGTTTTAAATTTACAGAAACTATTAAGTTCACAATGAAGTCGCGCTAATTGTTTAATGCATTTCGAAGGCTTTTGTTTTTTTGCAGCTCATTAAGGAAAATCTATTTCATAATCGTAACATTCATTACTTTAAATACTAAGAAACTATAAAGGTAAAGTGGACTCGACCTAGCCCCGGGGCCGCTGTGACTCAGTGGCACAGCTTTCACCCTTGGTGTGTGAAGACTCTGATTCGATCCCAGCTGGTGCCAAGTGGGCTTTGTGGCATAGAAACACAGTGTGTGTGGACTTCCTTGTGGTTCTTTAGTTTCCCTCCACTTACTTCATTCCACCAGTTCATTCATTCTCAACATCACTGTTTTCTTTAGCTTACAAAAGACTGTTTACTTGCCTACTAGTTTTATTATTGTGAACTGAAATCTGCGCGCACTTATCTTGAATACTTCTGTCCCCTTTTACTTTACAACTTGAGGTGGGAGGGTCAGGATAGATCTAGTGATATACCGCTGAAAGAAATGCTTCAGTACAGTGTCGAAAGCGGTATGTATTGTAATGTTACTTCCCTATAAAATATAAATTCACCCTTTCTCCCCTTCCCTTATTCGAATATAGTGAACCAACTCTTTTGCTGAAGAAAGATGCTAAGAGAAAATTGAACTATGTGTGTCTTAAAACTTTCTTTGAAGTGCAGTCTTTTGTATTTGTAAGGTTTAAGGTTTTGCGAATATGTTTTCACATCAATATGAAAAGATAGCGAGCCAAATGTTTAACCATGGACTCCTGCTGCGAACTGACCGTGACTAAACACCTGATCTCGCTCTGCTCATTTTCTCTCGCACACGTGAAATGGGTTTGTTGTTTCCAAAACAAATGGAAAGACAGTTATCTGGTGCTTTTGGGTATTTTCCCCGCACACAGGTATCATCTTTATGTTTTAATGATCAGAAGAAATATCAAAACCATCCGACACACATGATACGAAAGAGCGAACAGAGGGAGGCAAAGATTATAATAGACCAAGTTTTCCGCGTGGTACCGCGTGGTAACAATACTTCATACTTCTATCATTTGGTGCACATCTCTATGAAGTTGTTTTCCACATAAGTATAGCTTACTTCTTTTCGAAATAGCTCCTTCGTGTCACAGCTGTGTTTAGTTTTGTTTCGTGCTAGGATGAAAGGGAGGAATGCAACATTTGCTTCTCGGTGAACTTATATATATTATTAAGATGAGCGATAATAAGCGAGGTTTAACAAAGTGTGGCTTTTGGATCTACAATTTAGCGTGTAGTTGCAATCCGTGTTGAGAATCGAACCAAATCTATGTAAGACTGTTAACATTGAGCTCTTTTGTGGTAAAGATGAACTTCAGAAACACACAAAAGACTCGAAACATCAAGCTAATGTAAAGGAATTGCAAAATGTACTGCATCTTTTCTGTGGCAAGGGTTATGCGGTACACAGCAACACAAGAATCGTGTTAAGGCCAATATTTTTTTTTCTTTTGCCGAACTTAATATCCCCTTCCACACCATAAAAGAAAATATAATGTTTGTTAAAATAAAGTGCATCTAATATTTTTAAATTTTGTTTGTGATCTTATCATACATAATTATATATAATGCCTTTCATACACCGAGAATGAATTCAACTGTACGTCATAGTCCCTCTAAAGTGATATTTTTCAAACTTATTTATTGCTAGATATTGTAAATTTACGGTATCTGTCTTAGTGGGTGGGAAATTTAGCGTCTAATTGGAAAATTTCATGACTTCGGACAGGAATTCGCAGTTACGAAATTTGCATCACTGTCTTCTGAAAGGATGTCTAGAAAAATTACTACTGCAAAATAACTGAAAGCACAAGATGGATTTGATAGCCAAATTCACGTCATCTTGGTGCGTCATCATTTTTCTTTAAATACTTGTATTTAGTATTCGATTAGAGTTTAGTATACGTTTTAGCATCGAGGCTATATGAGACGTGAACTTACAAATTAACGTGGGATCAGAACCACAGGAGTTCCCACCGGAAATTAAACCTAGGTCACCCGCAACAAAGACGCATTCGCTAACCATATGGACACAAGGGGGTTCAATATTTGGTAATGTGTACATTAAGTTGTGGAATTGCACTTGTATAATGTTAGTATTCTACGTAGGTACGAACATAAATTATCACAATACTCAGCTTAATAAAGTATCTTTAAAAAAGAAAATGTCACTCTTTATGTTTCATTTCCTGGTTCGACTGAAGGATGATACAAATTCCAACGACCTTTCTTAGGATCCTACTTTATGCAGTAGATCAATCATAAACTGGGTGTTTGATACGGATATAAACTAAAAACTTACAAATATAATTTAAGTCACATTCAAATATCTTTAAACTAAAATTGAATGTATACATATGATGTGCCATTTACTAATTCATTTTTATCGTTTGTGTAAGAGTCATGTTAGTTCTTTAATACAAGTACATGAATACAGTTAGCTCTTCTTAATGAAAGTAAGTGGTGGCTGGTCTTTAAAATTAGTGTGGAAAGATAAGTAAAGAATCTGGCATAATTTAGAAAAATCTATCGTAATTCAGGCCCGTGTTTGGCATCATTGATTGTCTCAAGTGTAGCAACCCTGACTTAAAGGTTTTGCTTCGAGAAAGATGGATTCTCTGTTATGTATCAGATATATAGTCTCAAGTTTGAGCAGTATTCTCTATGACAAGCTTTGAAGCAGGCAGCATATCTGTTGAAATGTTATTTCTGAGTGTATGACTGGAATTAAGAACTCTTTTGAGTCAGTTCGACTTGTTTCTAGTTAAGGCTAGGTAAATCAATCCCCAGATAGAGAAATAGATTACTCTTATGTTATTACTTAGCAGGAAACATCTAACATTTTCACGGGAGACGGTGTCTGTTTATGAATATTGACATTTCCAAGTTTATTTAAGATTGCTAGCAATACCTGGTTTCCATAGTAATGGAACAAGTCGTAGGGATTTCAGAGTGAGAGCCTTATTTGAAACGTGAGCAAGGAGGGTCCTTGTTTACGAGGTTCAAATAATTCTTTTTAACCGCAGTCTGACTACATTCAACTGAGTGCTGAATACTGGACAAAGTTTTCGGTGCGAGAACTTGACGATTGTTTTTGTAGAAACTTAACCTCAAACGAAGATTCTGCTGAAGGCGCTTCGCCTCCTTCTCTGGTGAGAGGAATTATTTAATATTCAACCAATTCCATCCTATCAGAATTAGCCTTTTTTATGGAGAGTCTGTTTATAAACCATTCCATGTTTAGGACTTTAGGCCAGACAGCTTTCTGATTAATGAAATTGTCTTTAAGATGTTGAGGGAGTATGATGTAAGAAAACACATGTCCTGCTCTCTCATGATTAAAGCACAACTTAGCTGCGTTAAAGAAAATCGGTTTGAAGTTATGGTTTTATGAAGGCTAAAGTAGGCGACTTCACTCCGGACTGAAAAGTTGGTCTGTTATTTCATGACAGTTAACTTAAAGAAAGTCTTCTCAAATCAGAGTACCATTCTTAAGCACCAAAATATCCTGTATGGACTGTAGAAATGTTTTATTTATCAAAGTTTCCCTAAACGTGTGGTGTGTACTGCTCTGTGCTTGTTAATTACCCTACACAAACTTACCGGGCCGTTCAAATTTTTACAGGTAAAGAAGTACTATCAAATATAATTGGTCGCCCCCCACCTTATTACAGATGTCGGACATCGTAGGCTGGGCAGACTGGTAAAACAGGACAGGTAGCGAACTGTGGCGGAACAAACATCAGACTTTAATGCTGGGCAAAGTGGAAGTGTGTCTGAACACACAGTGCACCGAACACTCAAAACGATGGGCCTCCGCAACCGACGACCCATCCATGTGCGAATGTTCACAAAACGACATCGGCAACTACGACTGAAATGAACGCGTGACCATCGCCACTGGACCTTGGCGCAATGGCACATCGCGTTGCATTGTCTGATGAATCCCGATACCTTCTTCATCATGACGATGGGAGGGTGCGAATCTGTCGTGTTGCAAGGGAATCACTCCTTGACACCTGTACGTCGGGACGGAGACAAGCTGGCGGCGGCTTAATTAAGCTCTGGGGAACATTCACGTGAGCATCCATGTGTCTAGTGGAGCTTGAGCAAGGCACCATGACGCCGAGGTGTATCGCACACTGCTTGCAGACTACGTACAGCCCTTCATGACGACCATGTTTCCCAACGGTAGTGGAACTTTTTGACAAGATAATGCACCATGTCACAAGGCCAGGAGTGTAATGGAGTGATTCAAGGAACATAGGGACGAGTTCCAAGTGATGTACTGTCCCCCCAACTCGCCGGACCTGAATCCAATCGAATGCATCTAGGATGTGATTGAACGTGACGTTAGAGCGCATCATCCCCTCCCCGGAATTTACGGTAATTAGGTGACCTGTGTGTGCACATCTGGTCCAACTCTCTCCAGCGACCTACCAAGGATCATTGCGTGCATGCCAAGACTAGTCGCCGTTGTTATCCGTGCCAAAGGTGGACATACTGACAATTAGGTAGATAGTCATAATGTTCTGGCTGATGTGTGCGTATATTTTAATTCGTATATTTTGTCTCGACTCGAATTTCGAGACGTCTCGTCTCGAATTCGAGTCGAGTCGAGACAGAACATGTCGAGTCGAGACTCGAGTCGAGACAGAAAAATATTTTCGAGTCGAGACAGAAAAATATTTTCGAGTCGAGACACGAGTCGAGACAACATTTTCTCGAGACGAGTCGAGACAGGCTTAAATCTCGACTCGACTCGACTCGTGCGCATCCCTAGTTACAGGGTGCCCCATAATTATGCGTATGATGTTTCAAAGACTGCAGTAAAGAAACTAGCAACCTAACTTGAGCATAAAATTGAATTTAAATGCATTACCCTCATACGTTTCCTTACAGGAAGTTTAATCTGTTCTCCATGGCGTGGTCCACCAATGCGCCATCCAAATAATATGCCTGGAGACGAAGAGCAACCATCCAAATCGATATATGCCTGGAGACGAAGAGCAACCATCCAAATCAATACATGCCTGGAGACGAAGAGCAACCATCCAAATCGATACATGCCTAAAGACGGAGAGCAACGTTGTCACAAGCAGTTTGACAGATCCATACTTGTACCCTGTGGAATGAACTCTTCTGTGATAGCTTCCAGCAGTTCGGCCAAATTACGTGTGTGGTGTTGAAACACTTTGTCCTTTAAAACACCCCATAAGAAAAAGTCAGGTGGTCCTAATTTGGGAGATCGAACTGGTCACTCCACAGACCCACGTCGACCGATCCAGCGGTTCGGGGATGTTTCGCTCCGCCACTCTCGCACTGACATGACGTAATGTGACAATACCGTTATCCCCACTCTGAGGCTATATATATTTCTGAAATATGGAAACTTTTGTCCAGAATTACAAACACTACACTAAGTAAAACATCATAAACACAATTATGGGCCACCCTGTGTATATATAGTGGTCCATTTATCGTGATACGCTCTTGTAACTTTTAAACGAATAGACCAAAAGAAACTCTCAACTTTCGTATCTTGCAAATATCGACAAGAGAATATTGTTTGACATACTCTGCAATACAACGAGATTAACAGTATAGCCAAGCCACCATAAAGTTTTATTATTTTTTTTTCAAAATACATTACGTCAGGCTACTACATATTTCAAATCTAAATGTAAAACGAAAACTTATCTGATCACCCTTATTGGGCAGTGTTGCAAACTAAGGAGGTTACAATATCACAAATTTTGAAAGGTAACTAAATTTTGGAGGTTTCTACAGCAGTAACAAGCAAGTAACTAACAAGTAAAGGGTCCAAATGGATGCAACGAGATGTTGCGGGATGAGACATAGTGCACCTGATAGCTGATGTGAAAATGTGTGTATGTGCAAAGTTATAACGGCTGAGCGCCATAAGAAACAGAGAGGGAGGGGTCAAAGTTGGTGGGAGAAGAGCTACGCTATGTTATAGAAATGCATCAAATAAACTGTTGAATCGTGAAAATAGTGAAATATAGACTATGTAAACAGTGGTAGGTTTACATATTGGCAAAACAAAAAGAGTGGGTAGATAGAGCACGAACCTCCGCCTCCATCTTTAAATCCACAATTTTGAAATCAGCGATACTTTCTGAAATGGAAAGGTAGTCATGTGATATATCAGTTAGGGTCAGCATGTTCTCAAAAAACAATTATGAACTTTAGTAATTGTTATCTGTACTTATTTGGAAGATTTAGGATCAACTTTATAGTTATTGACGAAAATCTAGGAGACATACTCTATGTTGAAAGTTTGGATTATGACGAAAACAGACTTGACTGCAGTAGTCCACTTCTCATTCAGATATCACATGCTACGCTCCTCCCAAGTTGCTATTGCTTACGCAGATGGACAAAGAAAGTTGAGTGAAAAATATAGCAAGTGCTGAAAATATAGTGGTCTACGTACCGTAAGTAATAATTGCATTCCAATCTATCATATTTTATTGTGTTATGCACTGAGAAAAAAAATTGTAGGTGGCATACTTAAAAAGATAGGTTACATGCGTAATTCCTGTAGTTTTTGGACTTAACGTACAACAGACGTATAACTGAAAACGCATGTTTTATAATACTTTCTATATAAGTGTTCCATCTTTACGTACTTTCCGTATGAAACAATGTAGGCGGTCAGGATCTCACATACAAATGGACGTATATAACATATAGTTGACGATAGTAACATAAGTATATGCATGTGATATACGGAAAACTGTTAGATGTCAGACATCCTGCAACGGCGTGATGTAACATCTAAGGGCAGTGCCTATGTAGCATACGGATAACGTATGCTCCGTTCTGATTTCTATAGTAAGCAAGAGGATACCGTATATTTGTAGAATATACCGCTGTCCGGAGAACGGATTTTTCTCTGTGTGGTCTCTATTAGTAAGTATATCATTTAACAAAAGGTAGCTACATAAACTCCACATTGTTTTCGACCAAAAGCGAAAAAAACAGCGGAAGCGGTTCTTCCAGACCGGAACAGTTCTCTTCGGCACTATATGAAGCAAATTGGAAGTAATGTCATAAATAATAATGTACTAATATGCAACCTGGGCATCACATTTCACTGTTAGTTTTCTTAGCTTGTAGATATATTTAGCTCACTTTGTTTTCGTATAATTCAAACTTTCAATATACGAATATCAGTCTCTTAGATTTTCGTAAGTAACTATAAAGTTGATCCTAAATCTTCCAAATAAGTACAGATAACGATTACCAAAGTTTATATTTGACTTTTCGAGAACATGTTGGCCCCAATTGATATATCTAGAAAAGAAACATTTTCGTTAATGCGATATTTGCGAAACGTTAAAAAAAAATGTGCATATGTTTCAGGAAACCTTAAACTTTTCGTTTCACAGCCAGAAATCATATTATCGCGAATTTTTGCGACATCGGCGTTACTTGCGATAAATGCGAATAAAAACGAAAACGTGGAATCTCTGCTAATTTTTGCTAATAACAACCAAAAAGCACGTTTCTAATATTATTTAACGTAAAAAAACGTTGCATTTACGAAAGAGCTCTGGGAGTTGTTTGATGCAGAAACTGTTTCACTTCATAAAGATCTAGATATCAACAAAACTGAACTGTTATTTCTATATTTGACTGTATTTTGTGGTGAAAATGTTCATGATCTCTTGGTTGCTTACGATGAATTTAAAATTAAAGTTATTGAAGTTCTCAACAGTGCGGATAAGGAAGTTAACATTGTTTCATTGTTTAACTGTTTAAAAGTTACCCACAGGTCTTTTGGTCAGCTCGTCAGCTCGTTATGTTCTATATGGTTGCCAGTCTCGAGTGTTCACGCCGAGAGATTCTTTTCCAAGTATAATATGATTGTTACTGAACAAACTTAAAATAAGTATTGGTAATGTTTTGTTGTATGTTATCCTTTAATTAAGGATGAGTTTAGAGGAATTGTTTTAACTTTTGCAATAATATTTGTATTTCAGTGAATACATTAGCTAGAATGTGCACCTAATCAAGGTATATCCTCATTTTTTGTATTAGATATACACCTTACAACCAAAAATATACTGTTTACAAGTTCCATATTAAAAAAAAAAAAACTTGTGCTACATTTAAAAAATGCGACATAAATTCGAAAATTGTGATAAATGTTGCTACAAAATATCAAAATTAATGCGAAGAAGTGTCGTTTCTAGATATACCGCATGACTAAATTTCCATTTCAAAAAGTATCACTGATTTCAAAATGGTGGATTTCAAGATGGCGGCGGAGGTTCATGATCTATCCTGTCCATTCTTCTTTTGCCAATATGTGAAACTACCACCGTTTACATTGTCTATCTTTCATTACTTTTACGATTCAACAGTTTATTTCTATAACACAGCATAACTCTTCTACCACCAACTTTCACCACCTCCCTCTCCGTTTCTTATGGCGCTCAGCCGCTATAACTTTACACATACACATATTTTCACATTCTCTATCAGGCGCACTATGTCTCACCCCGCAACTCCATTCCTCCATTTCGACCCTTTATTTTTAAGACGGGTAATAAACATCCAAAGTTCCTTACTGCTCAATACTATAATCGTCATATGACGTATTTCGAAGAAGTAAAAACAAAGTGACAGAGAGTTGAAAATTTTACTTTCATTTGAAAAAAAAAAATCTTAAATAAATATCAATGCTAATTACGTAGATGGTTTTTCAATGAGCATAAAGTTTCTAATGTCATTTACAGTAATTTTATACCTCAAATCATTTAGGAGAAATGAATCAAGTGAGTTTCGTTTCATAGTTTCAAACTATGGTAGGTTTCCAAACTGGGAATTTAATATTAGAACTTGAAGTAAATGAAATGAAATGAAATCTTAAGTTTTGCGTCCCACGCTTATGCTGGTTAGGCTAAAGACGACGGTAAAACATGAAGTAGTACGTAAATAACTACTGGTTGCAATAGATTAATAAGACCAAAGCCGTTTTTCCTCTGTGAAAATCTGTATTAAATCCGGAAATAATATTAAATTTGAAACAATTTTATTCTTGGAAGAATATTCGGATAGTCATGGTACGTTGATTTGTGACGCTGAATTGTTTGCAGAAGACCGCTTCTCGGTATCTGTTATCGCTTTCATTATATGATAATAAACGTTAAAACTGGAAATTACGAATTATAGCCAATTCCGTTATGAATATGGGGGCGCGGTGGCTCAGTGGTAGAGCGTTCAACTCCGGTGCTTCGGGTCCCTGGTTCGATCCCAGCTCGCGCCGTGTGGACTTCGTGGTGGACAAATACCGTGCTCGTGGGTTTTCTCGGGGTTCTCCCGTTTCCTCCCACTTTCTTCATTCCAACATTTCACTCATCTCTCATTATCACCGTCTCCTTTAGCCTAACCGGCATATGCGTGGGACGTTAAACTTAAAGATTTCATTTCATTTTTCCGTTATGAATATAAGTTATCAGAATACCTAGGTATATGGCACCTATTCATGGAACGTTAACTTGGTTGCAATAAACCTTATCTGGATAACTCCTACCATTTTGTTCTGATACCTGTCGACAGATGGACGGTCGGACGGAGAAAGCTGTTCTATAACACTTTCGACACTTATGCATAATATAGTTTGTAAGTCTAAAAGATGGTTAAAGTTGATATACTGCTTAAAACGGCATATTTTTGGAACTTTTTAAAACATTTTTATTTACTTGCCTTCTCCAACATGAACCTCCAAACTTTTTAGCCTAAGGGACACGTTGACCTTTTCACTAACAAGTAACACTTCCGAAGTGTAACACTCGATTTTGATTTTTAAAAAAAATGGCAGGTAGATACTACACATGAAATAAACGAATATGTTTTTGTTTTATTTTCTGCTGAAAAACGGTTTTCGAGGCCCCCCACCCAAAATTTTAAAAGTTGACGCCCGAAAGCCAAAAACTAGTGAACCGAAGTCAACGAAATTGTACACACACATATTGTAGTCACAACATGAGAGAATAAGTGTTTCGTATATTCCTGGAAAAAACGGTTGGGTGGGGCACGGACCCCTCCTAAACTTTGATCACGAAATATCAAAAGTGCTAGTAACAGTATGTCAGATGTGTGTAAAGGACATGAAAAAATGGAACGAAACTTTGTGTATGAACAATGTGCATAAAATAAACGAATACGGATTTTTTTTATTTTCTGCGGAAAAACAGTTTTAGGAGGCTAAAGCCCCACCCAAAATTTTGAAATTTGAGGCCCAAAAGGCAGTGACTTGAATGACATTGTGCACAGATATTGTAGACGTAAAATGAGATAATTGCGTTTCGTATTTTCTTGGGAAAAAAAGCGGTTGAGTGAGACACGGACCTCCTAAACCGTTGATTACGAAATATCAAAAGTGCAAATAAGCATACTTCAGAAGTTCCTAAAGAATATGGAGAATTGCAACGAAAGAGACAATTTGCAAAACAATAAATTAAATGTGTTTCAATTTATGCGGAAAAACAGTGTTGGGACCCAGGCCCCATCCGAAAAACAAGTAAATATTACCGTAAAAGCGCAGGAAGGAGTGGACCGAAGAAAATTAAATTGTGTGTAGATGTTATATAGACTCTATGTAAAATAAGGTCTTTCGTGTTTCTCAAGTGTCCCTATCCGTTTTGCTTGAAATTTGCCACATCCACAGCAAACTGGAAATAAATCGACACGTGTTTTGGTTTATGCGGAAAATCATTGTAAGTGTTAAAAGTGCTTCCTGAAGTACCATAAAATACGCTATACTGTTAGTGCTTGTAGTTGATGTGCCAAATTTGAAGAAATCGGATAGAGACACTTGTGAAACACGAAAGGTCATACAATTTCATTCGCTTCGGTCCACTCCTTCCGCCACTCAACGCCTCGGTCCACTCAACAGTTTTTTTTCTTCTCAGGAAAATACGAAACACGTATTTCCTCATCTTACCTCTACAATATTTGTGCACATTTCAATCACTTCGGTCCACTTCTTCTTGCCTTTCGGGGTCAAATTTCAAAATTTTGGGTGGGGTCTTTTGCCCCCTAAAACCGTTTTTCCGCAGAAAATAAAAAACACATATTCGATTATTTTGTGTGTAGTATATACTTGCCAAACTTTATAAAAATCGGAGTGTTACACTTCGGAAGTGTTACTTGTAAGTTCCAAGGCCCAAGACCTACCTAGCTCATAATACGAACATCTGTAGCGCCATCCTTTGTAAATCGTCAATTATGCTTGGTTAGTTAAAGTATACGGTACTCTTTTGTAGCGAGTAGTAGATCTCGAACACGTTCTTGGTAAGTTCTTTTGTGTGATTGCTTGTCTGGAAGATTTGAGTACTTTCTCGTGTTTCCGGTTATGATCTACACACCGATCATGTGTGGTATAAGTACAGGAGAGAACTGAGTGTTGGACAATTTTAACTTCTGGGTTGAGAGCGACGAGTGCGATCCGAAAAGTGAAATATTTGCTATTAGTGTGTTTTGTGACTTGGGTTTCTTAGTAAAAATACAGGGTTGCTCATAAGTCTTAGTACAGTGGATTATTTTGGAAACAAACATGAGTAAAGCAAATCTGACTACCGGAAGGAAGACTTGGTTAAAGGAACTACCGATTAATGCATGCGTGGCGAATGGCGGCCATCTTGGATCCAGGTTATTTTTTTTTCAAATGGGAAGGTAGGCGTGCGACAAGTGAATTAACACTATTTTTTGCAGGGAAATGCAGTCCCACAAGCAGAAATGCGTTATCATGTCCAGTTTCAAACTTATGGCGCCCCAAAATCCCACCTATAGGATGTGCTCCACATGTTGCCCGTTATTGCAACACACAACCGGAGTCTCTTAATCCAGTCCTTCTGAATCCATAACAACACAGCGGGGGTGATGCTATCACAGGCGTCCTGAATACGTCCCTGTAGGCGTGCAACATCCCGAATCTTCTCCTGATACACCAAGTGCTTTAAGTGTTCCCATAAAAAAAATCCAAGGGATTGAGGTCCGGTGACCGGTCTGGTCACTTCAAAACGCCTCGGCGACTGATCCAACTTCTAAGAAGGTGCAGATACAACAATTCCCGCACAGGAAGCGCATAGTACGATGGGGTACCATCGTGCTGAAAATATCGCGGCAAGGTGGCATCAGAGCGGAGAAGTAACGGAAACACCAACTCCTGTAACATGTCCAGATATCGGACACCATTTAGGGTACCATGAATGAATAAGGGCCCTATGATCGCAAAACACAGTGTTCATTGGTATGTCCACTTCATTGCCCTGCAAAACACCGTGTTAATTGATGTGTCTTATTAAAAAAATGGATCCAAGATGGACGCCATTCACCAATCATGCATCAATCGGTAGCTCCTTTACTCAAGTCCGCCCTCCGCTGGGTCAGATTTGTTTTAATCAGGTATGTTTCCAAAATAATCCACAGTATTAAGACTTATGGACCACCCTGTACAGTGCGCTTAATACTGACTAGATAAAACCAATGCATTCTATTTATCCATAGCCCCAGCCTGTAATGGTATTAACTAACATTATTTTGTTTTGAAGTTATGTGCCTTTTCTGTGTATTTGTATAAATATGAACAAGAAACGATATATAGTTAGTGCAGATTATTTAAAGTACAATGGTATATCAATATCCCTTAATTTGATCAAATAACAAGAATAGTGTAATGTGTGTAATTTGCAATGAAATAATACAGTCCTCAAAGAATACAATATAAAACATCATTATGAGATTCAACATTTTCAGAATTACTACAAATGTACAGGAATATTATGGTTGGAAAAAATATGAATATTTTGAAAACGGCTTAAAATCTCAGCAATTGTTTAAGAAAGTAAAATCTCCATTTCGAAGAGTTTAGTCAAACACTATCTACCTTTTCTTAAGTAATATAATATTTCAAGGTAGATAGTACCTTCTAACTGAATACTTCTTTCCAAACAATTTTAAAAATTAGTCTAAATGTTTGCAACAGGACGGGCAAGATATTTGACGAGACATCTCGTATATCAGGCATTTGTCTCGTCCCGTCTTGGATTCCGCACTGTCGTCTCATCTCCAATATTGTATCATTTCTGAGACATTTTCCCGTCTCTTTGCATCCTTAAGCGCTTGAGACTCGATTTAATAATTGATGTCAACATAAATTAAGGAGTTCTATATAATAGGGCCTCACACCGGCATAGGCTCTTTTAGGGAGATTTCATTTCGAAATATTTTGGTATTAATTCTATACATATGTAAAATTTCATTTCGTTATCGTAAGTCTAGATGTTGCTACAGTGAAGGAATAGAGATCGTCGTGAGACGAAAGCGAGTTTCTGCTGCAGTTCTGTTCGTCAGGTAGTTGTTTGAACATCGTTGAACATGTCGCAGTGTGCTAGTACGAATTCGAACATGATCTAAAGAAACAGAAGATACACTCAAAAAGCGTAATGCAAAAAAGCAAGAAAAGGAACTCAGGTTAGAACAATATAACGGCAAAGATATTGCCGAAAAGCAATTTGCATTAGTGAACAGGTGTTGTAAAACAACTTAAATACTGAAGAACAACAAGAGTTGTTTGCTCGATTTTACGCAAGTGGTTCAAAGGAACAACAAGATGTCCTGCTGTACAGAGTATATGTACTCAGCCAAAGAACGTGCCGTATGGAGTTTGTTCTGTTTTCTGGGCCCAAATGTTGTTGCTTGGTACGAGGAAGTGTTCCGTCAAGCCCAAACTGTAAACTAAGAACCAGAGAGCGAGGATGCAGACCATCTTCATGAATATGTCTTACCAGCCATGCATATTGTATAGATTGTTTCCAGTGCCCAGGATTTTTACACGTCCAGTTTCTACATAATGCATGCACTAATTTAATGTACTATTGTTACACATTTATTGTTATGTTTACTTTATACTGTCTTCCTTACTTTGCAATTACGTTTCTCAATTCATACTCACAAAGTTTATCACACAACTGCGATACATATGCGCGAGAATCCTGCAGTCTTTTTCTCTAAAAAAGGGCCTATGTAAGTATTTCTAAAAGCATTCATATTTATGTTACAGTGAAACAAACTGTTAGTTTCTTTGTATTTTTAGAAGAAAAAGAATAAATCCATGTTTCTAGGGCTGCCCAAAATTGCGAAAAGCTAAATTTCAACAGGCCCTATTTCGAATTCCAGAAACTGTGGATGGTAGTTCTTATCAGCGTAAAGGAAGACCAACATACACAATCCAAAAGTGTATATTTCATCAATTGTCAATAGGTGTAGAGGGTATTCCCTACAGGGTATAATTCTCAGATATGCTCTCAATAGAGGTTTCAGATATACACTGATTTCAAGAAGGATCCAAACCAGATAGGAATTAAGCCTTGACAACGATGTACACCAAGTACTTGGAAGGGAAGTCGGAAGTGTTAGGAACCGGCAGCTTCATGTTTTTTGGTGTTCGGAATAACGTGTGATGATATGTATTTCGTCACGGTATATTTAACCTTTTCTTCACTTACAAGTGTGAAAGAGAACATCGCAGGATACGTTTTCCCGAGTACGAGAGACCCTTCTGCTGACGATCCTCAACACTTCCAAAATCGCGCCAAAGGATTCCGTGTTCACTGCTATCACGGTTTATCGTTTGGCTACTTTGGACCAATCATAAAGACAGAGCATATTTGAAAGTTCGGTTGATGGCATGTCTGGGAAATTCACCCTGCAGGGAATACTCTGTACACCCATTGAAGATTAATGAAACATGCATTTTTGGATTTCGTATGTGTGACTCCCTTTACGCTGATAAGGACCACCGTCTACAGTCTCTCGACTTCGAAATAGGGCCTCTTGAAATTTGGCATTTTCGCAATTTTGGGCAGTCCTAGCTCTGAAACTATACATTTTTCGTCATAGGCCCATATGAACGTTTTCTCTTATTTTGATGTGAGGAATCACCTCTTACAGTTTGTCGGCATAGTTCATTAACACCTTGTATATATCTATATCCATCTATATATATATATATATATATATATATATATATATATATATATATATGTGTGTGTGTGTGTGTGTGTGTGTGTGTGTGTGTTTCAAGTGTTTACAAATTGTCCCTCCTCTTTAGAGAGAGGTACGGGAAAACTCACATCGACAGCAGCGCCAGAAGGGGTACACTTGAAATAGAAACGCTCTAGTATGCCTTGTTATCGGTGATTATAATAAAGTGAAACCTACGAAACCTCTGACTAGACTAAGTTCGTTATTGTTCCCTCCCTTCTGAGCATCTTGCCCCTTTCACAGTGTTGTCGGACCTGATTTTCACCCGTACAAACGAACACTGCACATCTCGTAGAGGGCTCAATTGAGACCTGTGAACGCACACAATGATGAGTAGAGAAAGTGCAATCGGATTTGAATCAACTAGGGCCTCTCACTGTGGTGCGATGTTGCAACATAGAGATTAGCTGCAGTTGGCAAGAGAGACCTTGCAGAAATATTTTCAGCTTTTACATTGAAAGAATGTAAAATCACAGCAATAAGACGCAATGATTTTCTGTTTTAATTTCTAGCAGACTTAAGATTGTGTCTCCCCATTTGAATACGATAGTGTTTCCACTTTACAGGTAACACTTGTGATTTCTAATTCATAAACATACTTTGAAAAAAGTTGCTTGGTTGCTACATGGTTAGAATACGAGTGGCGTCAGAGCTCCAGATTCGGTTCCCGAAGGTCTCACACGATTCTAAATTTCACATTCACCTATGGAGCCAAGCCTAACGTAACTTCAGTGTCTCTAAGGTTTCATTTCGGTTTAGTGTCCCTTGTGTCACCAGTGTTATATGATACATGAACCTACAGCTTAACATGAGATCCGAACCAGATAAGCTCCACAGAGAATCGAACCCAGGTAGCCCGCCCTAAAAGTTCATATCCTAACCATATACTCACAAGTGAACTCGTATAAAAATTATTATTATTATTATTATTATTATTATTATTATTATTATTATTATTATTATTATTATTATTATTATTATTATTATTATTATTATTAATGTTTACTTTTTCATAGCAAGCTTGCATCAGAGAGGAATTTATATGCTGTTTCCAAGCTATACCTTGAACTAAAGAATAAAAATTAAGATAAAGCACGCTTAAATAACACTTTTAAATTTCATTACTACAAGCAGTGCAGTAAGTGCACAAAGCGACCTGTTTAGTTGTTACTTCACTAAATTCTAAACTTCACCACCCTTTTTCATCAAGGTCATTTACTCATTTTAAGTTTAACATTCCAAGATTATGTTCCGAAGGCAAGAGAATTTTTACTTCACTAAATTCTAAACTTCGCTACCCTTTTCATCAAAGTAATTTACTCATTTTTAGTTTAACATTCCAAGGTTATGCTCCGATGGTAAGAGAATTGTTACTTCACTAAATTCTAAACTTCACCAGCCTTTTTCATCAAAGTCATTTAATCATTTTAAGTTTAACATTCCAAGATTTTGCTCCGAAGGTAAGAGAGAAGGTGATTATGATAATGAAGTAAATGATGGAATGAAGAAAGTGGGAATACCGAATAAAGCGGGAAAATCCCGGGGAAAATACCCAATCACGGAGTTTGCCCAACACAAAAGCCATTGGACGCGAATTGGAAGCAAACAAAGGACCCAACTGCATAAAAGCTGAAAGCTTTACTATTGGGTAACGGTGACCCGTTCTTGAAGATCGTATATTCGTTGCAATATTCATTATGAGTATATAAGATCTTAGAAGACGAAAAAGGCACATCTATTCATTACTCTTAGATATGAAATAAATGTCACCTTATTAATTAATTTCATACTACAGTGCCATAAATTTTGGTTAAATATTTCATACTTTATTTTCTATTAGTTTTATGGAAACTACTTTTTGTTTTCCAATTCATCAATTGTTGAAAAACTATTTCATAATAACGTCAGCGCAACTAGTAAGAAAAGCTGATAATGGAAACACTGCTTCAGCGTACGGGCTTCAGTTTTCTTTTGCTTGATAAGAACTGACCCATTGTGCTGGTTTATGCGTTGACTCGAGGCATAGTTCCATTTTATGTGCCCAAAACTGGTGAATGTTTTTTTTGAAACATTGTTGTGTCTTTTTGGATAGTCAGTGGGAGTCATTATATTCAGGGAGTCAGGGAGCCTGTGATATATTATTATTATTATTATTATTATTATTATTATTATTATTATTATTATTATTATTATTATTATTATTATTATTATTATTATTATTATTATTATTTAATATATTGAGGTGAACTCACATGGTCAAGGGTTTAATCAGGGGACCATTAGCACCAGATTAGAGCGCTCTACATATTTTACATTTAAAAAGTATACATTATTATTTGTAAAAAAAAATCGTCTTCTTCTTGACCATATTATCTTTTCTATTTTTCAATTTACTATTATTTTTTCTACTTTACTTATTATGATTATCTTTTCTACTTTACATATTATGATTATCTTTTCTACTTTACCTATTATGATTATCTTTTCTACTTTACCTATTATGATTATCTTTTCTACTTTTCATATTAGGATTATAATTTCTACTTTACCCATTACGATTATCTTTTCTACTTTACCTATTACCACAGTGACACGAACATAGAAACTTCGAGGAAAGTTAAAAATCCGCCATGCTCTACAGAAGGACTCGAACTTCCAACAAATTTCACTTCACGATCGTCAGCCTAATACTTTATGTCGCTTGACATCACACAGATACCGCTGAGTCACATTGATTCTTAAAAGAAACTTCGTCAATTTCGCGCACCGAACTAGCGATATCGTACATTATGACGAAATCACGTCTAGTACTATATTTATTCCGTTGGTATTATTCCGATAAGTTCTTATTGTTGTGTTCTGAATTCTGAGTTTCTTTTAAAATTTATTGGTTTTCTTCTTTTTTTTTTCAATGGTCTGAAAAAGCTAGTCAATTTTCAAGTGGGCACCTCACTCTACCGTAGTTTAATTTCTTTTCTATCTCTCCCTATTTTTCTCTCACTTTTGCTTTCTGCCTCTGCTGTTCTTCGATTCTCACAGCATCCTTTATTGATTGGTCCTTTTTAGTGTTTAAGCACTTTGATTGTTCCCATGTTTATCGGGTCGATATGTGCGAAGTGTTTCTTTTAATCCATTCTTTCCTCGAACAAGTCTCTGAAAGAAAGAGGCAAACTTTTACTTGGAAAGCACATCTCATGAATGAAACAAATTGTGAATTGCTCTTGTAGCTGAAAGGTAAATAGTTTCTACATTTCATGCGATAGCTTTAGGTTTGATACTCGGTGAGGTTCAATATATTTCAGATTTCACGACAAATTATAGGTTCACATGTCTTTCACCTAGGATTCTGCAAAGAGCGTTGGATTCAAAAAAGAAAAAAAAACACTTTATTCGCATAAATATTGTTACCATACTTCCAAATTATAACATGAATATAGGAAATCTTATAAAATGATAAGTATGTCGAAAGGAGCAGAAATGATAAAATACATCGAAAAATTGTTTTCTGATATGTACTGAGTGTCTTAAAAATTGATTTTGTCTCCATCCAGATTCCTCCAGTGTTATTCAACCAGAGGTATGCATTTCCAGTGATAAGTTCTTAGGAATATATTTCGTTAACAACGATGACTATTACTCCTGTAAGAGTGAATTTGTATTCCATTCTACATGGATTTCCGAGAATAAATTGTTTCGAAGGGTAAGCATGGTTGGAATACCACTGTTATTTTCCACTGGAGTGGTTAAGCGGACAGCATACGCACACCTGGCATGGGAGACCCGGATTTGATTCCCGGCGGGAGCTCACGCAGATCGGATCCCACGTTAAGCTATTCATCCATGTTTCATTTAGGCTCGCTGCTGAAAGAGACGCTAAAACAAAATCAACAACTCTTCCACTGCACTGGAAGTAGTAGAAAATCACTCCCAGTTTTGAATCTTAACAGCAATAGGCCAAGAGCGATAGCAGATAGCAAAATAAGGTTTCCCGATATCGATGCACTATCTCAAAAATACGCGTAGATTATGTTTCTGCTCTTATCACAGATACACTAAAACCGGAAGCGGTTTGAATTTCATGCAATTTTCAGTTTCAATATTGATTCTCTTACAGCGAAAGCAGTAATAAATAATGACAAACGGTTTCTTGAAATGAATTTATTTTCCCAAGAATAGTCTTCATATTTATATTTAACCTCCACATTCCAACCAGAAAGCCCCAAAATTGTAAAATTTAGAGATTCGTCCTTAATTACAATATGGTTAACACGACGAAAGATACTGAAATATTTTTTATTATTATTACTTCAGCATTTTAAGAGACTTTTTTTCTATCTTTATAACTATACTACCACGAGGTGTGGTTGGAATTAATTACAATTTACAACTTGAATACTGATATTCATTGGGCAATAAATCACTTTAAAGAGTTTGGTTTATTAATAATTATTTTATATATTTACAGTCTGTCCGTATAATTGAGATCCCCACTCGAGCTCAGCACCGGTTCTTCCTCTACCCTGAGTCAGCTTCAACTGCCTGTTTTCCACCTGGCACCCAAGTTTTGTTGTCCTGGTTGCCAGGTGTTTCCTTTCGATTGACCGAGAGTAGCTGGAGGATCAAGCCCAACTCTCATGAAAGGCAAGAACTGGCAACCAGGGTAACAAAAACCTATAAGCCAGGTGAAAAACAGCCAATTTGAGCTGACTGAGTGTACAAGGAGGACCTGTGTTGAGCGCGCGTGGAGATGTATCTGTCCGAAAAACAATAACATCCAGAATTATTTGATAGATCACTATCAGTTTCGGTCAGGGTGTAGGAATCAAATGTTAGTAATCGAGTTCCTTCATGCAAGTGATCCCTCTAGTTGATCCCAAGATATAGACAATCAAAAATCTCAGGAACTACTTTATGGATCACCATCAATTTGGGCAGGGAGCGAGAGATGAATTCGAAGGTAACAGGCACGTCAGCGATGGTAGGTATACTCATAAGCGGGGGTTGTGAAAACATGTGGGTTTTTCCAATGATGCGAGTTTCAGTAGTACTTGTCATATTTTCATACTTAGCGCTCCACTTGTAAACATAAAATACAGGTTTTGTACACTGTCCAGAAATAACCGTCAGTGGTAAGTAGTATCTAGCAGTCGCCTTTCTTATGCACTCACCTATTTTATCTGCCGTAGAGCACTTGTGATGATTTTGCACAAGTAATCCTTCACTTGTAAACCTGAAATATGTATGTTATTTTGTATTTAATTCTATCGGCTCCAGAAGTTCATTCCTTAAAAATACGTGTTCTTATGCAAAATATTGTTTTTTTTTTGTTTTTTTTTGTAAATCTTCCAACATGGTTGTAACAAAAATATACCAGTGCCTACGAGATGCGGCACAAAAATAACCTAATTGTACCTGTATTACTAAAAATAATTAACATAATGCATATTATTTATGCAAGGGTAAAGGTTTTTCATATCTCCTTTACCTAGTACAGTAAACTGGACTCACCCTTCTCAGCCATTCCTGAGATAAGCGACAAAGTGTGAACACATGTGTGAGTGCGTTATCGAGCGTGAAAGTAGAACAAAGGATGAACATCTCGTGAATCTTCGAAAATCTGCCATTGAAACATTTCAAATGTTGAAGGAAGTTTATGGTGAAGCCTACATGTCAGGGACACGAGTATTTGAGTGGCACGAAAGGTTTTTGAAGGGTAGGAAGAGCTGTGATTTTGATGAATGAACAGGCCTCACGCGTTATTCTGTAAGTGAAAGAAATATCGAAAATGTTCGTCCTGTTGTGAGAAATGACCGCAGATGGAGTGTTAGAGCAATTGCTGAGGCTGTGAACTTGGACAGAGAGTCAGCTAGACGCATCTTAAGGGAAGAAGTACAAATGCGAAAAAAATGTGCAATGCACCGCCTCACAAGGCCCTATCCATACAGCAATTTTTGGCTCGAAAAAACATTGTAGTGTTAGAACACCCGCTGTACTCGCCTGATTTTTCACCTTGTGATTTGCTTTATTCCCGAAAATCAAATCTGAACTGAAAGAAACATATTTTAATCTCCGTTAATGGGGTTAGAGAGAAAACGGAAAATGTTCCGAAGACCCTTGCAGAACATGACTTCCAGAGATGGTACATCCAATGGCAACAGCGAATGAAAAAGTGTGTTGAAGCAGAGGAGGACTACTTTGAAGATGACACCACCGACAGGAACCAATAATTAAGTACTCTGAGATATTACTTTAGTCTCGCACCTCGTATATATATATACGATACATTGAAGATAGTGCAACTTAAACTTTGATTTATAAATATCTTTATAAACAAAACAGAATTATATATTCCCCATTAATTGTGTAGGTTTGTGTGCTTTCTTGGAACTGTGCTTTTAGAATCGCTTTTTCGAAAATGGAGTTAAGCCGAGGTCAAACAGAAGCAATAAGCTTACCGTAAGGAAACTCGTAAAGTTGAATTCTCGATTCCTAACGTTTTTCTTCTTTTTTGCTCTCTCTCTCTCTCTGTTTTCTTTTCTCTCTTTCTCTACTTCTCCTTTCTATGTTGGTCCGGGGGAAAGGGGGGAAGAAAGTGGTTTCTTCGGTGCGCATCCCCCTTTACCTCTCTTACTCTTTGCAACATCTGACGTTTAACCCCACCCTCCCACTTTGTTGACATTATCACGTACAAGCAGACCGTACGGCATTCATTTCCTATGAAAATATTCCGAAGTCTTCTCGAAGCCCAGATTGGAAGTGAAAACGAGGTGGTAGTGCGAGGAGCCGCTGGGTGGAATAAAGGACAACCTGTAAAGCGAGAAGGATAGTGAAAATCATAGGAAAGAAATTTTCTCCCTGCTCTTGTCTGCAACTAAGTTTTATGTTACCGCAAAGGGAAAAGAAAACAACAACTTAAAGAAAAAAGAAAGAAAGAAAATATCTTTCCGAAGCGAAGAAGCTAGCTGCTACATCTTGGTGTAGCAAGTTTCCTAGAAGGCAAGAAAACAAAATCTGAGACAAGCATAAAAATACGGTTACTGAATTTTGATTCATGTATTTCTTTTCTAAACAGGATGTTTTCATATCACCTACATACAACCCTACAGAAGTGAGAAAGAAATTTCCATTAGAATATTGTAAATAATAATAATAACTAGTTATACAATAATTGCAAACTTGGAGCAAGGAGATGGTCCTTTATTGATTATTCATAGAATTTCTTAGTGTATCAATTGTTTCCATGAACAAATACGTGAATTTAGCATGTCAGCCTAAAAGCATAATGGCTTAAAAAAAATTGTGTCCGTACAACGAAATGTAAAGAGTTTCACCCTATTTCTAATGCTAAAAATTCTATTACCCATTGTTTACAATGAAAATTTGAGCGCCAAATTCTTTTCAATGGTTAAGTCTATGGGCAATCCGTTTATCGGTGATTATTCCTCAGTTACATGTCTGATCGGGGCATGCTGCCCCTTACAACTCTCGACGCGTGCTTTCAAATCACCATGTCAAATTTGGTTGAGAACGGTTTTGGCATAGTCGAGAAGTATCCGGACAAACGAACACCTTCGAAAAATTGTGTTCTCAGACAAAACGAAAAGTTCTTCGCCCTATTTCTAATGCTGATAACTATATTTTTCATTGTTTACATTGAGAATTCACGCGCCAAATGCTTTTTCATGGTTAAGTCTATGAGCATTCCGTTTTTCGGTGATTATTCCTAAATGGTATGTCCTATCGGAACATGCCACCCCTTAGAACATTCAGCGTGTGCTCTCAAACTACCAGGCCAGGGTTTGGATAAGAAAGGTTCAAACATCGGAGAAACAGATTCGGAGAAACCAACGCCTAAGTCCAGTAAAGAGGGGATTCACTTCAATAATACACAAAGAGAAACATCTTAAGTGGACAGAATGACAAGTACACACATTACAGAATATTAGTTTTCAACTTTCGTTTACGTGATGCTTCTCTTTAGTACGATAATGTATCTGACGTCACAGTCTTCCGTACGGATTCTCACCAAGAAGGAAGGATCTGTCCATTAACCTAAGCCAGTGGTGCCATGCAGCAAGATTATCTAAAGCGTAGTCGATGACTTTGCAGGAATAGTAATATAGATTGTAAATTACGCGTAGCCTGCCAACACTTGCTCGCCTACATTATTTCTTCCTCTCCATTTCTCATCAGGTTTTTATTTTCTGCCTTTTCAATATTGTAAAGCTGTGTCCGTACTACATATAACCACCAGATGAAAAAGACTGGCATTAAAGAAAGCTCTCAGTACAAGGTACATTGGAAGCAGTGACCAAGTAAAGACATATATGAAGGAGTTTCTCCGTATGCAGAACATGCATTTTTCCAAGAGGTAGTTTTCAACATAAAAAGACAATAATACAAGTGCACCAACATCTCTGGTTCTTCTCTGGAAAAATAAAATTTAGTATTTTCCCAATACGGAGAGTATCCCGATTTCACTACATATACATACGTATATATATATATATATATATATATATATATATATATATATATATATATATATGTGTGTGTGTGTGTGTGTGTGTGTGTGTGTGTGTGTGTGCATGTTTCAGATTAACCGAGATGCATGGAAGAAATTTAACCAAATTTGGTACATTTATTGCTTACAATCTACAAAGGGCAGAGACAAGATCGCCCTAGCATATCTAGGAAGAGTGGGAGTGGGATCACTCAAACACACACACACAAAAGCATATATATATAATTACTTTTGTATTACTTTTGGTACATGAGTGTACTTTGGCCTACCTTACGGTGACGGAGCATGACAGGTAAATTAATGTTTACAGCTAACTCATCGATTTTTACCTCTATAAGTGAGACATCGTCTTTTTCAACTTCTAAATAAGAAACTCGTTAAGTGAGACATCTCTATAAGTGGAATTAAGTTGGTCGATCCCCCTCTCGATCCCACTTATCCAGGTTTTATTGTATTTTAATTGCATTAGTGTTTTAATACAGGTTTTATTGTATTTTAATTGCATTAGTGTTTTAATACGTATATACTGTTTTAAATTTCAAGTCTTCGACTTCGACATCGAAAAATAAGACGATGAGGATTGGACGGTATTGGAGTGTAAGATAGAAAAATAATTTATGTCTTGTGCTGAGAGTCAGTATTCAAATGAAGAGACGCACACCTTCGATAAATCACTAACCTATATCAGAAACACAGGCCAGTACATAAAATCTCAAACGGCAAAAGTTAATCACCATGTGTTTCAGCAATTTTTACGGTGTGTCCGTAAAAATGTAACTTAAAAAAGTGTTTTCAAAGTCTCTTTTAACACTGCTCGACGTAAAACAGTGACTTAACTATGTCTTGCCAGAACACATTTTCGAGATAATGCATATTTGAGACAGAGGAAATGCACTTTAGCTATACACTTTTACCAAATTTATCTAGAAAAAAAAACGTCTTAAGAAAGTTAAAACACTGTTTTACTTTTTGCAATTACATTTGTGAAGTAGTATGTGTTCCTAATGACGTAGTCCTTTCTTGCAGCCAATAGTTATATATATATATATATATATATATATATATATATATATATATATATATATATATATATAACTTTTGTTGATTAAAAAAATCGGAAATTATGAGATAGTGCATTTTGCAATAAAATATTTTACAAGTATAAACTATATTTAAATTTTTCGTAACTTTGTTTTTAGTTGTGGTGTCATCTAGACATTATACTCGTTGAACCAGGAAGGCCTGGGAAACTTTTTGTTACCATTCTAAACGTAAGTAAAACACTAAATCTCTGCGTTGTCAGACAGGAGAAAAAAGCTATATTTTGCAAATTTAAGCCGTTACTGGTGATCAAAGGAAGTTTGCTTTAAGAAAAAATGGCTTCATCAAGTACGAAGTTCATGCTTTTATATGATATTTTCTCAACGTTATTTAATATTCACTTCACAAGTTCCGCTTGATGTAAACACGTGCTTTATTGACAGATGTTTTCTTTTCAAAGGGCACGCCTCTTTCTACCCTTATTGGCTGGTATGTCAGAAAAATTATGGCTTCCCCTCCATTTTGGTTCTTTCTTTGTCAGATGCTGTCGCACCTTCTTTTCTAGCAAGTCCAAAATTTCCCTTTTTTTTCTTTCACACCAATTTGTCTTCTATGGCGTGTTCACATTACGTTCTCTTGTTGTTTATTACCTGTTGAGAGCTTCTTCCTTGGTTAAGTCTTCCTCCATCCATGTTCACTAAATCATCTTGACTTGGTTGTCACTTTCTATGCCCTGAGCTTATTCTAACTGTGTCTATCTATTAAAGTCTCTTTGCTTTCAAGTATCTTTGACAAAATCTAATCCAACATGTGTAGTTTTTTCCAGTTAACTGTGTACTCAGTGTGCGGGCAACAGTCCAGCGTCGTTGGCAAAATTGGTATCATAGAACCAATCAAAATTGACACTTCTCGAGTTCTATCTATTTACTAACATCCGCTGTAATGAGAATAAATATATGTACAGTTTGCACTCCACATTGAATGTGATTTGTTGCCTTTTCAATGCTGGGGTGCAAAAATTAGGATTCTTATATACAGGGTGGCTCAGTAACGTTGGACAACCCTGAATAAATGGGAAACAAGAAGAGATATTAGCAAGAATGTGGTGCATCCACATACTTGTGGAAGGGGAACGTGTTTTTAGGTACAACACAATGTTACCAGCTCAACAGTATTGCCAGCACAGCATAAAGTTGTATTTTTTTAAATAAAATATATAGAACTTTATACCATCGAAACAATTAGTACAGAATGGGAATACCAACATGTGAAACCACACTTGTCAGTGTTGCCAAATAAGGAAGTTATAAAGCTTCAAAGATCAAGAAATTAAATTGTCCGTAGAGCAAAACTAGCAAAAAGGCCAGAAAAATAATACTACAGAATGAAAAGAAGTGACCGAAAGAGTAAACTAGAGAACGCACAGCATCCAGTGAGTAACAGGGTTGCCACAGCAAATAGGAAAAAATTAAAAATGTTGCAGTTGCCATAGGAGGAAAAGTGCCCATATGACGTAATGCTGGAAACACCATAGAAAGTCTATGTAAGGTTCAAGAATCCTAAAAGCATTTGTTCGAAAGCGATATCTCTAACCGTTCCTGAGATATACCAAAGGTGTGCGGGGAAGTAATAATGCATAATAATTCCCTCGCCCTCCAAACTACAGGAACGAGTAATGAAAATGACACGCCCAACAAAATGTAAGAACTACACGGGTCTAATCGTCAAATAGAAGGCAATGATACCTTTATGTTTACAAGAACATATGATGAAGTGTGGGATTTTTCCCGTAACTCGCATGGGACACGGAGACATCATTGTCACGCAACGTCCGTCACAATATACACATTATGGTACAAAAAAAAAAAAAAAATCAGCTGTTCTTGTGATGTACTGGTTAACGATTCGGGCTACAACATAGGTCGTGGGTCCGATCCCATTCAGTGCTACTGTGTTTGTTCTTTCAACAAGCACTATAATTACGTTAGATAGAGGCGATTTACTAGGAAATTCTTTAGTAACGTTCCTTGGCTTCGCGTTAGGATGTAGTCGGTTGCACACATAAGAATTCCAAATTCTACAAAGAATAATAATTACATGGTCGTTGGTTCGATCCCATTCAGGGCTACTGTCTTGTTTTTCTTGCAAAACATCACTATCACTAAGGCAACTACATTACGAGAAAAGTACGGTAAATGACTAAATAGAACGTACCTCATTCTAGCAGATGTTCAAAGTGTTGGCCATTGGCGCCTAAACACATTCTGAGACGTCGAGTGAGAAATTGGGTTGCTGCAATGTAGTGTTCTCGGGGAATGGCATCTGAGGCACCTTCAATGCGCTGTTTCATATCCTGAGGTGTGGTTGGCGGTTCCCTATACACAATATTTTTTAGATATTCCCACAGATAAAAGCCCATGGGGTCAGATATGGCGAGCGTGCAGGCCAATGGATAGGACCACCCCGTCCAATCCAACGTCCAGGAACGTTGCATCTAAGTGTCGCCGATTTACTCTTGCATTATGTGGAGGACAGTCACCGTGGTGAAACCACATCTGGTGACGTTGAGCAAGAGCAACATCTTCCAACAACACTGGAAGTGTGTTAGAGAGGAAATCATAATATCGGGCATCGGTGAGTTGCCCCTCAAAGAAATACGGGCCAATTATCCTTCCATTGAATATTCCACACCACACATTTACGGACCATCGTCGTTGATGGACTTGCTGGCGCAACCAATGTGGATTGGTACGCGCCCAGTAGTGCATGTTATGTCTACTCATTATACCGTGATTCGTCACTGAAGCCTCATCGGAAATCAAAACACACAAAAAGAAGTCAGGATCCCTAGCAACCTCCTGAAGTCCACATTCACAAAATTCAACGCGTGCTATAAAATCAGTAGGCACAAGTTCCTGATATAGCGACACATGATATGGGTGGTAACGACAACGAGATAAAAATCCGCAATACACTGGTGTGACTAATACCTCTTTCTCCAGCAATGTCTCGGGAACTTGCGTGAGGGTTCACAGTAACCGCTGCTACGACATCGATTTCAACATCCTCACCAGTTGCAGGTCGTAGACGTTGATTTGTATGACCAGTATCAACACGTCCTGTTTGCCGATAACGGTCACAAAGTGCAGAGAAAACCCGTTTAATGGGATGATATCTGTGCGAAAATCTTTCTGCGTACACTCTCGCTGCTTCTGATGCATTTTGTCTGCATTCTTTATACACTAATAGCATATCCACATATTCATACCAACGTTGCTCCATTTTGCGCCTACCCCACTTAACGCGTACTTCCACACTTCATGCTTTGTATCGTTGTTACAGCAGTACCGAGTGTATGAGATCTTACTCGAATCGGATGATTTTAACACGAACTTCCTGAGCTCGTTGGGTTACCACAAGGTTGCAAGTGAGACAGGCTGTTTGCCATTACAACAAAGCATGCGAATAACGAAACTGCCTTGTGTCGTTACAATATCATTTCGTGTATCATTTGTTTACTGCCTACAGGTGCATATTGCTCTTCATATGCTAGTTTCTTATCAATAATATATAAAACCACCACCATCATCATTACTACTACTACTACTATTACCATGAAAAGAAGAAAACGAAAGAGAAAGAAAACGGACAATACAAATAATAATAATAATAATAATACCATGGTCATCACAATCATACAAGACTGTCCCCTAGCGTAGGACTTTGGTTACAGATGGGAACAGAAGAATGTTACATTTGGAAATATGAGTAACATCTTGTATGAAAATGAAACCATCCCCTGAACTTCAGTAGCGTAATAAACCTGTCCGCATCACCGTTTCCCCTGAATATTTTATGTTGTTAACGCGACCTCTCACTGAAACTGTGTCAAATGATAACGTGTGTACCTTTGAACATCGACTGGTACTGGTATGTACAGTCACCAGCAAAAGGATAAGGATTATAGTACTATAATTCCATTACTTGGGGTCCCTATTCTTTTGCTGGCAACTGTACAAGGTAGGTTTTACGTCATTTCTCTTGCCTTTATCTAACACTGATTCAGAAATTTATTGTTAGTATTAGTATGCTCAATACACTGTATCCACACAGTATGACAGCTTGGCAAGGTTGACAGTCACTTGCTTTCAGCTTGTCAGACTTCATGTTGTGAGAACCATCAACAAGCATGCTACGAGCGTGTTGAAACAACATTATTGATGATTGTTATAACTGGCCTATTCCGGCCTTCAGTAAAACTTATTATTATTATTATTATTATTATTATTATTATTATTATTATTATTATTATTATTATTATTCAAAACCATGGTTCACTGCTACATCCATGTAATTATTATTCTTGGAATTTTTATGTGTGCAACCGACTACATCCTAACGCGAAGCCAAGGAACGTTACTAAAACGTTTCATAGTAAATCGCTTCTATCTAACGTAATTATAGTACTTGTTGAAAGAACAAAAACAGTAGCCCTGAATGGGATCGAACCCACAACCTACGTCTTAGCCCGAATCGTTAACCACTACATCACAAGAACAGCTGATCTGGTTTGTGTACCATAATGTGTATATTGTGACGGACGTTGCGTGACAATGATGTCTCCGTGTCCCATGCGAGTTACGGGAAAAATTCCACACTTCATCATATGTTCTTGTAAACATAAAGGTATCATTGCCTTCTATTTGACGATTAGACCCGTGTAGTTCTTACATTTTGTCATTTTGTCATTTTGTTGGACGTGTCATTTTCATTACTCGTTCCTGTAGCTTGGAGGGCGAAGGAATTATTATGTAGTGTTGCAATCCTCGCACACCTTTGGTGTATCTCGGGAATGGTTAGATATATCGCTTTCGAACAAACACTATTAGGATTCTTGACCCTTACATAGACTTTATGTGGTGTTTCCAGCATTACGTCATATGAGCACTTTTCCTCCTATGGCAACTGCAACATTTTCAATTTTTACCCCATTGCTGTGGCAACCCTGTTACTGACTGGATGCTGTGCGTTCTCTAGTTTACTCTTTCGGTTACTCCTTTTCATTCTGTAGTATTATTTCTGTAGTATTATTTTTCTTGCCTGTTTTGCTAGTTTTGCTCTACGGACACTTTAATTTATTGATCTTTGAGCTTTATAACTTCCTTATTTGGCAACAGTGACAGGTGCGGTTTCGCTTGTTGGTATTCACATTCTGTACTAATTCTTTTGATGACATAAACTCCTATATGTTCCATTTTTTAAAAAAATACAACTTTGTACTTTGCTGGGAAAACTATTTAGTTGGTAACATTGTTTTGTACTTCAAAACACGTCTCCTTTCCGCAAGTATCTGGATCCACCACATTTTTGCTAATATCTCTTCTTGTTTCCAATTTATTCATGGCTGTCCAACATTACTGAACCACCCTGTATATACAGAACACCATCAAATTATCCTTTTAAATGGTTTTGAAACGCACACACAAGCATTCGAATTGTTCCTTTATTTTCAGATTACATAGTAAAAAACCACTGTCTTTGTTCTTAGATAATGCGTATTTAATTGCATTATATGTACAATACCAACGTTAAAATTTGCACGTTCATATGAGAAGGAAGCAAGAAATCGTAATGTGTGAAAATGCATTTGCTTCAGGTGATCTATCAGTGCTTACGATAAAATTAAGATAATTGTTGCAATATATACTAAAGAACACTAATATTGATGCACGTTATGTATCTGTGTCTGGAGTGAAAAATATTAATGTTGTGTAACACATATTATCATAATTACCAGTTTTCTAGTATTAGGACACAGTATATTCATGATTCATATTCAAGGTATATTCAAGGTATATTCATGTTAGATTACTGTAAATCTACATTGGTACACTCTATTCCAAAAACAATGAGCGCATTCATTATGGCTGTTTTGAGGTAAGAAATCCGACTTCGGATATCTTCAGAAACAGTAAACCAAAAATGCCAGATTCCATTCTCCAGGCCAACCTTTGCAATCAGGAGAAATTGTATAGATGTGTTTTTTCTTCTTTTAAGTGTGATAAGACATGTTGAAATATTATTTAGTATAGAAACAATAATTTTAGGAATGATCCAAAAATTCATCGAAAGATTGCGATCTTGGCCAATAATTTTAGGAATGATCCAAAAATGCATCGAAAGATTGCGATCTTGGCCAATAATTTTAGGAATGATCCAAAAATTCATCGAAAGATTGCGATCTTGGCCAATAATTTTAGGAATGATCCAAAAATGCATCGAAAGATTGCGATTTTGGCCAATAATTTTAGGAATGATCCAAAAATGCATCTAAAGAATGCGATCTTGGCCAATAATTTTAGGAATGATCCAAAAATGCATCGAAAGATTGCGATCTTGGCCAATAATTTTAGGAATGATCCAAAAATTCATCGAAAGATTGCGATCTTGGCCAATAATTTTAGGAAAGATCCAAAAATGCATCGAAAGATTGCGGTCTTGGCCAATAATTTTAGGAATGATCCAAAAATGCATCTAAAGATTGCGATGTTTGCCAATAATTTTAGGAATAATCCAAAAATGCGTCGAAAGATTGCGGTTTGCCAATAATTTTAGGAATGATCCAAAAATGCATCGAAAGATTGCGATCTTGGCCAATAATTTTAGGAATGATCCAAAAATTCATCGAAAGATTGCGATCTTGGCCAATAATTTTAGGAATGATCCAAAAATGCATCGAAAGATTGCGATCTTGGCTAATAATTAGTTTTTGGATCAGGGGCCCCGAAATTTTTTAACAAGGATAGAAATTATGGATATATGCGAGCATATGCTGGTTTCGTCATTTACGTTTTCAAACGTGAAAGAACATTTCCAATGAAAGGATAGACAGTGAACATAGCTTTCACATCCATAATACAATAAAAGCACAAAGGAGAGAAAACAGCATTTGCAAAGGATATGAATGTCTTTGTCTTGGAAATTTATACATTTTTTCAGAACAAGCTTGTTATGAGTCTTCGTGTTAGCTCAGTGGTAAACCACGGGATCTCGTAAGGTCGTGACTTTGATTTCCGTTTGAATGCATCTTTCTAGTATACAGCTAAATTCCTCACAGCATGAATATGTATATAATTAACTACAATAAAATAAATCAGTTATGTGTATACATGTTCTTATTTAAGTAATTATTATGTTTGAAATATAACATCTGAGATGTGTTGGCTGTTGACAGAACGTCGATATATTATATGTGTATTATTATTTGTCATACATAAGTTACTTCTCAACGTCGTCATTACAGCATGGGATGTACGTTCTTAAAATATAGCCAGAGACCTAAAGAGAACATGCGGTTATAAAAAGAAAATATCAAACATCGAGTCGTGGTTCCAGACAGAAACTTACTATCCCAAAACCATGTCCACAGGAAGTTTAAGATGCCCACAAATCACTTTAAGACACTAAATTGTGCTTTAGTAACGAAGACATAACATAACTTCTTTCCTTAGGTTTTCAGTTCAATACTCTGAAATGTATATGGAAGTGTGTGTGTGTTTCAGAATAACTCTGGAACGCCTGGAGAAATTTTAACTAAACATCCAACAAATATTACCCACAGTCTCGGGGTGAGAGCACATCCATGGAAAATGGGAAGGGAAAGAAGGGAAATACATATAAAATGATCAAAAACGATCGATATTGGTGTCGATGTTTTCTCCACGGTCACCTAGAAAATCATAATACTCCTAATACCGTTTAACTCCGATTTAAATTTCCATTTGCACCTGGAGGTGACTTAGTGAAGAAAAAATATCGAAATCAACCGATATTAGTGTCAGCGTAGTTAAGATAATTAGTGTCAGTTCTAATGCCATTTAAGTTCAAGTTCACCCTCCAGTAGTGGCAAACTCCCCTTAGGAATCCCAGTGGAAGTGGGAGGGGCAGATATAAAATAATAAAGAACGACCGATATTATCTAATCCATAGTTTTTGGGATTGTTTGCATAAAGAGTGGTACGCAGATGCCATGTAAATTCGAGTTCAGCTCCAATAGCACTCTGAAGGGGTGTGTGAAGTTGTGACGTAAACATAATAGAAAATTAACGATATTATTATCAAATCCATACTTTTTGGAGAGCTTCAAGTAAGTTTCATTTCATTTCTTTACTGTTATATTCTTAAATAAAAAAATATATTTCGTTCATTTTTCTTTTTATCCAAATGCGTTGTTCCTTTACAGTTTTCAATCAAATAAAATTCTTTGTTATGCTTATAAGTTCCACTAGAAGTTTTGGTAGGAGTGAAGTTATATCTTTTGCTTTTCATATAGAGAAAACATTTTTTACTTATTCCCCGTTAATGCATTTTTATAACATTTAGTATTTACCTCAAGGTTTCAAATACAAATATTTTAGTTAATTTCAGTATTTTCTGTGATGTTTCTAAACGCGAGAGAAGAATTGATCCTCATGCACATTCGAATTAACAGAAATTACTTTTCTTTAGCGTATTGTCATTATGATTTATTACTCTCTTTGTTAGAGGTAAGAACAATTCTATTGTTTTCCAACAGAACATAGCTATTCTGGTTTCTTCTTTTATTTATACTTGCATTCCTAGATGGAGATAAGACATCCTTCCCCTATTTTATTGTTATTTTAAACAGGTCACATAATCGCCATTAACTTTCGTTCAACACGAGTTTCAGATTTCATGTGACACGAAAGATTTTTTGCCTTTTCCACTTGTATTCAAGAAACAAAAGAAAGATACGGCGTCAGTGGGAATCGATCTACGGACCACAACAGCTTCAGTCCGCTTTGTTATCCAATGGTCTACGAGGAACACTGGTTAAAAGAGAATAACTGAGTACTTTGTTACTAGAGACACATGCACAGTACTTCGACCTCGTTGGTTTGATTCCTGTCCGCGCTACGTGAGTATTTACACAGCTGACTCGGTTTTAAAGTTTTATTAGTAATTTCGTCAATAAGTTATTATTAACTTTAACTCTTCAAAAATGATTCGTAAAGCATTAAGGGAACGATCTTCTATCGACGTTGTTATCTATTACACCAGATACACCAGATACCACGTATATACTGTTTGCAAATGGAAGGACATTGAGCGATTTTTTTTAGGAGAGAGGTGAAACATTTTACATCAAATCTTTTTAATGTTTCCTTTTACTGTGTTCATTCTTTGTGTTTTTACCAGTGTTGGGCAAAATCAATTGAAATCAGTTGCAATTGATCAATCAATTGGAAGTAATTACTCTGAAAATTAATTGCAATTGATTTCAATTTGTAATTAACAATCAATTTCAATTGCAATTGAATTCAGTCATAAAGTTTGCAATTAAATTTTCGTCAATTGTTAATTGTTAATTGGTCACGAGGCAGTTGAAACATTTAATTGTTAATTTGGCAATCGCAAAGGGTGCAATTGAAACATTTAGTTGTTAATTGCAATTGACAATTGAAACTTGTAGTTGTTAATTTTAATTGTTAATTGCAATTGAAATCAGCAATTAAAGCTGAAGACAAAAAGATGTGTGTATTTTGTGTTGTCCACTTGTTACTGTTCTACATATTTCAAATAAGGTATTTATAAGAAATGCTGGATAACTACCATCCCTTCGCCTCCCTGGGAAGAAAGCCGTGAAACTAAGTATTTTTTTTAATATATTATGTTAATGGGTCTATCCCTATCAAAAGAGCTATATGCCCGTCATGCATACAATACGGATGGGCACGAGCGAGATCGAGCGAGTTAAAAAAAAACTCGACTCGACTCGAAGGAGACAACTTTGAGCACGACTAGAGAACTCGGTTCGAAAAATTTCCCCCAACTCTACTCGAATTCGGATCGAGTTTTGAGTCGAGTCGAGCCAAAACAAGCCAATTTGAGCTAAATCCTTTGTGTAGTTCCAAGTACTACTCTCTTCAAGTATCCTACATAGACATTATAATTATCAATGATACTACTACTACTATTATAACTAATTACACTAGTCAACAAGATTTTGGCACAGAAATCAAAATACCTGATTCTAATAGAACTTTTTACGTAGAATTCCAATCTGCAATCAGTTTTTCTCCATCACCCTCTGTTTCCCCGTGACAGAGGGATTTTCGGGAAATTCCCCCTCAAATTTCATTTCTTTTTTTATTTTTATTTTTTTTTACAATTTTTGTACCTGTAGCTCGGGTACCTTAGGTATATAAACACACAGATTGTATTGTATGTTAGCTTAATTTATACTTAGTAAGCCCTGTAAGTTTCATAAGAATCGCATTATTCTTTCTAGAGAAATAAACATATGCTATGTGTACTGTTCATTTTACCATATTCTTTAGTGCAGATAAAATCACATATAACTTCCACGAAAATTACAATATAAGCACGGTTTATACCTCATTGGACTTCCAATAAAACATATTTTCAATGATGTGTACACCATGTTGCCATATTTATAAGAGGGAATTTCTAGAGGGATGTTGTTGGAAATTAGTTTATAAGTAGTTTGGAAAGTAGTTTATAAGATTTTTTTGTCTCAACTTGCTATTTGTATATAGCGATACAGAAACAGGAACTACACTAAAACATAGTTTTATGTCTACTTAATAAATAATGTTAATTTCATGTGAATCGCATTATTCTGTTTAGAGATATAAACTATTGTGTCCATTTATAGGTAATAAAGAATATACTATGCAAGACTTTTACCAAACACAAAAGCCTAACGTTGGCGTATTATTGTCGGCACATAGATGGATACTCAAATACAAGCACAAATACACGCATGCTTTCTGTGCAAAATAAGTCACTTTTTAATATTTTGATCTGGCAACAATGCATAAAAAATTGATGACTCACGTAGCCTGATGACTGTTAGTAGCGTTGAGTGACGGTCCAAGCTGGACGTGTTTTACATGTGGCCGCGTATAAGTTGAAGTGTTTGTGCATTGTGGAGTTCGAATAGATTGTGTTGTGTTGTGATGCACTGAGTTAGATTACGTTTGTGCTGCTTCATGATTGATGGAGTGTAGATTCGTGTGTGTGTATGTGTGTGTTATACCTTACAGGATACAATATGCCGAGGAAGTGTGTAAATCACCCGAACAATTTCTCCTATGTATGTGGGGAGCTGACATTTAAATCGCAACGTCGATGTCTTACTCCACTTGTGAGGAAGTGTTATCAGTTATATTTTGGTTGCTGCATAAGAGACCAAGGTAAGAATTGGGCTCCTCACTACATTTGTTGTACTTGCTTGAAAGTCTGACTGGGTGGGCAAATGGTGAACGATACATGAACTTCGCAGTACCGATGATCTGGAGGGAACCAAAAGATCATTCTTCAGACTACTACTTTTGTATGACACAGATAAAAGGAATAACCAGTAAATCTAAGCACATAGTACAGTACTCTAATTTGCCATCAGCGAAATAAACACTGCAGTGTACGTCTGATGAGGATCTTGGCTAGAAGATCGAAACGTCACGTGTAAATATGTTTTAATATTAAATAAGTGCAATCTTGTTCAGCAGTGTATTTATTTTTCTGATTTTATTCGCAAGACGTTGACTATGATTGTGTGTCAGTTTGCCATCAGCAATTAGGCCAGTTCCACACAGTGCAGAATAACCTGTACCAGTACCTCCTGCTCATCTTACAGTAAATGAGGATTACGTACTTGAGGCAACTACTGAAGTTCCAAATGAAGAAGATGATTCTACATATGTAGGAAGCACATCTACATTGGAACCCCATCTGATAACTCAGGGTGAACTAAATGACCTCGTACGGGATTTTAAACTCTCCAAGATACAGGCAGAGCTTCTTGCTTCTAGACTTAAAGGCTCGAATCTGCTCCATCGTGACACTAAAGTGTGTATTTTTCGAAACCGTCATACAGAGTTTCAAAACTACTATTCTCAAGAAAATGATTTAGTGTGTTGTAATAATGTCTGTGCTGTGATGGATATACTCGGACATGCACATATAAGTACATAGTGGAGATTGTTTATTGACTCTTCCGAAACTACTTTGAAGGCTGTCCATGCACAATGTTTGGTTACTTGTTTCATGCAGAAAATACGACACACTTTCACGATAAGTATCCACACTTAACATTACCACACGTAACGCTCACACTCACGTGTCGCTCAAAGTCAACGAAATTTCCGTTAATTGTTGGTGAGATACCGTTCACTTGTTCTCATCACAGAACGCTTCCAACTTGTTTTCACCTTCCGGGAGCAAAATCAGTCCCGATTTCGAATTGCCGCACTGTATCAGTTTCATCATAATAGATAGCATATTTTTAATTATCTTAAAAGACTACACGATTAGAATTTGTCTAATTTGGGATATTTTAAAATTTGTATATGTTAATTTTGTATAACTGTCAAATTTGTTTATATGATCAATTTAGTTCTGTTTTGAGAGTTTTAATGTGGTAATCTGAAAGTGGCAGCTGATATTTACCGCTTTGTTTCAAAAAATCACACCTAGTAACTAATGATGAGACAGTAGTATTAAAGAGAAGTATCGATAGCCTATTTTATACAATATTTTAGTCCATAATAATAGAAGAATGAAGAGAGATAGCTAGGTAGAACGGGAAAAAATGAGGTGTTGGGAATAGTGGGGCCAAGGAAAGGGCCAAGTGAACTTTGTGGTGGACAGACACCGTGTGCGTACGTTTTCTTGGTTTCTCCTGTTTTCTCCCTCCTTCATTCCACCATTTAATTCATTTCTCATCATCACCGTCTTCTTTAGCCTACATGGCATAATCTAAAACAGGACAGTCTGCTCTGGTAAATAGAATATCTTACTCTAATTTGTTAAGTGAATTTAATTATATTAAACTTTCTGCTAGCTGTATCATTGCACAAGAAATATGTCTACACAAAATAGTAAATGGCATATTTGATAATAGTGAACTTTACAATACATTAAATTTAATATCAGTGACAGAACGTTAAGAACAAGAAATCTGTTGTGGTATAAAACATCCAAAACAAATACATACAATAATTCACCATAGGTCAGAATGTGTAAGCTGTATAATAATATAGCACAAAATGTAGAACAATTTTACCTTAATCTTAACCAGCAAGTGTTTATAAAATTAATCAAAAATAAATTTTTACTGAATAATAGTACAGGATAAAATAAATATAGGTGTAATTATGGACTTTATCTATGTATTGATGCCTTCTTGCTTTCAAGTATATGTGCGTGTACTTATATGTGCATGTATTCATATAAAACCTATATACCTGTAGGGTATGTACTTCAATATGTGTATCTGGAAATATTCAGAAGCATAAACCATAACTGTTGTTTATAGCGATATCTATTATCTAACTTTGTGTATATGAGAAGAATGTTTCTTGCCATTTTTGTGTTTTTGTGTTTTTTTGTATTTTTATTTTCATTTTTCTTTTTAATACTATTTTTTTCTTTTTTTTTAATTTTATCACTCACTAATCTAGTAATTGTTCCTTTAATGTATGTAATAGATTATAAGAGCATTCTGTAAATGGAGATTTTTTCTCTGTTGAAGGTAAATAAATAAATAAATAAATAAATAAAATCATCGTAAGATTTCATTTTTCATTTTTAGATGTATTTGAAAACAACGAAGAGAAACTAGTTGGGGCGTTGTTGAGAAGGAACTGTATCTTGAGGAACGCGCTATAGTGATCGCGAGAAGTCGTGAAGCTTGATCTAGGTTTATCAGTTTAACCACCCAATAGAACGTGAGGGAGTGTCCCGGTCGTCAACTCCAATCCATGAAATTTTACCACTCTTGTCTCTCGTTCTATGTGGAGAACATCTCCTGAGGGTAAAATGTTGTCAGATTGCCATTAACTTTCTTTCTGTTGTTATTGTTGTTGTGATTGTATATATGTTTGCTATATTATTGCTACTGTTTAATTCGAATAATTATTAGTGTTTGTATTATAGTTCTTTAAGCACTTTTCTGTTGTTCGTTTCCGATATTCTCTAAATTTGGCAATAAACTTCTGATGTTTCACATTTTTTTTTCTCAAATATGCTTTTGGAAGGCAGCACTACGAATAATACCGAATTCTTCCAATGCATCACATGTCATCGAAAGCATTCGTTTAGGGCCAAGGCTTCACGAGTCGTTGCGGTCACAATACAGTATATGATGGCAAGAAGAGAGAAAGGGGAAGATCTATTTTACAGCTGATGGGTAGTATCAAAATAACAAAATCGCAGGAAGAAAACGTTAGCTGAAGACCATGGTGGAAGCTAACATCTTAGTTGGGAAAAGTGAGCTACTTACAACGGCAAAGTACTTATGGTTATTACGATACTGATTAGTTCATATTTTAAATTAAATATATCCATTTCACATGATATAGAGTTTAGGTTAAATGTCTCAAATCGTCGTAAACACACACAGCAATGTGAAAAGAGTGCTAATAGCCAGAGCCTTGACTTTTTGCAAAGGATATGGACAACTTGTTCCAATGGTGAGACAAATGTCTGAATCTCAATGAGGAATACTTGGAGAGGTGAGAAAGCACCCGTCTACATATGTATGTATAGTTTATAAATGTATTTTTAAAAATATTAATTTTTACAGCTTATGAAAACTTATATATTGAATGACACACTTATTTTGAGTTGCGACAGTTTTATTCTGGGGTTGTGATTTATACATAGATTTGTCACTGTACACTGAGAAAAAAATGTAGGTGGCTTACTTAAAAAGATAGGTCACATGCGTAATTCCTGTAGTTTTTGGATTCAACGTACAGCAGACATATAACAGAAAACGCATGTTTTATAATACTTTTTGTATAAATGTTCCATCTATACGTACTTTCCGTATGAAACAATGTAGGCGGTCAGGATCTCACATACAAAGATAAGTATATAACATATAGCTGGCGAAGGTAACGTAAGTATATGCATGTGATATACGGAAAACTGTTAGATGTCAGACATCCTGTAACGGCATGATGTAATATCTAAGGGCAGTGCCTATGTAGCATACGGATAACGTATGCTTCGTACTGATTTCTATAGTAAGCAAGAGGATACCTCATATTTGTACAATATACCGTTGTCCGGAGAACGGATTTTTCTCTGTGTAGCAAAGTACTTCCTATGTTGAGATAAAGAGCAGTGTATATCTATGAAAGCTAAACTGATGGTTGTTCCGTTACAAAACAGTTTACTTTTTGATGCCTTTATATTCATGTGTGAGCTGAAACCTTCGTTCAATTGTAGTAAAGAAAGAATAATGAGAGAATTCTTAGCAAGAGTGCGATTTTCTAATTTGCCGGTTTTGTGAGAAGAGGAAATAATTTTCAGGATAATATCTTCTTTGTCTGTGCACTTGCTTTAGTTGCTTAGCAACGAAACGAAATAATATGACAATTGTGACGACGTTTGAAAAGGCTAGGTTTACGAAGTTCTGTGAAAGAGGTCTGGTGCTGTTAGGGGTCTGCATTATAAAGTTAATGGAAGTCTTCATCTACAAGGAGAAAACTAAAGGATTTTCCCTTCAGATAAATTGTTTACCGTAGAAGAGATTTTAAGATATATATATATATAGGTGTGTGTGTGTGTGTGTATGTGTGTGTGTGTGTGTGTGTTCAAAGGAGAAGAAGGGTATACTACGCCACGAGTGAAAGGTTTCAGTGGAGTTCTGATGCGTTTAAATTTTCAGTTGAACATCTGCCTTAATGAGTACATCCTATAGGTAGGCACATACCGAATCTTCTGTTCTGCAGCTCCTACCAATTGAAGACTTTGGGGCAAAAACACGTTAAGTCTAAAAAGTGAAAGTGTAAAGGACTTAGCTTCAGAAGGGTTTCTCTTCGTCCAATTTTCTTCAAACTTAGCACATATATACTAGACCGAAAATAAATCTACACGTATTTTTTGGTTTCTTTTGAAAAATACGTTAAGGGGGCAAAGGGCCCTTTTTAAAAATGGGTCCCCTTGACTAAAACGGAAACATTAAAGAAACGAAATTCTCCCGATGCAAAGATGACTTCAAAGTAGGAAATACGAGTTTTGTTGTTTTTTTGCAATTTAAAGAGTTTCAGAGGGCAATCGCTCCCTTTGAAATAACAAAAGACCCCGCACAATCCTTACGGAAATTAGAATTCGGTGGAATTACTTGAAATTGTGATATGTTGTAGATGTTGTGTACCTGAGAAAAAGTCTCAATGGGCACAATCAAGAATCACTGACAGTTTGGCCACTACAGGCCCACATTTTTTTTTAAACAGTCGAAGATAAGGATATTCTGGATTGCAGTACAAATGACTTAAACCGTGATATGTTGTAGATATTTTGATTCTGAGAAAAAAGTCTTAACGGACATAACAACCAATCACTGAACGATTGGCCACCACAGGGTTATTTTTTTGAAAGCAGCCGAAGATAGTGATATTCTGAATTTCGATGAAAATGACTGTGATAGGTTGTAGATATTGTTATCCTGAGAAAAGTATATATTTGTACTACCATCCATCACTGACCGTTTGGTCACTATAGGGCCACATTTTTACAGTATGGATAGGGATTTCAAGAAAATCGTAGACCTTTAAGTTGGCGGCTCTAGTACGCCTTCTAATTGCAACAGGACATGAACTATACCTCGTTGTAAAGGTTATGGAACGCAGATTCTAACGAGCTAATTTTGGTGCCTCTCCTGCCAAACTTGCAGAAGAAGAAGAGGAAGAAAATTTTGAAAAAAATTATATATTTTTTTTTGTTTTTGGAAATTTGTCAAAAACTGGCAACACTGTTCCTTGTTGTACGCAGGAAAAATATTTCCACCTATGCGCCAAACAATGGGTACAATATGTGAAAAAAAAGTGAAGGGCGAAAGTGCAATACCAAGTGAAAAAAATCCGAATGTGTTTCCTACGAGAATCACCCTCTACATGTTTTTCGAAATATTTTGATCTACCTTGACGTCCCTAATTGGCACACAGATATAAGCCATGCCTCATTTGAAAGCTTATAAGACACATATTTTAACGAAGTAACTTTTGTGTCCCTCGTTCCCAACCCGTAAAAGAAGAAGAAGAAAAAATTCAAAAAATGAAATAAAAATACATTTTCCCGAATTTGGCAACACTGTTATTTGTCGTGCGCAAGAATTGCCATACACAGGGTATCATTAGTTAGGATGTTTATTTATCTTTATTGATAACACCTTTTATGCTTGTAGCTCTTTTGGAGGGAGAGTCTCCCTCCCCCAAATGCTGAGGGTGAGGGGGAACTAGTACATCCAACTTCCCCCCTCCCTCTCGCTGCTGGAATCCCGATGTAGGCGAAATGCACACCGTTGGAATTTTTGATTCTTTCTAAAGAGATAGACACCTAAATCATCTCTTTGGGTTAATTAGAAGCGAAGTGATGGAGGTTTAAACTGCTGGCTCAACTCTTGAGTCGTTCGTCCTGTAAAGGTTAAATGAGCAGAAGAAAACGGTATTCGGTGTAATTCCTTGAAACTGTGATATGTTGCTGACCATTTGGCCACTACGAGGCCAATTTTTTGAAAACAGTAGAAGGTAACTGTATTCTGAATTTCGGTGGAATTGCTTGAAGCCATAATATGTTTTTAATATTGGATTCTGAGAAAAAGTTTCAATGGGCACAACCACACATCACTGACCGTTTGACCATTTAAGTACCACGTTTTTTTGCCAACAGCAGAATGTAGGTCTGGGTTTCGGTGGAATTGGTTGAAACCGTGATATATTGTAGATATTGTGATCCTGATGAAACGTATCAATGGACACAACTACCAATCACTGATCATTTTACAACTATGGAACCATTTTCCTTAAAACAACAGAAAGTAAGGTTATTCTGGAAATTTGGTGGAATTGTATGAAGCCACCAAAAGTCCTATCCAACGACCCGTAAAAGGAATGGGGAGAGTAGGGTCTAACATCATTTATGCATAGACAATATTCCGATGTTCATCTTGAGGGACAAAGGAAAACCCTGGAAAACACTAGACATTTTTTTCTCAGGATCATGACATCTACAACGTATCACAGTTTCATTCATTTACACCGTAATCATAGCTGTTTTCAAAAATCTGGACCTGTACTGGCCATACAGTCAACAATTAATGGTTGTGTCCATTAAGACTTTCTCTCACGATGATTAGATCTACAACATATCACAAATTTACTAATTCCTAGAGAAATCCAGAACATTGTTATACTTGGCTGTTTTCAATGAAGTAATCCTGTGGTAACCATACGATTAGTGACTTGTAGTTGTGTTCATTAAGATTTTTTCTCAAGATGACAATATCTACAACATATCACGGTTTCTGTCATTTTGACCGAAATCCAGCATATCACTATCTTCGGCTCGGCTGCTTTCAGAAAAGTGGCCTCGTACTGGCCAAATGGTCAGTAATTGCTGGCTTTGCCCATTAAGACGTGTTCTCAGGATCACAATATCTACAACATATTACATTTTCAGTCATTTTCATCAAAATCCAGAATATCACTATCTTCGGCTGCTTTCAAAAAAGTGGCCATGTTGTGGCCAAACGGTCAGTGATTGGTGGTTATGTCCATTAAGACTTTTTCTCAGGGTCACAATATCTAGAACATATCATGATTTCAAGCAATTCCACCGAAATCTAATTTCCGTAAGGATTGTGCTTGGTGTTTCGTCATTTCGAAGCTAGCCACTGCCCCCTAAAACTTTTCTCGGAAAAACGACAAAACCCGTATTTCCTACTTTGAAGTCATCTTTGCATCGGGAGAGTTTCATTTCTTTAATGTGGCCCTTTTAGTCAAAGGGTCCCTCTTTTGAAAAGGGCCCTTTGCCCCCTTAACCTATTTTCCGAAAAAAAAAATACGTGTCGATTTATTTTCCGTCTAAATCTGAAGAAAATCGGACAACGAGAAATCGTTGTGAAGCTACCTTCTTTGCACTTTCACTTTTTGGATTTAATGGGTTTTTACCCCAAAGTCTTCAACTATTCCTCTAAGTCAGCCTTACTTGCCGCCCCATTGAGCGAGGAAAAAGCTGGTAGATAACCTGACCTAAAGGCACAATGATGACAAGTAAACTAGACCATCAATAGTCTTGTCGATCCTTTTAGTAGTGGTGGATCCATGACTGAACTTAGTTACCGCAATTACTTGTTGCCCTACATGATCCTTTTCTCTTATTTGTCCATTGTGTTTCGCTCTGCTTTTTACCTTTCCAAGCTGACATACACACTATATTATAGCTATATTATTAGTATCTAAATGTCATATTTGAATTATTTTTGTTTTAATCTAGCATAATGTATGGACTTTCAAATTACAGAATGCGTAACTACGAGAGGTTCTACGGAACAACTATATTTGTCCGTCTGTCTGTCCACATATATCAGAGCGAAAACGATAATTGATAGCCTAAATATGTCTTTTGATATGGATTCAGAGAGCGAAGATCAGGTTCCGTATCCGTTCTTCTCTATTCAAACATTCAAACTGGAAGTGCTAGAAATCTATCAAACCTGGTTTCATCACTGATAACCATAGAATAAAAACGGAAAGTAATAGCGATAATATATCTCTTGATATGAATTTAGCGAGCAAAAAACAGGTTCCATGTTTTTCTTATCTTTCTATTTAAACACTGAAACTGGAAATGCTAGACACCTATCAAATCTGGTTTTATCATTGATTGTCACAGACTAAAAACTGTACGCGATAGCAATAATATCTCTTTTCATATGGATTGAATGACCTAAGAATAGGTTTCATATTTTGTTCTTATCTCTCTACGTAAACATTGAAACTGGAAATACTAGACACCTATCAAACCAGTTTCAGCATCGATTGCCATAGACTAAAAACTGTACGTGATGCGAAAATATGTCTTTTGATATGGATTCAGCGACCTTAGAACAGGTTTCAAATTCGTTCCTGTCTCTCTGTTCAAATTTTCAATCTGGGATTGCTAGACATCTATCAACTCTGGTTTCGTAATTGATCACTATAGAGCAAAAACGGCAAGATATGTGAAAATTATATTTTTTAGAATAATTCAGAGTTGGAAGAACAGGTATCATCTCTATTGTTATTTACCTACTAAAACCGAAACTGGTAAACATTCTAGAAGAAACACAGCAAGAAGAAGCAAGAAACGTTTTCTTGTACATGGATTCAGAATTCCAAAAATTAATTTCATCCAGATTTTGTTCTTCTTTGGAAACTGAAAGTGATAGAAATTTACAACCTCTAGTTTCAATATAAGTATATTCCTATTAATGCTGGCCACAGAAATACGTTTTTCTGTTTTCTATTAACATTTTTTTCTTGTTTGTTAACTTGTACTATAAGAAGAAAAGATATCAAGTTATGCAAAACCATGCTGGTTTCAGTAAAAGCACAAAATTCTTTTGAACAAAACTGAACTGGTTATGAAGAAAGTAGAAATATCATTTTTTTCTACAAATAGTAAGTTTTTATACCAAAAAAGAAACAATTGTATCCATCCCTAATTGTAACAAAGCAAAACTGTAAGAAATAGCAGTAACGTGTTTTTGACAGGGATTTAGTGTTCCAAGAGCATGTTCCAACTGAGACCTTATATCTGATCGAAACCAAAACCGAAACCGCATCATTCACATATGAACATAAATCTTTTTGTCATTCCTCACAACATCTGTACAGACACAAATGAAAGATGTCTTGATAAAAATTGGCAAGCGGTACCATAAAAGGGAGATTTGCTCGATTATTTTTTTCAATATCTCACATTGTTTGCAAAAGTCCCTGATTCATATATAATCAGTTTTTTTTCTTTCTTTCTTTATGCAGTATGAAACAAGTAAAACATTATACACAATTATTATAATGTCAGTGATATATGGTGTTCATTGTGCAAAACACTCCAAACAATAAAGATTCTCCTTAGCCTGGAGAAATGGTTAGCCATCGTTTTTCATTATCATATGATAATAAAACAATTGCCTGAGAGAAATACAACCCCTGTATACAACTATGTTGTCTTGGAATGCATAACTCATATTGTATGATGCTTTATTTTTTTAAAAATGTAGACACTTCTAGTGTACCCTTAAAAACCTAATAAGCAAATAACGTCCACGGCCTTAAATATTCAATTAGAACTGGACAATCTACACAAAATTTGGAATCGACCAGCGATAACGGCACGTTTCAGGTACTTGTGGTTTTCGAAATTTCATAGTCAGAAGAATTGGAGACAAACATATAAACTTTTCTTTGGAGACAAACATATAAACCTAACATATTAATATATAGACTAGCTGAACCAGCGCTCTCTACACACCCCATAATTCACGTATGAGCATGAATCTCCTTGTCATTCCTCACATCCGTACATGATCCTTTATTGACACAAGTGAAAGATGTCTTGATAAAAATTGGCAAGGGGTACCATACAATAGATTATGATAATTTTTTAAACATCTCGCACCGTTTGCAAGATTTGAGCCTACTTCCGGTTGGAGTTTCTAATTCATATGTAATCAGTGTTTTATTTCTTCGCATGCACTATGTAATAAGAAAATGCATCACACACAATTAATTATAATGTCAAGATATATGATGTTCATTGGGCAAAACACTCCAAACAAAAATATTAATCTTAGTATGGAGAAATGGTTATCCTTGAAAAACGCCTAAGAGATATGCAACACCTGCATACAACTATGATCTGTTGGAATGTATAACTCAGATGATATGATTTTCTTTTTAAATTTCAACACTTCTAGTGTTCCTCTGAAAATGCAATAAATAAATAACAGCTACGTTCTTTTTTAAATGTCCAGTTAGAACTGGACAATCTACAAAAAATTTGGAATCGGCCAGCGATAACGGCACGTTTCTTGTACATGTGGTTTTCGAAATTTCATAGTCGAAAGAATTGGAGACAAATCTATAAACTTTACTTTGGAGACAAACGTATAAACCTAACATTTTAGTAAATAGATAGTTTCCAAGTCTATCTGAATCGCAATCTGAAACCAAGTCTACTCCATTAAATACAATTTTGATTTTTTTCTACAGATTCTTTATCAGTAACTTTTCTTATTACTCTCTCGTGCTTTAGCCAATTGTAAATTGCTGCTGAAGAAACACATTATCTGAAAATCTCTTTGTTATGTTGAAGAAAAAACTAACGAAAAACATGATCAAGCATTTATTTCCGGGTATAAAGTCGCGTTGATTCCATTAAGCTTCTCGGGTAGCTGCCTAAGACTGGTCTTAAATTAATTAAATTGTTACATTAAATTACTTAAGAGGTTGTCTTGATTGCTGTCTTAAATCTTCCCTAGTTTACGAAGTCTCATAATTTCCGCCTTTGTGGGTAAAGAACAACTCATTCTTTCCCTTTAAAAATCTTAAAATGTTTTTCTTCTTCGTTCTACACCCGAGGATACTTGTAGTATATTGCAAAAATGAATAACCATGTTGAATATCTTTTGTAGATTTCTTAATCCCTGGACTGTGCAGGCGAGTACATTTTGTACACCAGTCTTATTTTATCTTAACATAATGACATATTGTTTGTATAGCTTATTTGAAACAATTAAAGAAAAAGAATAAAGTAAGCTACGAAGTGATAAGAATACGAAGTTTATTTAATTCAGCTATACACAAAATAGGGAAATAAATTATGCTAAGATACAGTAACGACGATAAAGTGAAATGTATATTTATTAGGCTCACGCATTCAGACTTATAAGATCGTGTTCCTAGGCCGTCTTTCCGGCAGTTTGCACGATAACACTTCAACGGATGCGATTTTTGAATTATGTGTTTTGGCAATAGATTATTAGTGCGATTACCTTGACCGAGTTATCGTATGGAGTAACGGACGGACAGACGGACTTATATTACAATATTATAAAGTCTACTAGGTCTATTGATCCTAAGAAGATTAATGAGCATTTTGATGTTGTAAAATGTGTACCCTTTATTATAGGCAACCAACATGAATTTGTTATTTTGCAGGTTGCATACAAGGTAGGCAATGATGTAAATGTTAAACGATAAGGAAATGTGTATCCTTTATTATAGGCAACCTTCATGTAATTATTATTGTGCGGGTTGCATGCAAGATAGGCAGTGTTGTAAATTTCAAACGATAGCAACATATGTATCCTTCATTATAGGCAACCAACATGTATTTATTATTGTGCAGGTTGCATGCACGATAGGCAGTGTTGTAAATTTTAAACGAAATACGGATAACCACTAACTAATGCAATGTAAAGTTCCATCTTTATACATTTTGGGTCAATGACCAAACCCTATATGAAGAATCATCATGATCGGGAAAGTAGTAGTTCACATGCATTTCCTTTCATACAATTGACACTTATGTATGAAATTCAACGAATATCTAAAGAACTTTGAGATGACAATACTAAAAGAAGTGGATTTCAAACGCCCACTCGTTAATCTATTCCTTACTCTATAAGCACCAGCATCCATTCCCTGTTTCCTATTCAAAACATCTGACCACATAGAGATTTGTCTTCCTCCATGTCCTCAAACGACATTGATAAATAACTGTAGCGATTCATTTTGTGCAGATAGCGGATGATACCTAAGTTTATAAGATCCGAATAACTAAAAGATAGATAATTCAAGAAAAAGTCAGAACATCTTTTGTCTGTCAAAAACAAAGGCAATGTTGCATTGTGAAAAAAGGCCGTGTTTTATGTTGTGGTTTTTTGAAAGCACTGTACGTGCCTCAAGGTCAGAAAGCAGAGGGTAGCTGAAGAACTGGTACGTGATTTTATGCAACTTCTCTCCCCCAATGTCTCTCTGTTAAAGTCAAATTTTGCGATAGTTTCTTTTCACTCAAATCTACTAAATGAATGTTCTTTAAATGTTGTACGTATGTTTGTGGGTGACGCCAACATATGTTTCAACTCCAGACACGACTATTTATGATAATAATTTCAAGAGTTGCATACACTCAGGCTTTCAGAACTATTTTGTTTGGACGATTGAAAGATATTTGACTACTCACATAGGCGTTATTTCTAATTAGTATCAAAGCGAACAGACGACTCACAAGAGAATCTATTTTCTATGAATATTTACGGTAGTTTGGTTAGAACATTGTGAATAGCTATAAAATTATGAATCTACAAGAGACTTCCTACCTAAAAGGGTTCAATGTTTAAATAGTTATTTTACTTCTGGTTTCAGTGGTGAATAAGAGTGGACATAAAATGTATTATTGTGATTTATACATATGGTAGATTATCACTTCAGTTTCCAACAGAGGAATAAGGGTGGAGATAACACATTACTTTGGATATATACATATGGTAAATCTGTCACTTCTTGTTCCAAATGAGGAATAAGAGTGGAGATAAAATTTATTTTTTAGGTATATACATACTGTAGATCTTTCACTTATTGATTCCATAGAAGGATAAGGGTGGATATAACATGCATTTTTGGGATATATACATATGATAAATCTATCACTTCTTGTTCCAATAGAGCAGTGATTCTCAAAGTAGGGTACACGGACCCCTGGGGGTCCATAGGACGTAGCCAGGGGGTCCGCCACGCCTAGAAAATGAAATGCGTTATAATAAAATGAGACTCATAACTGTTTTACAATAAGTATTTTTTCATTCATAAAAAAGTAAGCAATTAGAAATTATAATTATATTTGTAAATTTAAACGTTTTCCTACTTTACTAAATTTCTGCCCTGTGAGTATGAATAGTTGTCTAAAAAGGCATTGCTACATTTGATGCCTTTCCTACTACTTCCTTATATGAACAGACTTTTTCTGTTCTTTGCAGTATTAAAGCCTGAAAGCGAAATCGTTTTAATGTGGAATCGAACCTAAGATTAATGATGACAAAACTTATTCCGGATTTTAGTGCAATTATGGAAAAAAACAGAAATAATTTCATTCCTCATATTAGTGACCCCACATTTGAGAGCGTTGTTTATCAAAAGAATTTCCTTAAAAAAGAGAAAGAAAAGGAGAAAAAGAAAGAAAGAAAGGTACATTGATTTTCAGTCTTGAAAGTTACTGTATTTTCAATTGAAATTTCGTTCACTAGGAAACAATCATGTATCTTTAGAATAAATTACTTATTGCAATATGTTTCTTGATCTTGATCTTGATCTTGATCTTGATCTTATTCTAGCACAGGCCGGTAGACACAACGTTGCCAGATCGCCCGCGGTGTTGCTAGTCTCATTACTTTTCTCACACCTTGTATACATATGGTAGATCTATCATTTATTGTTCCAATACGGGGATAAATATGGACATAACATGTACTTTTGGGACATATACATATGTTGGATCTATCACTTCTAGTTTCAATAGAGTGATAAGGATGGAGAGAAAATATGGAGCTTACTATCAGAACATCCCTTGTCCAACCAACAAAAAATTTCGCAAGTCGAAGAAAAAAAATAATTATTTTAAAAAGTTTTAAATATTGTAAAATTTGATGTAGAAATTCTTTAAACCGTTATTACCTTGTTTTATAAACAGATTCCATTATTCAAGACACAAGTAATGGATAATAAAGGTATTAAATTTGGACAAGGGACATTTTGAAACTAAAAAATAGAAAAGGGACGTTCTGAAAGCAAATCTATCGGACAAGAGACAATTTGGTGCAAAATAATGAAAATGCGAATATTTTATTCACTTTAACCCTTATCCGGGCAACCGGGGCCTCCCATTCCCAGTAGCTTCATTTTTCTAAAATTTCTCAATAACCATACATATTTTGAAGACATAAAATACTGAATTCTTCTATCTTTCGTCGAAGTTAAAATCATGAACATATCGAGTTGGTAAAGCTAATGTTTTTTTTTTAATTTGAAAATCTTTTCCTGACGTAACCGGGCAACCGGGGCCTAGGAGGCCCCGTATAACTTTAGTGAAATTCCTGTCAAATATTAGATCAAATTGTCACATAATTATATATTGAACACGTGACTATTGTAACCTTTAGTCGGAACAGTATGCGGCAACAGACATTGAATTTTGAGTGTTCTGCACTTAAAATATATACTGGGCCTGACAGGCCCCGGTTGCCCGTTTACGTTACAAAAATGTCTGAACCGGATTTGCTATTCTGCTTGGCTTACAAAAGCGTGACACGAAGTTTCGCTACTTGACAAAATGTATATACCGGTACATTCTAGACTAGTCTAAACAGTAAGTGACAATAGGCATTGATTTTGTGTATTCTGCACTTAAAATATATACTGGGCCTCACAGGCCCCGATTGCCCGTTTACGTTATAAAAATGTCTTGCCCGGATAAGGGTTAATATTGGGTACATTGGTAGAACAATAACCAATATTTACGCAATTGTATTCTATATTTTTAACTATTTTACAATGATTGCAATAAATTTTGTTCAAAACTGAATTTAAACAATGGGATATAAGACAATTATGGTAATACGTAAGGTAATGACATAAATCTATATTACAAAAATAATGCGGGAAGTCTTTCAAACAGAAATATCTATACATCATCGTTATCTTCCATAACGTCAACTGTAAGCTCATCATCACTTGGCATCAATTAAGCATTGTTAATGAGGAAAACAAAAGTACAAAATGATTTTCCTTCTCGCTTAATGGTTAGTGTCATCACTTTCAACATTAAAGTCACGGATTTGATTATCTTTACATATTTCATGTAGTCTCGTGACGAAGAGGTATATTATCTTTCTAAAAGCATCAATAAGTTGAAGAATAGAACATGTAAAACTCATTTCGCAAGGAAGTTGACTAAGACGTTATTATTAAAGATACGTCACTACATTTTCCTCAAGAAGTTGAGCTAGAGTTTGCAATAATTCAAGTCAGCCTGGCTGGCAGTGGTATTCAAAACAATTTCTTCAGTTTACTAGGCACAATTTAACAGCTAACGAACATTATCTATTACAAGGCGTGATTAGTTGGTTAATTTTAGCTTGACGTCTCTCTCAGTAAAGAGCGAGGCTATATGAGTTGTAGATCTACAGATTAAAATGGGATTGAAGCCACATGAGCTTGCATCAAGTATCAAACTGTGATATTTCATGACAAAGGAGCATAAGATAATCATTGAGCTACAATGTGCATTTAATTGTTAGAATTATGGCTTCGTTGTTGTACATTCCATTACATAATTTACAGTTCAATTTTTATTCTTGTTGCTAGTATTTGCTGTAGTAATAATAGTAGTAATATAATCATTATTTACCTTAAGATGATAAAGCTTTGGGAGTACCAGTGTGGCTGCTAATACTAATTCAATTCAATAAATTTTGTATTATGTATTTTTATACAACTTTCCCAATTATTTATTTAATGGGCCTTCGATTTCAAATGTATGTTTCATTGATGTTTTTGTGCGTATTTACTTTGTATTAATTTAACATGTTTGTCATTTTGTCCGAAGTGTTTATTTTTCTCTTTCCCACTTATAGATTTATTATTTTATAAAACAACATTAGTTAACTTAATTACATTTTCCATTGTAAATATCACTTAACGAGTTTTCAATCTAAAAACAAAAACAAAGAAGAGTGTAATTATAAATTTTTAGCAAGAAAACATCACTACTTTTCGAATGTTGTGTATAAAAAAGCAAAATTTACACTACCGTGTTACTCTTTGTGGCTTAGCGTTTTTTTTTTTTTTTTTTTTTTTTTTTTTTTTGCGTGTAGCCAGCAACTCAGTCCAATTACTTTTCACATAATCTAGGGCTTCTCTAGGAGCCTCTTTCGTTGGTGCTTATAGCACTCAAACCGCCTGAATGTTCAAATTGTAATGCTTCCTGTCAGTTTAAGGTAAGATCCGAATTGCTGTATGCTTTAAAATTTCAACGCTCTCCTACCGGAAATTTAACCCGGAACACCGTGCACTAGAGAAAGAGGAACGCAGTAGCAATTTAACAAGCAGGGAAGCCGCTTTTAATAATAATGATAATAATAATAATAATAATAATAATAATAATAATAATAATAATAATAATAATAATAACAGTACTAGTCGGAACTGTTTTTTTATTAGCTTATAAAGCTCATGCAATATAAGTGTGTTTGCTACACATAATATTCACTTAACATGTATCTTTTCATTTAGATGTCGAAATAAGGTAACTGCAGATATGTACGCCAGTGCAGCTAAATACGCCAAGTATTCAATAATGGGACGTTTCCAACGAAATCCGCTAGAATCCGCATCCAATATGTACCACGGTCTAGGGCAAGTAAGACTTGAATGCTCCGGGAGACAGCGCTGAGACCGCCATGTCCTGCAGTGCTGTTTGCTTCGGGAAGGTTCCGTGGACGGACGTTATTATTTCAACAGAGATAAGAATCCGTTATTAGTACCATGCTAACCCAGAACATTGCCGATTGCTCACAGCAATATACGCCTTATTTCGTGTATGTCTAGGAAGACTTTGTTTTGTAAGTGCAATTTCAGTATTTGTGATTCCATGGCTACTAAATAAATACCAAGCATGGTGCAGCGAAATATACCAGGGCTTGTACAGGACTGGCAGCAAAAGACAAATATATTTTCATTTGCCCCACATTTTCCATGTAATATAGATGCATTTTTTTTCTAAGCTACAGTACAGTGATGTTGTTTGTTTTCCTTCTTATGGACTATTTATTTTCCAGTTTTGAACTTTATTTCAACTTCGGAAATTATCGTTTTAGCATTTTATCTTTTTATCTTCATCTTGCACTTTGGTTATTCAACTTTTCGCTTCAACCATGTTATGTAGTGATATCTGAGTTCGTATAATACAGATAATGTAAGCATTTGCAATATTTATTACATGTTTCTAGTAGTATCCTAGACTTGGCGCGATTACCAGCACGTGTTAGTAAATGCGACACTTTTTAACACGTTTTTTTTATTTTTTACTTTGGGTTCAAAACATAAGTGAGTGGCATTATTGATACATTTTTTTCTACGCAGGGAAAAGGCTACTCTGCAAGGCACATGTCTTGTTCTTTGTGTTTCATGGACATTAAGACCATAAGAAATCCTATATCCTTATCGTGGCGTATTTACCTGTAACAACTTACAAGAAGTTAGGAATGTATATAAGTAATTATTTAAATTGATAAACAAAAGCATATGTTAATCCTTTAAAAGCTTATTTTCTATTATTATCCTAACTAGATTTAACACTTTCGATCCTAAGCCCGAGTCAGACTTGGGTTGTATGTTTATTCCAATACGCTGAAGCCCGAGTCCAACTCGCTTTTTATGTAATAGCCCGTATGTTACTTATTATGGGTTGCGGTCGGTTGTGCTAAATACTTATTGAGACTCAGTCCTTGAAAAAGTGCTACTCACCTTACTTTTAGCGAAGAGTAAATGATCATTCTGTAGGTTGATTGTTGTGATCAACTTTCTGCGTTTGACTTCAGCACGTTCGATAAAATAGTGGAATATTTTGTTTAGAAAACTATTTCATTTTACGGAAGTTGTATTGTTTGAAGGAGTAAAATGAATGTAGAAGAAATATCAATGATTTTAGAAGAGTTCAGTTTAGATTCCGGGTCGGAAGGTGAAATTAATGATTCAGATTTGCAGGGGGTGTAGTGAGAATGTCAAGAAGGATATCGGTAAACTGGGAGGAAAAGAAACCTCTTGGTGGTGCAAGGACTGTGGAGTTCCTGTTTGTGTTCCAGGGTGTGTCAAACTCTACCATACTAAAGCTAACTACCTGTAAAAAAAAGGTAAAAAACGTTGTAAAAATTTTACTCCTGCTGAAAAGATATGTACTTGTAAAAACAGTGCAGCCATCTCACACGCTATTGCCGTGTAAATCATTTATTAATCAAAAACATAAATGTATTTGAAAATATTTTTTAAATATAAAAATATCCACAATATAAACATTAGCAGTATATGTTAGTATTATTTTTATATTGTATTTTCTTTTTCGATTGTTCAAACAACACATATTTCAAACAGCTGTCTAGCAAACTACCGCTTCGTGCATCACCAAATAATATATTAACAATAAAATCAAAAAGCCAGAAAATTGTTTAGCGTTAAAACTACTTAAAAAAGCCGAAAGCGTTAAAACTACATGACCTGAGATAGAATAGCAGGTACTTCCGTTTAACGTGGAAAGTTGAAATTTGATATGATGGTAGTTTTCCGGGACCAATTCACAGGAAAATTACCAAAAGTGAACAATTTTAATTTTAGGGGGTATAAAGGGGGGATGAAGAAATCCCTCATGATATTTAAATGGGCCTATTTTGGATCTATAATCTCATACTTTACTAGGTACTTGAAATTGGAATAAAATCTTTAAACCCGGTATGCTTGTACGTTTTTGTTAACGTTTGTTAAGTATGTAAATCACCAAAAATAAAAATTTCCGAAGGTATAGTGATTTCATGGGGAACGAAATATCTTGCTCATGTTATTATTATGGAACATCTTCTACACTCCAAAATGTTTACACACTTCCGGCAGTATTAGAATGATGAAATTTCGCATGAATTTTCGAGATTAACTCACAGGAAAATTATCAAAATTGAATATTTTTAGTTTTAAAGAGGTGTAAAGGAGGGATGAAACTCCCATGTTATTTAAATTGGCTTTTTCTTGGGATAGAAAATATATCTTTTAGACAGTTGAAAAACGAAATGAAAATTGAAATTAAGTAGAATTTTGGTTCTAAGAGGTGCAACGTTTAGTCCGAGTAAACGTGGGGGTCAGGGGACGAAGCCCCCAGCTAGGCCAAAGGCTAGACTTTTATAAAACAACATGCTTTTATTTAATTGAATTTTTAGCTTATAAGTTTCATATAATAATCTATATATTTTATGCATACAACAGTTATAAAACGTAATTTGATTAAGCTAATATAATTGTAAAGTTTAGCAGTATAAAGAAAAGTTATTATTAAACATTTTTTTATATGTTGAATAGTCACGCTTTATGATTTAGCGAATTTCTTGTTTGATAGTGAGCAACTCCCTTGCGTGATCAAACTACCTTGTTCACGGTGAATGAATTTGCTGGCGGGACTACTGAAGCAACGCTAAACAGCTCAAACCGAAGAAACTGCTCAATGTGATAGTGCCTGCTGTACATCGTTGCCAGAATTGGTGTTGATCCATCGAGTAGTTCCTGAGATTTTTTTAGTCTCCCAGATGGCAGGACACTCGCCAACAGACAGGGTAAAAATAGAAGAATTTTGGTAAATGAAACTCCTTAAAGAGGGAGGTTATCTGTGATTGCTTCAATGAATGCATTGTGAAAATACTGGTGTAACATTACAGGTACACCCTGACTGAAGGACTTCCCATTTCCAAAATTTCCCACTAGAAGCGCTGGCATTTAAACTGGCGGTATAAGAGATAGAGGAGGCTTTCTGGGGAGTGCATCAGTGAGAGCCTTAGAGTACACATCATGTTCCCATGGTGCTTTGTAGAAGAACGAGGTCAAGTGGGTCTTCACACATACATTACGTTTACATGCATCTTCTGTGTACATTTACTCGTTATTAAACCAATTTCTTTGCTTTACTCTTGTTCCTATTTTCATAATACATTTCCCCTTTCTACCCACCATTTTAAACCCTGTCCATTTGGGTCTTTGGCCCTATTTCATTGTCTAAACTTCTCTCCCGATTTTGAAGTTCTCATTTCTTGATTCTGGCTTTTTTTATGTTCTTGTACCTTGTCATATTTTATTACTTCGTAGAGTTTCTACACTTATTACTGTTACTTTTTTCTACTACTTAAATCTTTATATTGGTGTCTTCCTGTTATGCCTAGTTCCTGTTCTGCCTAATGAACCTCTAGCACTTTGTAACGCATTTTTGATCTAATCATGCATTTATGCATAACATGAATTCCTGTTCTGCCTAATTAACGCAAAAAATGGATATTTAGATTTACGGGAAATTTAATACTAATTATTTTCCCTACAATTCAAGTTGCGTTCAGGACCTCTTGATTTTCTTATATCGTTTCAGCTTCACTGAAATTAAATTAGCAATCATAGACCCCCATTATTTTACTACGAGTATATCTACGCAATATTTGTTGGCCGTCTACAACTTCAGCGAGAAGATCTTCTCCTTCTGGTTGCGAGGATATCGCGTAACCAAATTGTAACTATCTGAACAGTAACATAGTTGAAGGTTCTATTATAGCTACCCTTACGAAAACGTGGATTGATACTTTCTCATGACGGAAAATTCTTAAAAATAATAAGAAGAAAATTTATATTTAAAAAAAAATTATTTTTGATATTAAAGTAATTCAATCAACATTTCCTCGTACAGAAGTTGAAATATTAAGAATAATAGTAACATAAATATATAAATTGGAACAATAGAACCTAACAGATTAGGTTACATATTGCATAGGCAATTACGGACAACCATTCTTTTATTGTATGATTAATTTACGGACCTCTGTCCGTAGCCTGAATAACAATTATTACTATAAGCATAGTAAGGTGCTGTATACAAAAACTCTTCAATTGTGTGGAATTTAAGTGTTATAATATGTAATATTTTACAATCCAGAAAAAACATACTTCTCAACAGTAAAAGAATCTCCATTTGAAAGATGTAAGCATAAGCTTGTTTGTGATTGTACAAAATTTGAAAATGTAAACAAATCCTTATCTCTGATTGGTGGAATGTCTGTTCACGATATTGAAATGAAACTCGTAGACATATTTGTATCTTTTGTTTTCTTTGATGCAAGTTTGTTTTCTTAACAGTTTTCCAATAACTGATTAAGTTACTCAGAGTTGAAATATAACATTTTTCTTTCCTCGTGTTCGATCCCATCCCCGTCAAGTGAACTTTGTGGTGGACAAACACCGTGTGCGTGGATTTCCTCGGAGTTCTCCCGTTTCCTCACACTTTCTTCATTCCACAATTTCTTTCATATCTCATCATCACCGTCTCCTTTAGCCTAGCCGGCATAATCGTGGGACGTAAAACTCAAAAATTTCATTTCATTTTTCTTCTTTTTTCGTTATTGTCATATTGAGTCATGTCCCTCTATAGAACAACTTGCTGACTACATCCCTGAATGAATATGTGTTGGTCTCTACATACGCCATATTTTGTTTATTACATTAGTAGTCTAGCAATGTATGTTGAATTTCTATTTTTTTTTCTTTTCGTATCCATATCGATTATATTACAATATACTCCAAATGGAATCTAGAACGTTTTGGTGAGAGGACGTTTGGCTGTAAGGGATGTTTCGGTATAAAAGATATTTAAGAGCATTAATTATATACTCGTAATGAAGAAAGGGTAGAATTAGTTAACATAGAAAATATAAAATAAAACTTATTTTTTTTAAAAAAATATTTTGAATTTTGTGATTTTATACTCGAATACACCGAAACTTTACACCAAACCAGCTTCACACCTAAACGTCCTTATACCGAAATGTCTTACATCGAAACGCCCTATACTGGAACAGCCGTCTCTCAATCCAAATTATTGAGTGTGATTGACATGATTACGTGATGGATGACATATTTTCTTCAGAGCTAATTCCAGTATTAGAAATCTATTCAATGTCTATTTTGATAATCATCCTCTTTCTTCTTTTGCTATTTTTTTTCCGTTAGCCATTTCTTTCGTTCACTGCTGATGCGCCTTTCTTAGTGTACAATTGAGCGTGATTTGCGCCCATGGAAAAAAAATCTCTGTTCAAGGGCTTCAGATGCGGCTATTGATAGTTGCGTCCAAAATTTCTTTAGATAGACACGTTATTTGCGGTCATGTGGAACTGTTAGGTTCGATTCGATTCCATTCGATTAATCCTGAACTACACAAGTTGAATGAATTTTTTTGTAATAAGGATGGTATTTTTGTGGAAGGTTTTTTTTTTTTTTTTTTTTTCAAGGAGTATTAAAATATCTAACTTGAAGAAATGCTTTTGTCTCGAGGAAAACCACTCGCTAAACTATTAGTTGTAATGTTAGCTTCAAAGTAAAAACAATTCTATGGAGTCGTACACTATGATGCAGTACCTATAATGGACTATAAATATTTCCCCAAAGACAGTAAATTATTTTTGAAATTCAGAGCAAATATGGTGTACATGTCATAGTGGAAAGCCATTAGAGAATTCTACGTAATTTATAGAACAGTTCTAATTTAAAATGTGGAGGAATATCTGGCCTATTACATGCAAGAATTCGTTGATATTCAGTTTACTCGTCGAACTAGTTCTAAACGGCAACAAAGACTTGCTTCTGATTGGCCGAAACTAGATATCAACTAATTCTTGATTGTAATTGGTCAATCATTTTTTCATATTGAAACATAAGTTGCTTATTTCGAATAAGGAGGCATTATAGGCCTCAGTTTCAGTTGTACTAGCTGCCAAAAGCTACGAAAATTGAATTATTTATATTACATTATTTATCGAAGCTATTTTATAAATAGTAGGCCGGCCAGGGGCGTCTCTGGCGGAGGAGACGAGGGGGACGCGTCCCCCCAATATTTTGAAGTACAAAATATTCAATATTTCATTCTAATTTAATTTATTTACTAACGACAGAATATCATATAAACAATAGGCCTAATAATAATAATAATAATAATAATTTGGAATATAATATTCAGGCTGTGAAACGATTATAACAGAGTTCTTGATATACCTTAGGGGGCCCGTGAAGGTAAGCAGAAAGATAACACATGGAATCAAAGATAATAAACAGATTGGCCTAGATAGTACAATTTAAATCCCTTTTTTGATGCCCCAAATTTTGCATGCCAGAGACTGCAGTGGTAGGCCTATTACTTTTTGAATGGCTTTCCATAATAAAGTACATGCAAATTTAGTTGCGTTTCAAATAGAATTTACCTTTTTATTGATAGTCATATATAAGAAAAAGCTTTATTATGCTATGGTTTTCTACTTAATTGCCATAAAATGAATAAAATGAGAGACATAAGCCATGAGAAAAATTTTACTGAATATGAGTTGGTATACGGTAATATAGTAGCATTTGAAATAAAGCAAAGTCTAGATTTTTGATCTTACACTCATAGCACACTATAGGTACTGCACCATACTATACGACTCATTAAGATTGTTTTTAATGCAAAACTTATGTTACAATGAAGAGTTTTGAGGGTGTTCTTCCACGGGAGGTTTATGTTAAAGATAGAACTTATGGGAAGTAAAGTTTTTGAACATGACTGCATGACTTGACTTTTTGTAATGAATTACAGTATGTATATTACCATTTCAGAAAATTTAATTTAAATGGTTCCGGAATGGCATTTTAAACTCAAGAAAATAGGCACTAATAAATTTCCCTCAAATTTAAATATCACTTTTGAGAGAACTAGGCAGAACAGGAATTCCTGTTCTGCCTAAATATAAGATTAGATAAAAATTGTGTTACAAAGTGCTAGAGGGTCATTAGGCAAAACAGGAAGGAACCCTTTATATTATACACTTTAATTACCTTTGTATATTGCCACAAGTCTTGTTCAAGAGAGTTTTTTTTTTTTTTTTTTTTTTTTTTTGCATCTCATTTGTGGCCCTTCAAAGAAGAATACGCTAGAACTTCACCTGTAACCGCTCTTTAGAGACATTTTCAAACAGTGTAAAAGATGACTGGTTCATACCAGAACTGCCACAGAACTTAAGATAGTTAGAACAGCGGACTCAGTCCAGTCCACCAATAATAGTAACTTCTTTTGGATGTTGCAAGAAGCATTAACATATTACTGTGTTGCCATTTACCGCGTCAGATAAGGACCCCACATCAAAGATGTGTTAATATTTGTCTTTGAGTGAGTGTCCTTAAGAAAATTTAGAGAGTCTCTCTCTCTCTCATGTTACACCAATGTTTTCACCAATTAATTAATTACACAGCCTCAGATAATTTTCCTTTTCGTGCCAGTGTTTTGAATTTCCCGCTATTTTCTTACATTGACAGGTAAAATGAGTATGTTCATGTGGATTTTGTAAGTCATCTTAACATTTTTGTGCAAACGACATAAAAGATAGACATTTTTTTAAAATATTTATATTTACTTATGAAACAAATATAAATTAAGTTCTCCGTTGTACCCGAAGCATGAAAATCTCAAAATCACAACGCTAAAAGGTGTCACGAAAGAGAATTTTTCATGAAGGAACGTTAATGCTCAAACACGACAAAACACGTAGAAATACACGTTTGTATCACAAAACACATACACTCAGTTTCAGTACTAACGGTTGTGTTATATTATAGAAAGGAACTGGGTTAGATGAAATTTAATAACATCTCACTAAATGTGCCATATCCATATTTGTTTTTCACAACACATTAAACGTATATATGTTGTTATAATTCATATTAAATCTATCTAGAAATAAATATTCATTCTCTTTTGCTTCCCTTTCGTTCTAAGTTTTAATTTTTGCTCCATTTAATTACGTTAATTTTCCCTCTATGCTTTTAGCCTTTGAGCTTGATCTTCATCATCTTTAGTTTGGATATTTTCAAAGCAGTTCATTAATGTATATATTATACTCCCTTTTTGCTGGGGTAATTTACTCCATTGACGTTGTTAGTTCACTTTAGTTTTCTATACAATCGCGTTTTCTTTTGTTTTAATTTATTTATTTGCATTATTTTAAATAGGGATGCACACGAGACAAGATTTGAGTCTGTCTCCTCTCGAAAATGCGCTGTAAAAGTGATGTCTGACTCGAAAAATGTGTATTTCTCTATTGGAAGAGCTATGTCTCGACTCGCGATTTGGCAGGAAATTTTTGTCTCGTCTCGTCTCCTGTGGATCTCTAATTTTAAAGTAAGTATATATAGCTATTTTTAAAAAAAGACTGAGGCATGATAGTCGGTTGTGAAGAAATCTTAGGTATACTATTGGGTGCTTGAATTAATTCCTGCTGTTTTTTATACCAATGATAAATTGTCATTCAACAAAAACAGAGCAGTATCTTCTACTGAAAGTACTGTCCCTCGGCAGCTACAACCTTTTCCACTTTTCGGGTAGTAAAGGTATTCCGCGAGAGGAAATTGCGGGTTCCTGTGAAGCAATCCATTCATCGAGCCAATTTTGGATACCTCGGACAGTTCTGAAGTGTTGGTCAGAAAGGTCATGCTGCATGAATTGAAACAAATGGTAGTCGAGAGGGGCGACGTCTGGTGAATATAGCGGGTGGGGTAAAACATCCCATCGCAATCCCTCTATAATTTCGTTCACTACATTTGCAACATGTGGTCTGGCATTGTAATGGAACAGAATCCCTTTGTCGTGTCTCTGGTCATAGTCCGGTCGTTTTTCTTGGAGTGCTTATTCAGATGCAGTAATTGTATTCGGTGACGATCAGCATTCATCTTTTGCCCCGGTGGAAACAGCTCATAATAAACCACACCGACTTGAACCCACCAAATGCACAGCATCATTTTTATTCCATGAATGTCCGGTTTTGGCGTTGATATCGATAGTTCTACGGGCCTCACCCATGATTTTCTGCGCTTGGGATCGTCGTAATGAATCCATTTCTCATTACGTTACAACGCAATGCGAAAATAACTTCCGTTTATGTCTTTGAAGCAGCACTTCACAAATGGTTAAACGTTTCGCAATATGTATTTCCGTCAATTCATGTGGAACCCAGTTTCCCACTTTCTGGATCATTACGATGGATTTTAAATGCTTACTAACAGTTGATTCATCAACATTTAGAGTTGTTACAACTGTTTAAATGTCTGAGATGAATCTCCTTTCAGTAGTGCCTCTAAGTCTCCATCTTCAAACTTTTATCGGCTGACCAGGACGCACTTTGTGGCTCAAGTCAAAATCATTGTGTTTGAATTGTCGAAACCACTCTCTACACGTTATTGCCGATAGAGCATGCTCTCCATACGCCTCCACTGGCAAACGATAACTTTCTGCAGCAGATTTCTTAAGATGCAAGCAGAAGAGTAGCGCTTCCCGCAAATGTTATTTTTCAGATACAAAGCCCGCCATGTTCAAGACAGAAAATAAATGTTCTTTTTACTTCACTCGAATGTCAAATAGTGCTCTGATAGCCTAAAAATAGCATTTTCAAATAGGTATCCTGTCACAGTTCACTGTGCTACAATAGCACAACTACTGCCCTACGTTCATCAACAGCGAGAATTAACTCAAGCACCTAATAGATTATTGTAAAAAAAAATAATAAATAAATAAATCGGAGGCATGCTTGACAATTGTGAAAGTTCTAAGGTTTTCCTAGAGAATATTGAAACCAAATTGGGTGTTCTAATGGAACATAAACAAATCTTAGGTGTGTTAGACGGCTGTGAGAAAAGTAATATTGGGCATTTTATTCGATTGTGTGAAAAACCTAAAGATACGCTATCTGGTTGTGAAATAGAAACTTACACATGATAGTCGATTGTGAAAACTCTCGGAAATTGTAATGTGGTTTGAAACAAAAATATGATTCTGGTCTGTTGTAGTAGAATCTTTACCTATCAGACTGTTGTGAAAAGACATTGGAGATTCTATCTATGGAGAAAAAATCTTAGATATGCTACTTGGTTGTGACGAAAATTAGGCGTTCTAATCAATTATGAAAAATTTTAGGCATACTAGCCGATTATAAGGAAAAATTAGTATGCTAGAGGGCTGTGAAAATCATATTTAGCATGCTAGTCGGTTGTAAAAGGAAATATTTTTATTAGTAATTGTTTCCTGGTCACTTGGATATAAGGTGATTTAGTACATAAACTCTGAACACTGGTGAAAATCGCCATTTTCGATCTCAAGCCTTGTAAATTTTGGCGGACATTGTTCTCTTGGAGTTCTCCAGTTTCTTTCTACATTCTCACTTCTTCAATTAATCAATCAGTTACATTTATTATGCATTCTCTTTAGAACTTAACCATGAAATGTTCAAGATGTCATAGCATTTGCTGTATATTCACTGAACTTTATTATTTGACCAGGGGACAAGGTGGTTTAGTGGTAGAGGGCTTACCTCTGGTGCGTGGGGTCCGTGGTTCGATTCCGGCCATGTAAGTTTGTGATGGACAACATCGTGTCCATGGGATTTCATGGAATATACACTTTCCTCCCACTTTCTCATTCCACCAATGGAAGCATCATCAGACACTTGCTTTAATCATCGTCTCACTGAACCTAACAAGCATAATCGTAGGATGTTAAATTGAAAAAATTCATTTTTTTTTTCGTTATTTGAAAAGCTCGGGCGAACATAATGATATGTCACATTTTGTAACTTTCAAGAATACTAGAAACGAAAGTTGACCATTCCCATGCAATTCAATGCAATGACACATACCAAACAAGCTCCCTCTGTCATCTGCAAGTACATTTTTGAAACTAAACAACCTACATACTCTTCTGTGGTTCTATCAGAACACATTACACCTAATAACTGAATTTAACCGAAACTGACGCTTGACGTTTGTCCAAGTTCCTCATTTATACATTTCGATTTCCCTCTCATTCTTTTAATTCGTTTGATGTATTTTTGCCTTTAGTTTTTCAAGTATAATATGATTTCTTGTTTTTCGTAATTGCAATTAATTTGGATTTTCTTTTGTTTTCGCCTATTACTTTTTCCATTTCAGTTATTTTCGTCCTTTCTTTATTATAATTTTATTTATTTATTTTCCTTTTGTTGCTTTATTCTAATAATTCGTTTCGTATTTCACAGTTATTTTCCTCTATGACTATTATTACCTTTACATTGTTTTACTTTTTTTATTTATAATAGTATACCCTACGTTACCATTAGATTTCGTATCCATTCAATTGTAGTGCAGATTAAGTTATATTTAATTGTTTTTTTTTTAATTTTCTTCTGGGTTGATTGATTTAAATGAAGTTGTATTTTCAACGAACTTAAAGAGTTCGTTACTGATTTCTCTATGTTTGTGTGTGTGTGTGTGTCTGTCTGTCTGTCTGTTATTTGCGATTTTTTTTTTCAATTTTGAGCACTGCGTTCGATAGAGCATCAAAACCTATCAGATAAAATGATTATTTTTTTTTTCGCGTCACTCTTACCATTCCCGAGATATTGGCCAAAAAATGGCCGATTTCCAAAAAATTAAGGACCCATATCTCGGGAACCTAAGTCATAGAGAGATCATATTGGTGTTGATCAACATCTAAAAGGATGGTAAACATTTTGGTACCAAACAATAATCGGTGGCCACTGTCCAACTGGTCAGTGGTTTGGCCAGTGGCCACCAATTAATATTGGTACGAAAATGTTTAACATTCTATTAAAGATTGACTATCACCAATATCATCTCTCTATGACTTATTATTCCCGTGATATTGAAACAAGTGGCCAATTTCTACATATTTAACGAGTCATAGCTCGGGAACCGTAAGTTGTAGAGAAATGATATTGATGTAGATCAATACCTAAGAGAATGGTAAATATTTTGGTACGAAATAGTAACCGGTGGCCATTGATTAACTGTCTACTGGGAAAATGGCCACTGTTCCCCAGATATTGGCCAACAAGTTCGAATTTCTAGATATTTAAGCAGCCATATCACGAGAACTGTGAGTCATGGAGAGATTATATTTTGCTAATTTTTGAGAGAAAGAGAAGAAGGTGAGGATAAAAAGATTTACTTTCACATCTACGAACAACGACAGTTATCCTTCCCGCTCCATATCTCCATTCTTTTTAAGTTCGTTCTGACAATGCTCTTGAAGCATTCTCAACTGGTTATATACGTGTAATGAATTACAAGAAATGAGGGGTTATAGAATTGCAATGTTTCCACTCTGTTTTGTATTCTAGCACTCTTACGGTGATTGTCAAACTATTTTTCAATGAAGACAGCGCATGATATCACAGGATAAAGATTTTCTGTTAGTGTAATGGAGGTACTGTTGTAACACAAGTTCAATTGTTTAGTTGCCAGGTTTTAGAAGCATGTCTTTTGATGATTAATTTCGATGAATATACTTGACATAAGATGTACAAGTTTAGTATAAGGGTTAGTGTTAAGCGTCATAACAACGACGTAATTGTTCACGCTCTTGTCAAAACTTGCTTATACTAAAATAAAAAAATAATGGCTGTGGTAGTGGGTTTAGGTGCCAGTTCACTTAGCAGATATCCCACAGGCTTGGGGTCCCTGGTTCGAACCCAGCTCGCGCCGTGTGAACTTTGTGGTGGACAAACGCCGTGCTCGTGGGTTTTCTCGGGGTTCTTTCCGTTTCTACCCACTTTCTTCATTCCACCATTGCATTCATTTCTCATAATCACCGTCTTTTTTAGCCTAACCGGCATAAGTGTGGGACGTAAACCTCAAAGATTTCATTTTTTTTTTCATTTGAATCATCCACTGTGTGTTGAGCTAGCATACTGCATGGCAATGCTCCAGCACACGCGGCTCTAATTGCCAAGCCTGCAGTGAAAATCAGTGGTTTTCAGGAGACTTATCACCCATTCTGCAGCCCAGATTTAGCACTGCAGCCTTCGTAACAATAGTCGTATGAGTTGGAGAATTGCTATGCAAGCCATTCATTCAAATGGCTCCTTGCGACGAACTGTCGTATTATACAGTTTAAACTGGTACACTATATTTTTCATAGATGGCACTATTTGCCATTATTACTATAGAGCAAAGAGTCATTGTCAGATCAGAAATATTTGGAAATACTCTCTTACTTATTGCGCCATATTATTCTGTTTCAATCATAGATGATTCGTGTTTTATATCCTCGGTATATTTTTTTGAGGGGCGGGCTTTTCTGTGACAGCAGTGAACATAAGTATCGAGGTCGTGTTCTGACTACGGCTATTGACGTTATTGAGATCTCATCGAACTGATTATAGTAACATAAGTACCAGATCATGATTGAGTTTTGAAGTGAGGTCTGTCGCAATAGCTCTATGATTCTTTGTGAAGATCGTCTTCAATGTTTGATCATTCCTCCAGGCTTCCATTTCGTCCACTATTTCTCGTCTTTTATTATGTCTTAACACGAATTTTGTGTGTCATCGTCACCTTCGATACGTTGTTCTTAAGAGTTCCCTTGTGGCAAAGCGGTTAGCATACGCGCCTTTGGCATGGGAGAGCCGAGCTCGATTCCCGTCGGCACCTTATGTGGTTTTGGTCTCACATTAAGCTGTATGTATATGTCTTGTATAGCCTCGCTGCTGAAATGGGCGCTAAACTTAAAAATAAAATCAAAATCAGCGTTGTTCTGGATAGGTCATACATTTTGAAGTACAAACATCTGGCCTCTTTCGTACATGAATCCGGGGGGGTCACGGTGGCTCATTGGTAGAGCACTTACCTGTGGTGCGTGGGGTCTCTGGTTCGTTCCCCGGCCAAGTAAGTTTGTGGTGGACAACATCGTGGCTGTGGGTTTTCTTGGGGTACTCCCGTTTCCTCCCACATTCTCATTCCGCCAATGCTTTAATCATTATTCACTTGCCTTAATCACTCGACTCCCTTAGCCTAAAGGGCATAATTGTGGGACATTAAACTGAAAGATTTCATACATGAATCCGTATTACACCAACCCAGATACTACTGAAAATTATTCAACTTAGCACTAAAAATGAACAGTTGTGGTGAACGAACTTATTGTTGTCGTTCTCCTTTGTTGAAATTTAGGCTGACCATAGGTAAGGCTGCCAGGTCAAAGCAGAGGTCTGAATTCATGGGCCGTGTCTCTCAGTGACACTTTGAAGAGGCTTATTGCGTTATCTGGTCAAAGTGTGGATGACCTTGACGTCCTCTTTTAGCACGAATGATACATGAAACATCGACCTACAGTTTAATGCGGAATTTCGACCACCGCACTGTTTTCAAAATTCAATACTTTCGCACCTGAGATTTCCTGCACTGAAGCGCACGCATAGCCACTAGTTCACGAGTAAGAGCGCGACTATACAAGGCAAAACGTAATTTCATAAAGATCGCGTTTTGAATCCATTGTATTGCCATTATTTTGATTGCTATCCGTGCGTATATATCCTCCCCATGTATAAATATGATATATATGGATGTTGTAGGTGAGTTTGTGTTCTATCAGCTTAACATAAGAACCAAGTTTATTTTTCTGGTAATAAGGAATGTATGTGAAAAGAAAACACATTAGAGACACATAAATATAACAGGAACATACGTTTATTTGTGAACTGAGCATTAAATACAAGCTAAGTTTGACAAAGAGTTTCCTAGCACCCCTTTTGTCGTGTGTGAACCACATGGATTTGAAGTATGTAATCTACCAGAAAGAAAGAAGACAACGTATAAACCTGAAGAATAACACTGAGATATGAAAAAACACAGAGGTGGCAATTTACCATATGGAAGACAAAAATACCTTACACAATCAAATAAAAACATTGTCATATGTATTTAAAAAAACTCACTGCTGAGTGTATTTCGTAAACACAATTTTACGCAGTATTTCTAAGGTTTATTTTCTTTAACATAGTCTTCAAGAATGATAATTACACATTATACTAGAATATAATTTCTTTGGTGTTAAATTAAAAAGTGCTTTAGTACTTGCGAAGGTTAACTAAAACTGATATATACTGTAGAATTATGAGCCAAACCCAAATTCACACTTACAAGCAAACCTATGAAGCATGTGTTAAAATTACACACTATTAATTTTATTACTTGGCACATATTACATGCTTCACTATAGTCCAACTTTTTTTTCCACACTATAATATCAAAATACCTTACAAATATGTAAAATTGGCTCTTACCAAAATTTTATAAAAAAGATAATTTAGCTTCTTTTTAAGCCTGTCTTCCTTGGGACGCCATTTAAAATTAAAATTAAAATTACGGTGCATTTTTGAATCTCCAACTTGGCCCCATCAGAATTTATCAACACTAAATTAATTAGCAGTTGGCATATTGATGTTTGCTTAATTGAAGGTGAGGGGGAAGCTGGCAACGTAATTTGTACAGCTATTGGGTAAAATTCTACTGGCTACAATTACTAGGGATCAAATCAGCTTTTACAAATGTACAGTCATTGATTTGATTAGTACGAGCTTTCTTTTATCACAAAAACTTGGCACATCAAATCGATTTTGCAATAAATGCTTTTTGATTAAACTTTTTCTACATTTTTTTTTTTAAAATGATAATAATGCTAAAGGAATGCATAGTGAATACGGTTTACTTTCAAGTGTTTGTATTGAATCAAAACTTTCCATAGATTACAGCATTAATTATATAATATTGAAATTGTATCTAGTAACAACTCGTTAAGTTTGACATGCATTATTTTTTTCAACTCTACCATACATAGAGAAAGATAACATTATTTTTCTCACATGTTCACAACCAAACGCAACCTTAAAGTTGTTTATTTCCTACATTTACGTGGAGGAATATGTAATACAGCGGACCTTGGTTTAGTATATTGCACCAATACAATGTTATTCTAAAATGTCAAAGCTATACCTAAAATAATGATGCAATAGATAATAACACTGGAATTCCGACTCACTAACATCTTGGATGACATTATCATCATACCCATTCTGGACCTTTAGTTATTGACTTCCGTATAAAATATTATACGTGTACTTACTGTGTAACTGGAACTTATCTTTATATAATATACAAGTAAATGTGAGTACAAAATCGACGCTAGTTAAATTACCTTTTTTTAATAAAAGAGACTCAAGTAACAATATGAAACTTTGGAATTGGAAGTTATGCACAGACTTTTATATTAAAAAAAAACTTAATTTGGAGTTTGCATCTTGTAACCGCAAAATTTGAAGAACAAACATGGTTTGCCACCCGCGGTACTATTCTGATATTTTTCTGCCACAGTTGATGAAAGACTGAGAATCTATTTGTTTGTTAGCAAACACTCACCCAGTTTAGTTTACAGCTATAAGCTCCTAGCTTCTACGGATGACTTTTAATTTTTAAACTAATTCATTACGGTACATTTTTTTTTCGACTAGCTTATGTCATTTCTTCGTAACATTTTAATACCCATCTAAGAATATATTCTTATAAATGTTCACAGAAAGGCTTGGATAGCTAAGGAATGTACTTAAAAGTTTGCCATTCTCTGAAATGTAAGTAAACAACTTTCAACAAATGAAGCATGCCACTTGCTTTTCCATACACCTGGGCCGTGAAAACGGACTAGATACATCTCAACGTGTAACCAGCTGAACACTACTAACGGTTGAGGTAAAATTTAATTTCAATGAATAAAACTGAAGATTTGTATGTAAAGTTATGAATAATCCAGCACAAGGAGTAAAATTAACGCATTGAAAGAGAGTCTTTATAAAAAGTTTTTTTTTTCTCAGTCAAACGTTTTAATTGAATAGCATACATGTAACTGGTTTGGTGGGGTGTCCAAAAACCCACATCAGTTAGATAAGAACTATTTCAAAGTGTGCGTCCTAGAAATCTCCATTTCATATTTATGGTATTAGGAAAAAAAGTCATATAAGAAGGAAAATTCGGTGTATATAAACCAGTACTTGATTTCTTTGTTTATTACGCAGAAGCAGAAACACTTTATTAATATGGCAAATGAAACAAAATGGTGAATATACAAAAATCGTTTTCTCCGTTTAGATATCAATTTATTCAAAATATCTGTACAAAAAAATTTGGCACTTAATTACAAATGATATAATTCGAAGTTGAAAACTTAGATAATGAATCTAGAAAGCTGAAAACATTGTTTTCCGGAAACTGTAATGTATTTTTTAACACTGATATATTTCTATACATTTAAAAAAACATCATAATATTTTGCTTTCATTAATGTGTAATCGCAGCTGTATTACTTCGAAATATTATCTTAGGATTTACATATATGGAATTAGTGGGAGAACATACTTTTTTATTTTAAAAGATCTACATTTTAAGATAATAAGTTTTGATTTGTGAATAAAATACATTTTAATGTTACTATACATACACAACATTTACTTTTAAAAAAATCATAAACTTTTATCCAAGCACCATTAAAACATTGGATTTGATTTAGGCATTAGCTCAAAATATTATACCGAGAACTGCAATGAATTATCAAATGTCGCCTTGTGTTTAAAAGAAACATTACCTATTTTATACTAATTATTACAAACGTTAATGATGTATATTGCTAACTTTAATTAAAAATTTATTCTTATGTTGTAAAATTACTATATATGTATGGATTCTACAGTTCGTTGAAACACACAAAGTGATTTTGTGAAACACAATGGAAAATTTCTTTTCAAAACGGTAATTTGTATGTAAAACTCCCCACCTAATATCCAAAACACACTATTACAATAAAAAATACAAATATACATCTCTAAACATTATATTATTATCTATATATTTACAAATGATTGTCACAAATAACAGTATAAAAAAAGAATATTTACGACCACTGATTTAATGTATTGATATTTAATTGGCAATGCAGTTAAATACAAATGTTGAGAGAGTGAATTACTTTTTAGTGGTTGAAATGGAAGAGTGAAATATTAGCAAGATTAATTTATATTTTAAGAATAATTATAAGAAAGCTTTGATGATGTCAAATGTAAACATATTTCACTGGTTCCTTCATAATATATATTTTCTAAATTAGAGATAGCAGATATTTCTGTAACCAAATTGAACGTATTACTGAAGTTTTCTTTTTTCAAAAAGACACTTATTTTTTCTATAATTCCGAGCATCAATTTAATCATAAATCTTTAAAGAAACTGTTATTTACAATGATTAATTGTGTTCTTTATTTTTGTCAATTTGAATCAATTCCGATTTCTTCATTGAAAATAACCTGTGCTAATTTTGGGATTTTTTAAAACACAAGTATTGCTATTATCGAACATTTCAAAAATGATCGCGAAATATTTACACATATCTATTAAGACAAATGCACTAAATTACGTACTGTATGAAAATTTGACCTTTGAATCCATTTTGTCAAAATACTCGAACAATTGTACATTATGATGGAAGTTTCTCACAAATTTCATTATATTTCGCTTTGTACTGAAGTTTTTTTGTTGTTCACATTTGATGATGAAAAAGTAGACTTAAGTTCTTCTTCGTGTATGTATCGGGAGTTTATGGGGATTCAACTGTTATTGGTGTTGTTACAGTAATTACTACATCTCTCTTGTTATTGCCTCAAAATATAAATATTGTTTCTAAAAAATAAAATATTACATAATAAAAGATGCACCACTTCTCAGATATCAAAGAACAAAATCAAAACATGAGATGTTCAGGTTTACAAATATTGCCACGTCTCTGTTAATATTGCACTACACTTACTTTTTATTTTTAATTTTTACTTTTTACAATAAGGGCTTTCTTTATATAGTAAAAGAGGTGCTGGAAAACATCTTTGGTCTACACCATACAAACTAGAAATAAACTCTTTCATAGAGAAGCGCGGGGAAAAAGTATTTCCCGCCACAATTTCTTAATGAATCTACGTACTTCAACAAGAGATAAAAGCACAAAATGAAGGTAATTGGCATACAGCAAAAATTTCATTGTCAAGATTAAAAATGTAATGAAACACAAGCAGCTACTTTTTTTGTTTTTTGCTTCATTTTTTTTAGCAATTGAAAAATTATACAGCAATTAAAGGAATAAAAAGCTATTTTAAGATTTTCTCAGTCACTGACAAAGTTGCGTAGTCGACTACCATTTGACGTTTTCTTAAAACAATCATTCTTTTTCGCTCTCTCTCTTTCTCTCTCTTACTCATTCATATAATCTCTCTCTCTTTCTCTCTCTCTCTCTTTTCTTTAAACTCATATCCTCAACGTTTCACTTAAGCACTATTTCAATTTGTTACGTGTTTTTTGGAAGATTTTATTACTTCATAATGCTTCACAGAAACATGTGTACGTAGCAGATAAAAGTAAAACAATCATAATATAATAAAACTTATAATAAAAACACTTAAGATTTTTTTCAAATTACAAGAAATATTTTGTTTTGAAAAAAGAACGAATATAAAAACATGATAAAGCAATTATATATATATAATATATATATTTTTTTTTGAGTTGAATTGTACCTTATTTTTTAATTCATTCTCTTTTTTCTCGAAAAAACATTGAAAGCATCAATTTTCTTTTTTACGATTTTGTCGTCCGACTAAATTTACAAACATAGGTACTTAAAGGTGCTAAAAGTAGCACAAAAATGTACAAGTATCTTGATACTATTTTACACGTCTCGTTTTATTTTTTTATCTCATTGTAAGTAAGCCCGCTGTACAAAATGCTACAAACTACGTGACTATTTTTTGTAACGAGTTTTTTCTTACTTCTCCAAAAAATGGAAGAGGATAGGAGTTGTTTTTTTTTCTTATGGAGATGAGGTCAAAAATACAAATAGAACTTGGGGAAGAAACAAATCTACAAACAAGAAATATTTTTTTATCTACACAAAAAATGACAACAATATTTCGTTTCTGTGTGATATTGTTTTCTTTTATACACAAGTTTAGCCTTGTACTTGGTCGTTGCATGCTTTATTTATATATATATTTTTTTTTATTTTTACTATAGTTAAATAAGGAAAAATGTGTTCTAATAGTCAAGGTCACTTTCAAAACCCTTCTCCCTTAGCGGATTCCACTCTTGAAATGAAGAAAACCAGTCACATACCAAAACATGTTTCCTCCGTATACATGAAAACAGGAGCATACAAGTGCAACAAGTGCACAATATATGAGCACATATATCACCGAAGCATTAAAGGAAGATATATCTATATCAGTCTTTTTACCTTTTCTTAAACATTAATTCTCACTGTCGTTTGCTTGTACTCCGTTCTTGATCCTCATTGGACGAAGAAATCACGTCAGTTATATATAGTTTCCTTACACACTAAAGCTTTTTTTTTTTGTTCTTAAAATTTGGGAAAAATGCTACTGGCAACACGAAGAACTTTACAAAAAATGCCCTATATTTTGATGTAAAACGTAAAGAGTGTCTTTAGTATGTGTACATAATCCCTCTGGTATAATTCATTGTTCGCATCACATACATATACTTTTTAAAATCACGCATACCCATTGTTTCTCAAAATCGTTTACGTTTATCTTATTAACTTTTACGTCATCCAATGAAAAAAAAACTTATCTCATGCAAACAATTATCAGCACTTTTTAATCATATGCACGAGGGTAATTTACAATATTCAATGTACACAGTTATGCTTGCAGCAGACGACCAAACCACAGGCACACTAACAATTATACCGGAAGAAGTACAAAAAAGAAAAGAGAACAACCAACATTCACATCTTCAATTGATTAGTCACTTACGTCTTTTGTTGTGTATTTTTCCTTATTTTCTCACAAAAATAAAGACGAAATACGTGACAGCTAGGGAAGCAATTTAATAGGAAGAAAAAGCACAATTACGTTCGATGTAGGCGCAATAAGCATAACTGACACTCACTTCAACAGCTTTTGTACGTATTTCTTATAAAGACTCGCGTTATGTGGTCTTCTTCCTTGCACTGGTTCAGGAAATAAAGTATCGATGCGACGAATATATGTCCTCAGATTTACAATCACGTACAAACACCAAAGGGTGTAAACTGAAGAGATGAAATGCTGGGAAAAGACGTTTAACAGGAAAACTGAGGATGTGTAATAGTAACTTGTAGTAACAAGAGTAAAATTAAACGTTAAAACTACTAAAGAAACTGGCCCCAATTGATTTCTTTCAGCTTTGGCAGTGATCGTGGAAACACCTGCATGTTCCCGTCACACATGGCGCTTCATATGCAACGCCAAGTGATCTGACCTTGAGAAACATCTGTCGCAGTGACGGCACTTGAATGGCTTGGCTCCGGTGTGCTTCCGGTAGTGACGAGTCAGCTCATCTGATCTGGCGAAGCGCCATTCACAGCCCTCCCACGAGCACTTGTATGGTTTTTCCCCTGAAAAGATAAAGGCAAGAATCAAACAGTTAGTCATTGTTTCCAAAGGGAAACATACAGTAAATTACACAAACAATAACATTAAATTTCATATAGTTAAAAGTATCTTTTAAAAATAAAATAACACTTATTTTTTTATATGTGCACTTCACAAAATACCCTTGGTAAAATTAACGAAATCAAAGCACTAGAGACAATAGATTTCTGTTATCTTCACAAAATCATTGCATAATTTAAAGAATTAAAAAGAAAAGCTCTAAGTAAGTTCAAAAATTACTTTAAACTTCTTTCAGTTTGTCTAAAAGAAAATCCCTTCTATGTTATTTATTTTCGTTTTCTACTTTTTGGTTCATGGACAACAAGAATTTCGAAATGGAAATCTCACCTTTAACATTCGTCTCTGAAATATATTTATGTAGAATATAAGGCTGACTTTTCATTTATGATTTCATTTATTTGATTTCTGACTGCTCGAAAGTTAACTTAAATTTTCAGTTTTCCTGTTTTAGTAGAAGAATAAGATCGGGGATAAATCCTGATTTAAGGACACTAAGTCCAAACCCAGAAACAGTGTCTTGGTATGTCCGGCAGCTTTTGCTTTATGGTTATCACTACCGTAACTGGGCGTTTTAATAGATCTCTATCACTTCAGATTTCAGTAGAATAATAAAACTAGTACTAATAAAACTAGTAATAATAAAACTAGATGCTCTAATCAAAACCCAAGAAAATATACAAATAGTATGTTAAAACTGGTGACTTGATCTTGTATTCAACCTATGAACTATTTGGGTTGTAGCACAGATGAAGACCGATATGTGGTTTCTTGTGTAATGCTACACCTCGGCAGAATGAAATAAGGAAACTCCGTTGTCCAATCCTGAGTATTAGGAGTCGCATATTAGCTTGTATCTGAGTTTTCTTACAGATAGATAAGCATCCACCCACTGTCATTTAAAAATATTTTTTTCTTTAGATAATCACAAGTAATTTAATTTAAAATGATCTCTGTTTTTTAGTTTAACATTCCACAATATTCTGTTTAAGTTAGAGACGGGAGAATTCCACAGAAAAAAAACTACAGACACAATATGATTATCATAAACCTCACACGATCTGGAATTGAACCAACTACTCCCTACGCCAGAATTAAGCGTTATACCACTGAGTCACTGTGTATCTAATTTCATTTATTGAAGTGGTATATCTGAAATATTATCTTTTGAAATATATCGTATTTACTCGAATATAAGCACCTCACTATTTTATTCAAAATGCAGGGCTAAGATTCTTGAGGGACTAATTGCAAAATACTTTTTCGGACAAGTAGTACACACTAGTAAATGTTATTCAATTGGTGTGCATAATAAATTTTAAACAATAACAACGATTTGACATTTTGACAATATAAAGTTCTATTGTTGATTTTTGTTTTTAATTTTCTGTTCAGAACACTGCATAGTATTAAATATAATACAGAAAGGAACTACCGGTCAACTCTATCTGGAAATATACTTCTAACGTGTCACTGGTTTAGCAACCAATGGCGAGCCATTGGTTTGGTAGTTGCGTGTATTTTCTACAGTGATCTTATGGGGGGTGCTTGGATCCATGTAATATACGAATTCTCAAAACTGATACTTTTTCATAAGGGCTGCCCATTTTTCGATACCAGGGATAAAAGATGCATAAATTATTGTTGTAGGTGGGAATCGAATCGGTATTCATGTTTATATCCAAGGCTTAGCATTTTATACACGGAATATAATTTATGATATACGCATAGAAAGAGCTCATATTATCGTCACAGCCGAATATTAAGCCTACATTCGCGTCAAAGCAGAATATTGCCTACATCAGCGTCACGGCCAAATAATGAGCCTACATCGGCGTCATTGCCGAATATTAAACTTACATTAGCGTCACGGCCGAATATGGAGCCCAAATTAGCGTCGCAGACGAATACTGAGCCTATATCGGCGTCACAGCTGAATAATGAGCCTACATCAGCGTCACGGACGAATATTGAGCCTACATTAGCGTCACAGCTGAATATTGAACATTTATTCCTATGAAGCCTACTGTACAGACAACAATTGTAAACAAGTTAGTTGATATAACGTTGAAACACATCACTGTATCGTGAGGGCAGGCGTAGCTACTCGGAAGGTGCTTGCTTCCTTTTCTCCCTCTGGTATCGCCATTGCAACGAACGCGGTATAGTTATTACGAACGTAACGATGTTGGTAATATAAGCGCCTTTGGCAGGGAAGACACGGGCTTCCAGCGGGAAGCTCGAGGGCTCGAATCCCACTTTAAGTTGTAGGTCCACGCCTCATATATCCTTGCTGCTGAAAGGGGCGCTAAACTCTCATTCAAAGCCAAATTCAAATTAGTTACAATCAATAAGGATAAGAACTTGTTTTGATAAAAGAAGACAGAGTAGAAACGTAAGAATTGTAAAAGGAATTCTTGTTCTAAAGTGATTACTCCTAACTTAACTTCATGCCATTCAATGTGGCCACAGAATCACCAAAAGTTTGAAAGGATTTTTTTTGGAAGACTCCCTCTTCCAGGGTTAACCAATCAACTTGCTAGACATGAAGTTCATCTTGAAGGCAACCGGGCTCAAAGAATAAATGCTACACCCCCTCCTTCCTCTCCCCCAGTCAATATCCGAAGCTCAACCTCAGCAACTTTCACGTCATTTTGCTTTCCGGCCTCCAGGGAACCATTAATAACAATGTGACATCACATCCGAAGTTCTGTGTCAGCGGATGACTAGTGACAGCATCCGGTCCGCGGAGTACAATCGATCACAAACCATTCCACGGAATCGCTCTCTATCCTACAGAAGTGTAATCCTCTGAACAATATCTTCAAGCAATCATCTTTTACTTTCATTTTCTGTCGACCCCTAATTCTAATTTGTTAATAACCGATCTTGTTTTGACAGTAAGCATGTCTGAAGCAGTAAATAAATTGTTGATTGAAAGACAATAAATAAATATGTTTACCAAGAACAAATTTCTCCTTTAAAAAGCAGTCAACTTGTTGTTTTCATGTAAGGAACAAAGCGAAAGGAGTGAAGATCAAATTTTGTATATCTAACAGTGGCGGTTCATGAGGGACGTCTTGTCGGTAAACAATTTAAATGGTATCGCTTCAAAACTAATGACAAAACTATATAATGGGCTAATTGCTGTATATACAAGAATTACAAGATGGGATCAAAAAATACGTGAATGATTTTCTTTAGCAGCAACTGCTGACGCTAAAAACATTTGATGTAATTTGTCCAATAGCCTAATCCGTAGAAGCAGCAGCGTCAAGTAAGAACACGTTCTGATTCGTCAGTCAGCGTCCAGACCCACTAGAGTGAGATTTTGTTTACTGTGTCTGTCGCGCATCAACAACGCATGAACATAAGGTTGTGTTTCAACTAGCAAAAAAGTGCCAAAGAAACCCGTGAAATGTTAAAATTAGTGTATGGAGATAATGCTGTAACTCTGAAGACTGTTTGCAAGTGGTATGAACGATTTAAAAGCGGTAATGAATCAGCAGAAGACGAGCAACGTTCAGAGCCTCCATTAACCTCAAAAAACAGAAGAAGACATGCAAAAAGTTGCAAACATTGTTCGTTAAAACAAGCGAATAACTATTCGCGCGCTTTCCAAACAACCAAATATCTCGTACGGGTCCCTACAGATAATTTTAACCACCGATTTGAAAATGAGAAAAGTGAGCTCGAAATTTGTTCCTCGACTTTTGACTGACAAACGGGAATTTCTGGCAGAAAAAGATTTTCCTATTTGTCCACGTCCATAGTAATCTCCAGGTATAACATGACGGAACTTCTTGGCTATTCCTCAAAAATTAAAACAGTGATTGAAGGAAAATATTTTGACACCATTCCTGACATTGTGAGAGGACCACAACAAAGTAGCTGAACAAATTTCCAAAAGAAGCCTTCCAGGAATTGTTTCCGTCATGGATTCAACGTTGGGATAAGTGCATTGTTAGCCAAGGACAGTGCATTGAAGGAGATTAAATCAAATTCCATGTAACCTTATTACTTTGCTTCTAATAAAATTATTCACCGTATGTTTTGATCACTTCATATGATATTAAGTATGGTTTCTTTCTTAGTTTCAAGCTATGAAAGTTTATTTCTTCACCTCTATGACTTTCCATGATTAATCTCTTGCAACGATACTGGACAGCAATGTCGAATCATTAAACGTTATTTTCCCCAGTTCTCTGCTGATGCTAACACATGTATCCTTCTGATCCTATGTGAAAATTTTCGCCACGCATTTCACCGATACCTGCCGTGTTTCTAGATATTCAGTGACATGAGCCGATTGAATTGTTTAACTCCCCCATAGTACCACGGACAGTCAGTCGACGATCAGATCTCAAAAGATTAATGACCTGGGCAATATTCTTCTCGTTCCGACTCGTGGACGCGCGACCAGGTTGGGAATCAGGCTTCACATACATTCTTCCAGCTTGAAAACGTCGAAACCATTGAAAATCTGTTGTGCCATTCTATGTTACATCATCGAACAGTACTTTCATAATTTCTTACGACCCTGTAATGCTCTTACAAGTAGAAAACTAATAATAATAATAATAATAATAATAATAATAATAATAATAATAATAATAATAATAATAATAATAATAATAATTTGATATTTTCGATTATCCATTTCAAATCTTTCAGTTTAACATTCCACGGTTATGACCTTTAGGCTAAGGGAGACTAAAGACTAAGGCAAATGAATGTTAATGGAAGAAAACGTGGAATGAGAAAGTGGAGAAAACAGGGGTACTGCGAGAAAACCAACGGACATGATGTTGGTCACCATCCGGTATTGAATCAGGGACACCACATACCAGATGCAAGCGTTCTACCACTGAGCCACTCAATCATCCACTTTACAATTCGACTCGAATCATAAAACACGCTGCACGAAATTACGTTTTACTCAACGATGCCTGAATCCAGGTAAGCGATAACGCAGTGACGTTATCACTAGATGTTGTCACGTGTACATGGATTCCGAGTTACATTAATAGTTACGCAAAGCAAACTAGAAATTAAATACACGACTATTTTTTCTCTCCGTTGTTTTTTGAAAGTTGTTACAGCTTCTACGGTATGCCTTTGCCCTAAGAGGTCAACGAGTGCGTTTTCTTTGGTTTGATCGGTGATATAGGTCCCTGCCTCGGAAATAAATCCGAGTATAATAAGTGGTAGTTTGGATGCCCTTTTAGAAACTGGATTCCCTTTCATAAAATTTCCACTATGAATTTAACCATGTAAAATCGCAGTAAAATAACTAAACGCCTGAATGTTCCATTCAGAGGTACCTGAAGTATAAATTACAAGAAACTGAAGATGATAACTGAAAAGCGTGCTGCAAATAGACATAGAAAAGCACACTCGTGTACCTATTTTACTGGTAATATGTCAATGCTGATCCTGAATTAGATGAAAGTAATAAACAAATAATCACGGGAGAGTAATGGACAAATAATTGAGAAATATCCCGTGATTAAGTTGGAAGCAAAAAAAAAAAAAAAAAAAGAAAGAAAGAAAAGAAAGGAAAGAAACGAAATGAAGAAGAGTCGGCAACACAGTAGAAACTTCTTTGCTAATATTCTTTGCCAATCAAAGCGTGTTTTAGTTCCTTTAACGCTAACCCCTTCCACTTCTTGTTAATTCTACAAATTAAATTAAAGAATCTAGATTTCTAAAGTAAATAAGAATCCATGAGTTTCTTCAATAGCTTTTTTTTATCGATTTTGTAACAAGCAAAATGATTCGGCATTTTTTTCCAAAGTGATTCGGAAGATAATAGGAACCATAATAAGTAAGAACTATGAACTTTTTAATGAGCATTCATTTCGATAATTTAAGGGGTGGATATCTATAGTTTGCTTTTCATTAAGAATCTTCTGCTACATTTTATTCATTTCTTTGTTGTTGTTTTTTTAAATTCATACTCCTCATTTCTACGCATCAGTTCCAATCGTTCTATTTTTAGAAGAACAGAAAAAAGTAAAAGAACAGCAGATACTAAACAGAGTGTTAATTCAGCATATTGTCCCTTTCATGTGATGTAGTAAAATCACGTGAAAGGATAATTACTAGATTTAAAAGTTTCGCTCTATTTTTGTGCTTGTGCAGATTCATAATTCATATTTTTAAAAAAAAGAAAAGAAAGAAACAATATTTCACTCATTTTTACGTGTTCTCTGAGTATTTTAGTCACATTTTTTTAGCTATTGTGTTTTCATCAGGTTTGAGTTAGAATATTTTAAAACGCAGGACACTTGAAGAACGTAGCAATGAAAATGTCTTATGCAACTTATTTGTAGCTCAAAGTATGTTTAGAAAAGGATACACACACACACACATACACACACACACACACACACACACACACACACACACACACACACACATATATATATATATATATATATATATATATATATATATATATATATATATATATATGTATTATATGTATGTATGTATGTATGTATGTATGTATGTATGTATGTGTGTGTGTGTGTGTGTGTGTGTGTGTGTGTATGTGTTGTTCCGGAGAAGGGAAACAGGTCCAGAAACTCATTTTTTAGATTAAAGAAATAAAAGATTTTTAAAAAAACATTTTGTTAGTGGATTGTTCTCACAATATAATGTTATTTCTTAATATTTGACATATAAATATGACAATATTCTGTAGATAGAGTCAAATAGTATACACGGGAATATTAACAATTCACCGTTTTATTAAAATGTCTTATATAATTTTTGTACAAAGTTTCTAAGAATCTTTCTCCAAGCCCTTGATCACAAAAATGCTCCCAGTGTAGGTTAAGAATATTACTCTTCGGCATACGATGTTACTTTGGAGTTGAAAAGATATTTGTCTTTGCCCACAGCGGCTTCAGATGGGATAGGTTATACTCCGTAGCTCATAGCAGCCCCGGGAGTAGGTATTAAAGGAAGTCTCCGTAGCCCATGGCAGCCTCGGGAGAAAGTTTTGTAGATGAGCGATCAGCACAGGCACTGATAACTTCTTAGTTCTGTTGTCCTGGTTTAGAGCCATCCTCTTGGAGGGAGGACCTGTGGAGGGGTTGTCGGCTTTCTTCGTGGTTCTCCGTACACTCTTCGCTTTTTCCTGAAAGATACACCTTCTGTCGCCTGCCATTTCGTTTATAATCGTAAAAGCACGTATTTATAGTGAAACCGTGTGGCTTATGATACGTGTGGGTATACGAATCCATGTAATATTGAATAGCAACATTCTAATGTCAGCACAAGTCATTAACAAAGTAGGTTTAAAAAATTAGATGTCTGTATCTGAAAATTGAGATTTTAGACTTACTTCTTTTCTCCCAAACACCACAGACATTCCTAGTTTCCCTACATCTGTTGTACAGTACCCTGAGATTAAGTCGAAGTTTTGTCACAAAATGCGAAAACTAGATATTTTTAAGTGTTAAGAATTTTCATTAGTAAAAATAAGTGTTACACCTAAGCCGCCGTTCCCTGCAGGTTAATGTGTGCTTAATTAAAAGTTTCAATTGTTTACATTTACCAAATTTATTTATATATTTATTTACAGTTCTTTTCACCAACGATTCCAAATTACACATTGCATATTATGTTTATATGTAATCAGTCAAGGACTTAGTTGTACAGTAGAATCCCGCAGGTAGCAACATTTTTTTTCATCCGAGAGGTAACTAAATGTGCATATATATATATATATATATATATATATATATATATATATATATATATATATATATATATATTCGCTTTATTTTTACTTGTAGAACAGTCCTCTGTAGTTCGTATCATTCTTGGAACACCCAATATATATATCCGAGAGAAAGAGAGAGATAAATAATATTCCGTAATCATTTGGTTTAGATTTCATTTGAGTTTAGCGTTCAGTTCAGCAGTGAGACTCTATGAGACGAGAACCTACAGCTTAACGTTTAATCGTAATCATATGAGCTCCCGCTGGGAACCGAACCCGGGCCTCCAACACCACACGCACGTACACTATCCAAATAGTGACGAGGTACCTCATTCCTCAATCAAGTATCATTACAATTCGTAAACTTCGCAGTGGATACGAAATACTAAGTTCGGTTGACGAAATATTTTATTTTGATAGAATGACAATAAAACACAGACAAGGGCAGAGATTCTTTAAGAGTCAACATCAACTCTTGATAACCGAAAGAGATCCTGGAATTTATTTAGAAACTTAAATTAGATTTTCTTCGAGATAAATATATAGATTTTTTTAACATTTTAGAGTACCGAAGGAGTAACCACGTACAGATTTCGCTATATACAATTTCAAATACGAACTAAATAACATAAAATATTTCCTGTTCAGGGTACTACAAAAAGCAAATCTGAATCTATTGGACTGCACTTCCTTGTTTCAAATATACTGCAACTTTCAATCGTTTAACTTTCCTCCTGTGTACATAATACAACTACTTGTCCAACTTTTGAGAACTCTTCTTCCTCTTGAACCACACAATATGAGCTCAAGAAGTTGCCAGAAACTAGAAGCAGGCTATTGCGGTATGTTACTGGAAATTTTGCGGCTAAGATTCCTCCAGAAATGGTTTCCTCGGCGAAGTCTCCCTCCAGTATTGCATCGACCGCCTCCATCGACTGGCATCCGAGAAAGAAACCACATCCCGATCAATTTCGTCGTCCAGAACGCGCAGCACTCGGTGTCTTGATGCTGGACTAAACTGTCTCAACTTCCAGTACAGCTGATGCCGATAACAGGGTTGCCAACTACTTTGGATAATTTAGAGGCACTTCTCTTGTTTTACTCAAGTTTAACTACGTTCTTTTCACAAAGTTTTCTTTTGTTTACTCAAAAGCATATTAGGATAACATAATTACAGAAGTTATCCGTCCTACTTAGTACATTGTTCTACTAAACTCAATCCCCAGCTACTGCTAGTGGTTTAACATAACTAAGTTATCTTTCATTACTCATGTATGAGTAAGATATTTACTTACATTTCGCCAAGTCGCCTATTTCTAATAATAGACAATATGGAGATAAATGCTATGGAAAATTTACTTCAGTACATCATTTTTTTCAGTCTTCCTTTACTTTATACTTCGAGAAAGAACTTGGATTTTAAGCCCAATCTGCAGTAATATGCTGTTGTTTTAAATGCATCCACTTTATTTTCAATCACTGATATACAGTTAAATAAAACTATATGTTACTTTACGAAATCTAGTAATAGTAATGTAGTTATAGGGCGAAGCTAGTTAGTTTAGTGGTTATAGCGTTAAGACTTATACCGTGTGGTCCTGGGTTTAAATCCCGACCGGTGCATCCCAATTTTCGGCATCCACCCAGCGTCGTGATGCAAACTGAGGAGTCACGTGAATAAAATACGTGACGGCCACTGGGTCTAGAAAGCTCCTGTTAGAGATAGAGTTAGAGCGACGCAATATACTGACCACGTGTGGGTCGCTAGGATGGACGTAGTTGATCCGGTCACTAACAGATGGCGCTAGAGTGGCTCCGGCTCTGAAAGGGGTGTCACGCTAGTGGTTGGAGTTTGTTTACCAACCAAAACTGTTTAATGTATCTATAAAACTTGTACCCGAGTCCGTCCATCCGGGACACAAAAATCTCAAACACTGCTTGGTAAATCACCGTCAATTTTGGCCAGGATATACAGTAGAACTCGAAATTTAGAAATCGGGTTCCATGGAGGCGATAAAACCACTGGAAAATGTAGAAATTAATCATTTCTTGTTTCAATATTAATCATTACAGAGCAAAAACTGTAACAAACATCAAGAAGCGGTTTCCTGTAATGAATTAAATGTCTCCAAAGTACATTCACTGTCCTTCATTATCTCTCTACTAAAACCGGAAGCGACATAAACTCACTAGGACTTCCGGTTTTAATAATGATTTACACACAGCAAAACAATAAGAGATAGTGAGAAGCGTTTTTTAATTGACTTAGCGTCCCAAGAATAGGTATACTCTCTCTTAGTCCTGTGCTTAAACCGGAAGTAGCAGAAATCAACTACTTCCGGTTTAGAAGTTGATCACAATTGATTAAAACGGTAATAGATAACAAAAAGCAAATTTCTGCCATTAATTAAGAGTCGCAAGAATGTATTCAATCTCCAGTCAAACCTCTCTAGGTAGGCACCGTAGCTTAGTAATAGAGCGCTTGTCTCTAGTGTGTGGGGTCCCTAGTTCGATCTCTAGACAAGGACGTTTGTAATAGATAACATCATGTCTGTGGGTTTTCTCGAGGTACTCCTGTTTCCTCCCACTTTATCATTTCACTAATCCTTCCATCGTTTTCACTGGTCTTAATAATTGCTTCCCTTAGCCTAAATTGCATAGCCGTGGGACGTTAAACTGAAAGATTTCATATAATTCATTTTCAAATCCCTCTACTGCCACTTGCAGTTTGATTATCACTTGAGAAAATGTCACACCATACACACTCCTTTGCGTGATATAACTTCAGTCGTAGCTAATATAGTTATATTATGAAACATTAATTAAAAGTTGAATTTTAAGCCCGGTCTGCCGTAATATTTTATTGTTTTTAATGTATCCATTTTCTCTTTCGCTTATATAAGTTTGTACCAATCTTGCTGTTATTTTACGGAATTTACTAACAGTAATGCAGATAATGCAGTGAGATTTAGTTTAATTTAAATTTACGATTGTATAAATTTGCTTTCTAAAATGGTTTCAGTCACTTTTGTTATGAGAACCTCAATAACCTGAAGAAGATGAGAGAAAAATGACATTATATTAGTTATTAATGTACTGTCAAATTACTATTTGTGTCAACTGCTATAAATCTTGAAATGAATGGCTTAGAAGAAAACAGGCAAGTAAGTTCCTTATCACAGTGTATAAAGGAAGTATGTTTGGTTGCATACCTTATGGGCGTTATGCTGAACATTATGATCAAAATGCATACTTCTCACATATATGCATTTTTTCAATAATCGATCGAGTTTATATACTTACATTTTGATCATCACATTTAACCGTGACAAATTAGTTAAAACTGTTGCTTCAAAGTTTTTTTCTTTTATTATTATTTTCTTCATCTCGTAAAATCTTAAATACTATTTTCTTCAATCAGTTCATGATAAACAACCCAGATTGGTCTTCCTATAATAAATATGAACATTTATTTATTTATTTATCAACACAACAGGATGGTACCCAATTAGAGTGTTGAAATGTTACAATATATTTTTACAACAATTTTTTAAGTGCTTTACAGAACATTGTCTATATGTCAATTTTATAATTTTCTTTTCTTTTTTTGGACAACTTGTTGTAGACAGAACATACTCTCCAGATTTGTGACTTCAACATTATGTTGCTCCCAGACATTTTGCAATAGAGGAGACCTGTATTGTTAGTTCTAGTTATAATTGGAGGAACATGGAGGTTTAATGACGATATAGAGTTTGAAAAATCGAATTCATTTTGAACTATTTTTTTATTAATACGAGGTCGGCAATATTTCTCCTTTGTTCTAATAAGTAAATATTAAAATTGTCTACCAGTGTACTATGATTTCGAAGTGAGGGGTAAATTACAGTTATTTTGTATAAGACATTTTGATTTAACTTTTTTAGTTTGTTGACGATACTTTTGTTAAGATGGGTTCCAAATTACAACAGCATATTCCAACTTGGAGCGCACATATGAATAATACATTTTCAAGGGTGTTTCAATATTACTGAAGTCCTTATCTTTCTAATTATGAATCCTGACAATTTAAAAGCATCATAAGTAAGATTATCGATGTGTTTAATTAACGTTAATTTTGGATTAAAAGTAACACCTAAATATTTAATTGTATTAGGTCTGCCTAAAGAAATATTACCAAGCTCATATCATATTTAAAGGTATTTTTGTTTCTGCTGAACGATAATACGTTACACTTGTTTATGTTTATTACAAGTTTAGTGACTGAACGCTACTTTGTAATACTCTCCAAGTCGTGTTGTAAATGAAGACAATCACATGCACAGATTTTATTTTGGCGTATATTTTGAAGTCATCAGCGATCAATAATTCTTCACTGTTAAGTATGTGATCTGGAAGATCCTTGATAAATAATAGAGATAGTAAAGGGCCTAGGTTTGAGCCCTGTGGAACTTCTGATAACGCAAAATAATTGTCTGATTTCAATTCTTAATAGAGGCTACAGTGACTCAGTTGTAGAGCGTTCACCTCCGGTGCTTGGGGTCCATGGTTCGATCCCAGCTCGTGCCAAGTGAACTTTGTGGTGGACAAACACCCTGTGCTTGGGTTTTCTCGGAGTTTTCCAGTTTCCTCCCACTTTATTCATTCCATCCTTTCATTCATTTCTCATAATCACCGACTCCTTTAGTCTAACCGACATAACCATGGTACATAAAACTCAAAGATTTTCATTTTCAATTCTCAATAGATAATTATGTGCTTACATTCACTTTATTATGAAGAGAAAAATTTAGTGAGGTCTGAAGAAAAATTATAACGATTTAGTTTGCTTAAGTGCATTTTATGACTTATTCTGTCGAAGGCCTTCTCAATGCCAAAATACATTACGTCAACTTGGCATCCTTCATCTAATAAGTTAGCTATGAAGTCGGTGTCTATTGCTAGATTAATTGTTGTTGATTTACGAGTAACAAAACCACATTGATATGTTGAAATTGCTGGTTTAATATGATCAATAATTCGTTTATACAATACCTTTTCAAATACTTCTGCAAAAGTTGAAAAAATTCGTATGGTCTAAAATTAGTAGTTTCACATTTATTATTAGATGTATGTATCGGACAGACTAACGCGGATTTCCATGTATCAGGAAAGGTGCAAGTTTTAATGGAAAAGTTTAAAAAATCCATAGGGGATATTTAAATACATCAATACAGTTTTTGATTATATAGGAAGGTACCCCATCAGGTCCTACAGCTATTTTTGAACTTTAACTTTCTATTGCTACTTCAATTTCGTGTAAATAAATTTCATTAATACACAGCGTTTTTAGGATTTCATTAACGATATTTGGTAAGATATTTACCATAGTCACATTGGTGTCTGATGAAGAGGGCACAAATACGGAGGTAAAGTATTGAGCAAGGGTAATAACTATTTCGTCATTATGATGGAGGTCCCGCCCTTCAAACTTCAATGTATGCTCGGGGAGATGTTTAGTCTTATTTTCAGTGGGACATGAATGTGAAAGGAAACAAAGAAACGGGAAAACTCTGATAAATCCCACAAAGACGATGTCGTCCACCACAAAACTCACATACCTTGAAATCGAACTAGGTATCTCTCGTGAAAGATGTGATAGCTCTACCACTAAGCCAGTTCTCTTTATTTTCTGTATCTTTAGTTATCTAGACTTCCACTTACAGCATTTTGTGTTAATGAAAATGTTGGTAAAAACCTCATCCATGTTAACCCGATACGAATTCGAGGACAAAATAGAATGGCGGAGCAGTTAGTTTGTATACCGCTCACACTTTTGTCATGACAGGATACCTGATTCGTTTCCAGGCAATTTGAGTTTGTGATAGTCTCCTGTCTAAGTTTTTTTAATGTTGCTCTTGTTAGCTTTACATTCTTCACCTACAAATTCTTACATACTCATTCATCATCGATAGTCATCTATCTCTTTTAGACTAAAGATCATATCTTTGGGAAGTTATGCTAATCCCGAACTTCAAACATTTCAGTTGCTAGGTGAGAACTCTAACCATCCTTAAACTCTTTCTGCTGGTCTAGTAGCTAGCGGCGCGACTTTGGTGTAACAGGTTCCGGGTTCGATTGCCGGTTGGAAAGCATTTAAATTTGAATGCATTACACGTTAGTTTGGTCTGCATAATATGCCCATGTTTCAAATAGCCTCAGTGCTGAAAGAGAAGTTAAATTCCAGTTAACCAATCTAACCTTTCTTTTTCCTCTCGTTACTTCATGTAAGATTTAACAATGATAAATATACTCCTATGAGTAGTTTAACAACTGATATAAAGACTAAAGATTAATACAGAATTCAGTTTCTTGTTTGCAGACACCAACATTCCTGTACTTAAAATTCCTAGTTGCAAACACTGGCATTATCTTCTAGCTAATGGGAGCGTTTGGCTCTCAAGGGGATCATCCGTGGACATTCTTCCAATTGAAGACGCAACAACTTCCGGCAATTACCACGAATTCCCTGCACCATTCTTCCCTTACTCTCCTCCTAAATGCTGGAGACACACCAAAAAGAGTTCAATAACAAGAAACTGGGAGGACAACGGCCACAAGAAGACAACGGGGCCACCCACAGAATGTTCCACTGAGGAAGAATAGAAAGAAATCGAAACTACACGAAGGGGAAATACAAACACCCTCGCAAAGATGAGAAAGAATACGAAACTTCAGTGTTTGTTGATAAGAAAGTTTCTCTTCCTGAAACCGAGTTTACACCGGTCAAGATTCTTGAAGAAACAAAGTCAGTCTTCTTTCGGAGATCTTAAAATCGATGTGAAGAAACGTACAGTGACAGGTTCATTTGCACAGGAAAGTATTAAAAAAACTATCAGGCCCTGTATCAACTGTCTAGTTTAATCCTAATCAATATGTCGACACTCTGTAATCATTGCTTTGCAATGCAAATGTATTGAAACTTGCAACCATCTTCTTATATAAAGGGTGTTCCAAAAATATCACAATTACTTTTTTCTTATTTGATTTGATTTTTCTACTTTTTTTAAAAAAAACGGACATTATACGACGGTATTTCCAAAATTTTTCCATCTTGACACTGAAATATCGCGCCACTTGTGATAAGTCTTCCGTGGCATATGCTGCCATCTACGAATGAAATATTGTATCAATTTGAATTCTCTAGCTGCGTCTCCTTCTTCTCTTCATCTCCTTCTTCATGTACAATTTAGTGATAATTATCTTAAAGTGGATCAGCTCTTATCTCTTTCATGAATAAATAAAGAATAATCTCAATGTGTATCAACCTTTATATCTTTCTTTATGCATAATGAGAAATAATTATCTCAATGCGGATCAACTCGTATCTCCTTCACGCATAACTGAAGTATAATGACGAATCAACTCGTGTCTCCTTCTTTTATAAATATTTGAGGAATTATGTCTGGAATGCGGATAAATTCGTATCTTTCTTTTCATGCATAAATGGGAAATAATTCCCGCAATGCAAATCAACGTTTCTCTCCTTCTTTAACGACAGGTTCTTGCTTTCATATGTGATTATGTTCTATACCAGGAGATCAACTAAATATAAGTAGGTGCTCAAGTAACTAAACACGTCTTTCGGGCCCAATTGTTGGATTCTTTCCTATTCTAAACCCTGGTTATATTGTTTGTTCACACCTCGTGAAAATAGTAGCGAAGAAAATGGTGTAGCCAAAATATTGTTTTTGGTGAATGGTTACTGGAAGTTACATTTCTTCCTTCGAAGTTATTATACTTGCTATCTGTACATTATTTACATTTGTTACAAGTATTATGTAGAAATATCTCATTCACGTGCCTAGCACCTACTCCAGAATGTAACACATTTCAATCTGTTACAATTTAACAAGGAGAAACATTTATTCAACATATTTAAACACACACAAAGCAACTAACACATCAGTTTTCCTTTACCTAATGGAAATTTAAGTGCATTTGCACTGTTGAAAGGAAAAACCAGAAAAAAGTAACATTAAAAGTGAAATACAATGCGCGCACCATCTGTTTTTTTTTTTTTTGTTTTTTTTAATACATGGAACAGAAGAGGCGTAAGTAAACAAACCGTTATAAAAGCTACCACATGTGCAGTTAACAGACCGCTTCCCTCTAAATTACAAGCAATAAAATGCTTTTCTTTTTTTCTTTTTGGCTTGTAGTGAATAAACAAGAGCGCATATTTAAAAGATACATCTTTTATTGCTTGTTTTATTGCGTAAAAAGAAAAGACGGACCTTTTCGCAAAGCTTGCATTTGGGTGGAAAAAAAATATTCCTGCCAACAATGAATAACTGAACTTATCGCTAACATGTGAAGTGTCGCATTCGAACTAAGTACAGAAGAAACAGCGTGATTTGAGTATGATTTTACTGAGCAGGAGCTATAAATGATACATTTTCTACTCTTTACAAGAAATCATAATGCTATCAAAATTATAGCATGAGTGGAAAGAGTGAAGATAATAGGGTTATTGTTGTATGTATGCATGTTTTCCGTACGCTGGGTTAGAGGGAAAGGTTTCGCGAAAAGGCTACCTCATTTCCGTGGACTTGTATGTAAGGATTTTTAAAACGGAATTATATGATATGAATATTCTGTGTATAAGCTGTTTCTGGTGGAATTTGAACAAAGCGAGCAACTGCTTGGCAGGGTCCATGGGTTGAAGCGCAATGTGAGACTCATTTGTCATAAAGTTTGGCATGGTTCTAGGATTGAAACGCTACCCTAGTAGCAGTGACAACTTGCAAACCACTTGCTGTAAGCTTGCATTGGAAGTTGGCAAGCTTGCATCCGGCTTGATTGGAAAGCGTGCAAGCAAACCGCAAGCTGGATTCCAGTAACGAAATTACATGGAAGCATTCTTACATTCAGTGTTCCATTCAAGTTTGACGCAAGCGTTTTACGCTAGTGACAAGTTAACATCCAATGAACGGCCAGTGATGCTATGACTCTCTGCGAAGAATCTAAGACAGTTTGTATGAAAGCATGCATTGAAAGGGCAAGCGTAGAAAGCCAAAAGCCAAGTACGCGCCAACTGGCCGAAAGCTTTCTTGCTACTTGGGTGGTAGTGTTTGACAACTTGCTTTACTTAGTAGGAAAGGCCATTCTACCATTAGCCGTAACATGTTCTGTGGTTTCGTAATACGACTTTGTTGAAGGAAAGGCAATGTGATAGGAAAGGTGTTATTCAGTGTATCAGCTAACCGTACCGAATTCAACTCCCAGAGTAGCAGAGTTGCCAGACTCATAGAAAAAATCGTTTTTTGTCTCTAAAATTATCGTATATTACAAAAAAATATCGTATATTTGAAATACACGTGATGATTGTAGAATCAAGTATTACTACTAATAGTAATAGCAATAACATATAATAAATTTATCTAGTGATCTTCAGTTTTGAACTCCAAATTGACTCACTGCCCTCGCCATTTTTTTAAATCCGTATCCTCATTCTTACACTACTCTGAACAGCAATATTTCCACGCCTTCGTAAACGTAATTGAATTTAAAAATGGATGCAGGGTTGTCATTTACCAATTCTCAAATCGTTATTGATTTATGTTAGTGGGATAAAAGCTCAGTGTGTGTTTAATAATTATTTAATGTACATCTACATTTTTTTTTTGCACATACAAACACTGCAAAAAATGTGCGTTTTTTTTTTTAATTATCCTATATTCACCTATCACGATAAATTATCGTATGGTTGACAAGCCTGCGAGGTAGTTTAGTTCCGTCTTTCAAAACCTCGATGTTCCATAACGACATGAAACAAAATCAACCAATCAAATCACAGATATGTTGAAGGAATTCCATCGTTGCAAAAATATCGTGCAATAAATCTCTTTTTTTTAAATTCCCAATTGCAGTTGATGTGACTGAGAGCCGGCATTAACAAGACTCATTTAAGAGTTCAATTCTAGATAAACTAAACTAATGATGGTTAAAAAAAAAAGATCACGCAATTCCATATATGGGATATACAGAGGGCCATTTTGAATTAAGAAAACCTACATATCGTTTTATTATTGGCAGCCAACATTCCTTAGCTACTGTGTAGCTTGTATAGAAGTTAAGGAGTGTTTATAGATTTTAAACGGAATATACGTAGCCGCTGTTATCCGTGAAGATGTTAACGGATTACCTTAAGAATAACACATCAAAAAAAAAAAAAAAGTAATTTAATGTATCATATGACATTGAAACTAAAAGTAACATTAAGCCACAAACAAACAACCGAATTAAAAGACACTTGAAGTCAACTGATACATTTCTTCTTCTGAAAATAATAATAATAATAATAATATTTGGTCTAGGAATTAATTCGTGCGGTTGGACAAGAGATGGCGCAACGGACGGAGCGTCCCACAGTTCCGTGTATCCACACATGTGTTGCAAACCCCTGTCATCGCGTATCGTTCATAGTATAGGGCAGTGGATTAAAGCGTCAACAACACCAGTTTGTAGTTAAGTGAACATGGCGCAATTTGTGCCTGATAAAGTGTTTTTGCGGGGTGTCCTGCTGCATTACTTTAACATGCAGAAAAGTGCGACTGAAAGTCATCGTATTTTGGTGGAAGTGTATGGTGACCATGCTCTAGCTGAGCGAACGTGTCAGAAGTGGTTTGCACGGTTTAGAAGTGGTGATTTCGGCTTGGCAGACCAAGAGCGAGCTGGACAGCCAAAAAAATTTCAAGACGAAGAATTGACAGCATTGCTCGAGCAAAATTCGTGTCAAACGCAGGAACAACTTGCAGCAGCATTAGGCGTTGATCAAACAACAGTCTCCAAACGCTTGAAAGCCATGGGAATGATTCAAAAGATGTCACATTGGGTTCCACATGAATTGAAAGACAGAGACGTTGAAAGACGAAAAACCATTTGCGAATTGCTGCTTCAACGACAGAGCAGAAGGGGGTTTCTGCATCGAATTATTACGGGTGATGAGAAGTGGATCCATTACGAGAACCCTGAACGAAAAAAGGCCTGGGTGAAACCAGGTGAACCAGGTCCATCACAACTAAAACGAGATATTCACTGTGCAAAGGTTATGCTGTGCATATGTTGGGATATGAAAGGTGTGGTGTACTATGAGCTGCTGCAACCGGGTGAAACTATGAATGGAGAACGTTATCGACGACAATTAATGCGTTTCAAGCAAGCTCTGGCCAGAACACGACCAGAATGGGAGAACAGACATGATAAACTTATTGTTCAACATGATAACGCTCGCCCACATGTCGCAAAACCGGTCAAAACCTATTTAGAAAATGTCGGATGGGAAGTTTTACCCCACCCGCCGTATTCACCAGACGTTGCTCCTTCGGACTACTACTTGTTCGATTGCATGAACAACGATTTGATTGGACAGCGGTTTACTTCTTCAGAAGATATCGAAACATGGGTCTCTGACTGGATCGCTTCCAAGGATGAGGACTTCTTTCGCCACGGAATCCGTACATTGCCTGACAGATGGGCGAAAGTGGTGGCTAGCGATGGACAATATTTTTCTTAAGGTATTTATGTATTTTGTGTTTGTACTACAGCTTCAATGTGTGCGTACCAACCTCACGAATTAATTCCTAGACCAAATAATAACAATAATAATAATAATAATAATAATAATAATAATAATAATAATAATAATAATAATAATAATAATAATAATAATAATAATAATAATAATAATGAAGGTTTTTGTTTGAAACTTTCTTTGTGGTTTATTTTATAAATCATGTTCTTTATTGTCTCTCCTTAAAGTTCCAATTCCATGCCGAGACAAATATGTATATATGTCTGTGGACTTGGAATGTTTTTCAACACATGTTCTTAGTTTAAAATATCTTTGTGTTGTTGAGTACCGTTGCATGTTCAAAGAGTGACTAACTGGTTAAACTTTAAAATAGTAATTAAAACCTTGAATCTCAATCTATACTGGAGAGTCTTGCCGCCTCCTTCAAAGTAAATCCTGAAATGACGCCACCGATTTGCTTTATAGTATTCCTGACTGATTGTTGTGATATTACATATAAATATGAACCGAAACTAAACAGCTAAAAACACGTATTGCTGCACCGACTTCAAAACGTGGTCAAAAGATTCCAATAATGTTCTTATTGATGACCTGATAGTCGACTAACATTGATTTCTCGCTTTTGCGACTAAGGTCTAATAAACCATTATAGAAGAAAAAAAAATATTTGTCGGTCATTAAAATTTTCCATTGCAGCAATGTGATTCGCTTCAATGACAAAAATTCCTAAATCCCTTAACTGAAGTTAATAATCTCCCAAGTCTAAGGAATTGTTATCCTACTCAGCTGAAATTATTTTGTATTAAAAATAAGATTTTAAGTTGATCTTAGGCTGTAATATTATGCAATAGCCCTTAGAACATAGATGCCGACGAATAAAAAGAGAAGACTTTTAGGAATGATCCAAGAAATTCACCAAAAATTGCGATCTTGGCCAATAATTTGTTTTTGGACCAGAAGTCACGTGATTTTTGAACGGACCTTAAATCGAGCTTTCGTGGTTTTTACGAAATAGGCATGTCATACTGAGTTAACTGATAGTTTGAAAAAAAATGATTTTTTTTTAAGTTTTAAGTCCCACAGTTATGCCGGTTAGGCTAAAGGAGACGGTGATGATGAGAGATGAGTGAAATGGTGGAATGAAGAAAGTGGGAGAATCCCGAGAAAACCCACGAGCACGGGGTTTGTCCACCACAAAGTCCACACGGTGCGAGCTGGGATCGAACCAGGAAACCCAAGCACCGAAGCTGAACGTTCTTCCACTGAGCCAGCGCGCCCCCTAACTAATAGTTTGAGTCTGGCTACACTACATGCAGTTCTTCAGAAATAAGGCGAAGAAGAGAATTTTTGCTTGAAATATATTAGATCTTTTGATTCAAAAATGAAAATCCAAAATACGTGGGTTTGGCTTTATGACTCGGAATTAGAATTTGGAGCTTTTGGCGTCTATTGCCATGTTAACCCGTCATGTATGATGGATGACGCCCCACAGCGATCATACTATTGAAGGAAGAAATGATTGGGGAAGGAAGGAGGCAGCCTGGGAGCTGTACGTTAAGTGACATCCCGGCATTTGCCTGGTATAAATGAGGAAAACCGAGGAAAATCTCTCCATGGACGAATGGTCTGAAAAAAGCTTTTACTCTTTTTTGACCGAGTGTCCCCACCAAAAGTGCATTTGGAATTTTTATCAATTTAGGTCCTCAATTAATAAAATAGAAATTTTCACTAAGATCCACAGATAGACTTAATTCTGCAACATTAATCGAACATTTTTCTTAAGTCATCTTTAGGAAGTTAAATAATCTTTCTGGCCAAAATATTTCTATTGTGATAGACTGTAGAAAACTCACATGAATAATAATTTGTGACGCAACAACGGGCTACACAAGACCAGATGAAACATTCCCGATGGAAGGATGGTCTGTTGTGCAATAGAAGGTTTGTGTCGAGGCTTATATTCTCCGTGGAGAATTCTATTCACTTACATAAGCAACCTTGGTCGTTTGCTGTGAAACATGTCAAGCATAAGCGTGTGCGACGAAGAAATGTTGAGCACGTTATTCCATTATTCTTTCCATTTAGGAATCCAAGAGGGAATTAATAAACATTTCTGCATGTAACATGTAAACAGTAACAAAACTATAGATAGATAGATAGATAGATAGATAGATAGATAGATAGATAGATAGATAGATAGATAGATATAAATATATATATAGGGTGCGTCAGAAAAATGTTTACATACTTTGAACCGTCATAAAAAACGTATTTCTCGTGCTACAAGGTTGAATTTCTGGGAGAAAGTAATGTTTTCTTTCTTCAATAGGTGACAGCGGAATTGTTGCTCTAGCTACTCAACCCAGTTAGTGGCAAGGAAGTAACTGCAAGATGGCGGACGTACGTTTCAACTATAAAGCGCAGAAGCAAGTAATTAAGTGGTTCTGGAAGTTTGAGAATGTTCCTGCGGTTCAAAGAGGAGGTGTACAAACGTAAACCATGTAACTTAGACACACTTTGGAATGAGATTCAAGTGGTTGCGCAGAAATCCCACTGGAAACGTTGGTACAATGTACGGAATCTGTGGTGACTCGTACTCAGAAAGATATTGATGCTGAGGGCCGTCACTTTGAACAGTAATCACATTTACGTGAGAAAGTGCATTTGTGCTTCAAATTGGAACTTAAGCTTTCCATTTCCAGCAATTGAACCTTGTAGAACGGAACATAAATTTTCTATGACGGTTCAAAGTGTGTATACATTTTTGACGCACCCTGTTCAAAACAACACTGACAACGTTTGCGAATTCGTCCCTGACACCAAGATAAGACAAAAAGTAAACAGCAACCTGGATGAACAAATGCTTCCTTTCGGAGTTATAGGCTGCAGAAAATATAAAAAAATGGACTTTAAATGCCCATAGCTCCACAAGTATGGGTCCTACCGTAGTCAGGTCAAGACGTGACTTAGAAACTAATATGTGCGCAATCCAAATATCCATGTTTCAGAATCCTGCGATACTCACGCAACAATTTTTAGGGAGGGAGTTTCGCTTATAATTTGAAGTACTCACCAACTACCTCTAAAAATTGTTGCAGAAGTACCGCAGGATTCTGAAACTTGGATATTTGAATAGATCACATAAAAGTTCCTAAGTCAAGTCATGACCCGAGTACGGTAGGCCTCATAGTATTGGAACTATGGGCCTTTAAATTTCTTTTCTTTTTTCATGTTTTGGGCATTCCGAGAGAAAACATTTGTGCTTCCCAGTTGGCCTTTACTTTTTGTGTTATCTTGGTGTTAGAATACACCTCCAAAACGTTGTCGGTGTTGTTTTGAAACACACACACACACACACACACACACACACACATATATATATATATATATATATATATATATATATATATATATATATATATATATATATATATATATATGTGTGTGTGTGTGTGTGTCTGTCTGTCTGTGTGTGTGTGTAAAAAACAGAATCTTTAATTTAACTACCCACAGTTATACTCTGTACATTACAGGAGATGTGATATGGAAAAAATTGTGGAAGGGAAACGTGAAGTGAAAGGAATATAATTCTTGCAAAAGTTACGAATGGATGAAATGTAATTCAGCAGATACTCATTTGGGCTGGACCTAGTACGGTCATTTCGAGCTGAGGGTACGGACTGCCTCCTAGACAATGAAGGCAAGCTTGAAATACGAAATGTAAGTATTACGTGAAAACAGAATAAACTCTGGAAAATATAGTAAAGAGAATCACACGATTCCGAATCATTTTATGATATGCAACCAAAATTCCCTTGTTATTGTGCAGGTTGCATAGAAGCTAGGGAATGCTGGATATTGTAAAAGACATATGAATAACTATCATTAAAGTCGCCGTTACCCGTTAAGATGTTAACGGATTGATTCCATTAACAGACTCAGCCGAGATAATCACCCCAGCTATCTATTGCAAATAGTAGAATTCAAAAATTCTCTCTAGTTAAAAAATTATTGTATGAAATAATGGACGACGAACTAACAGTACAATTTTTAAAATTCCACTCCGTGAACCAAATAAAGTGAATATAAAGTACATTTAAAAAATAATATAATAAATTATATATATGATTTGTTGTATTTCATTGGTAGTTTTTTTCCTACAATATAATAAAAAAGTTATTCGTTTTCATTGAAAAACCTATAGACACAAACATCGATACCCAAACACATTACGTTAGCGCTCACAAGCTCAGAATTGCACTCAAACTACCTCTACCTCGTGAAATGAGCGTGACTTTGAGTGAGATATTGTTGAAAGTCATGATGTGAATGTGAGGTTGAGTGAGTATGATGTCGCGGACGTAAGATGGGTGATCAAAAAGTAAGGTTAGAAAGCCTGCAGTGAAACGTGTATATATTACAACAAACAACCAATACACCCAACAAACAGCACATACATTAGGCTATTTTTTGACGTAATCGCCATATCGGTTAAAGGACTTGTCGCATCATGGATCGAGTTTGAAGATTCCCTCCTCCCAAAAATCCTGTCCTTGCGTGTTCAGCTACGTAGCCACGAAGTGTTTCACCTCCTCGTCTGAAGCAAAGTGACGGCCTCCTAGGTCCTCCTTCAAGTGCGGAAACAGGTGAAAGTCACTTGGAGCGAGGTCTGGGCTGTAGGCAGGGTAGTCGATAATATTCCAGCAAATCTGCTTCAACAGCGTTGTGGCTTTCTAGGTTGCATGCTGGCGCGCGTTGTCGTGGAGGAAGATGACGCCCTCGGTGAGAATTCCTGGTTGAGTCATCACAGTCTCTCCGTAAACCTCTACCGGCTGCCGGTGAATTTTAACCACTGTTGCATGTTTCGACCACAAAAATCGAATAACTGAGAGGACTTTATCGAGAGACAAGTTTTCTGAACGAGTCGCCGTTTGTGTTAACCTACAACTACTGCCGTAGGTGGCTGAAACTATGCACAATTGTCAACTCCATGCATTAAAATTACCACACACTCATTCCTCTAGAACACACTAAACTGCAGAAAGATCGGCCATGCAACCTCAGTTTCTGATCCTCCCTCGTATGTTGTAAATATTTGAATGGTCAAATGGTGTGAGTGTCATATTGAGCAAACATAATGTTGAATTGATAGGTCTCCTCTCACTAGACATGAGCGCTCTACCACTGAACCACCGTATCCCTAATGATGAAATCGTATTAAAGTGGCAGGGAATCGAAACATCAGTTGGAAGAGCTCGTAGTTTTTTGTTTTTCACTTCTTGGAATCTAGGTTCGAACCTGTGAAAATAACTCATATTCTCTTCTGGTTAAAGGACTGACCAGATTACTTTTCTTTCCAACGTTACTTGTCTCTTTGGTTACATGCCTCCAAATGCATGTTAAATTCAAAACAACTCAAAACCACTGTAAAAGAAATCGAAAAAGGAATGCTGTTGTCCCACTTTTCAGGTATATTCCGGGAGGATGAGTAATGTTTGGATTGTTTGTATGTAGGTTTCTAAAAGGTCGTGTTTATGTTTTAAATGTTATTGATTTCTCGTAGAGATTAGCGGTAATAAACCATACAGTTCCGTAATACAAGGTGAGCTGCTTTTTTCCTATTCCATTAATGGACGAGTGGCATGTAGCTTAAAAATTCCTGTTCTCGTGTGAAAACTTTTTCTTTAATGAAAGAAAATTGTTTGGTGAAAAGAGTCAATTATGACAGGAAGGGTCTTCACTCTTATATCAAATTGCAGCGTCCACTGTTTTAATTAATTGGCCACTTGGCAACTCAACCTTTAAAATTATCTAAGCAAACTACTACTGAAGATCACAGTTGTCATTAAACACAAGCACAATGAGCAATCCTCCCACTCTGGTTCATCAATATGTTTCTGCAGACAAATGAGACAACACAGTGCTAATAGCAACTTCTAACTTCTCCATGTCAGTCTGCAGCCTCCTCCCCTTTGCTACCAGAGTTTGCTTCCCCCTCTGCCAGGTTCCGAAAACAAACTTCGAGATCCAGTCTCCGGTCGGAACAAGAGAGAGAATGATGAGGAAGCTGCTGTCGAGAAAGCCTCAGGGACTCTCAGAGGTAGTTGATGTGACGGTACGAATCGGCTCGCTGCCTCATGACCAAGGGGCTGGTACTTCTGTGTAGAGCGAAGCTAATTAAAGGATGCTCGTTAGAGGAGAAGTACAGAGAGCCCCTCCGCCCACGGTACCTCACATAGTAATCTCCCCCACCCCTTACAACTATCTTCTCTCAAACGAGACACAGAGAATACAGGTAAGAGAAATGCCAAAGGCGAAAAAGAGAGAGAGACACACACACATACGTACATACACACAAAAAGAGATCCAGAACAAAGAGACCGGAAAGTCAAGTGATACAGGTTAACAGTGAGATCGCATTGCATAGCACTGCACCGGTGCTACGAGGTTAAGCAACTCTCCCCCTGCCCTTCCCCCCCCCAAATGATTAAAGCAATCGCTGCAAATTCACTTCACTTCAATACACAAAACAAGCGTCTACTGAAGTTAGCCTCGAAATTAACAGTCTGTTAGTGGCCAATTACATTAGAAGCTTCCCGTTCTACTAACGTCATTTCATCCCATGGAACTGTTCTTCATTCATGTTTTTTTCACATGTAAATATATATGGCGGTTTTTGAACTACAGTCACTACACTTTAGAAAAAAATCCATTCAGTATATTTCATTTCCCTACCTGATTTTCTTCTTCAAATAGGAAAAAAAAAATAATAATTGTAAAATCATAATATAGTATACATCTCACTCTTCACATACTTTGTTCTCTTTTCATATGTATAGCAAACATTTTCTTACTCTTTTCACTAAAAAATATATTTGTGGATTTATTTATAGGTTCATTTATACAAAACTGACTTGTTATTTCCCTGGATACTCTTTACTTAAAAATATGGAGAACTACTTCACAAGTAATGTCCTTATTCAACATTTAAATGTACAATCACATGAATATTTTTTCCCGCTGTATAAACCTATTGTTTTATGTAATTTTCAGTTAGGAAAACATAACTGACTGCTTTCATATTTTTTTTTTAAATAATATAAAATTATGTATGATAAATTAAAATCATTATAAGGTCTTGTCGTCAGTGTTGACCAATAGACGGAGCGAGACGATAAGTTTGTTTTTTTTTCTTAAATTCAAGACGAGACGTTATATTTTACTAATCCTGTGAACAACACTAGTTTACCTATGTCTTAAAGGGGAAAGCAGACTTTCGTAATTGAGCTTCGGGACCATCTTCCTCGAGATAGTAGTGCACATTTAAAGTGTTAATATTACAAACTTGGAGGGCGCAATAACCAAAAATAGCGGATAAAAAGCGTCTTAAAGTTTCGGAATCGTCGCATATATGATACAACGCGTAAAGTTACTAAGTGATGGTGTGGTAGAGCGAGGAGCATTTACGGCTCATTTGAAAAGGGTCTCGGGTTCGCTTCTCGCTCGAGTCAACTCTTTTCTTGTTTTTGCTTTAACCAACAAAGTAGCTATTTGTAACTACAAGTAAAATATTAATTGACCATATTTTACAGTGCATAATGCAATAGAAACGTTCAAATCAGTTGTAAAACCTTGCAATGTTCCATGTTAACTAGCACCAAATGTAAGCTATTCCGTAAATATATTGATATCACGAGTTATATTATCGTTACCACAGTGGTTGTGTAACGAGACGATAATTTCTTGACGCTTCGTGTCTATGGACAGAGTGTGGACGGAGTGTGAGTTACAAAGGGGAAGATGGGGAAATACTGGATGTGTGCAATAACCAAGGGGCATTTCCCCCTCACCCATTGTACATGAGCCGTACCCTTTGCACGTAAGCCGTAGATTCTCCTTACTCTGCCACGCTGTCACTTGGTAACTTTACGCGTTGTATCATATATGTGTCGAATCGGAAACTGTAAGACTTTTTCGCCCGCTATTTCTGGCTATTGCGCTCTCCCAGTTTGTAAAATTAACACTTTAAATGTTCACTACTACTTCGCAAAAGAGGTCTTAAAGTTTATTTACCAAAGACTGTTTTCTCATGTTAGATCTGAAACACTGTTTTTTTTTTTTTTTTTTTTTTTTTGTAAATTTGATTTAAACTACTCTCGTAGAAAAACTATACGTTTATTATTTAAAATATATTAACGTGTAACAGTTTCGTCAACTGTCAACTTTGGCTTCATCAGACACTATGAATACACAGACAAATTAATATATAAGATATACCGTACATCCAATTAATTGGAGTGAAGTGAAAGTGTTGGGCCGAAAGGAGAGAATGTTAGTCAGAAAATGGAAAGAAGCAAAGTATATTGAAATAGAAGGCGATAGAGTTATAAGCTGGAACTCTGGACTTAACAGTGATGAGAGATGGAATAAGTCATTAAGGAGTTTTAAAGAATAATCAAGTTAATTCTATAGGCTTATTTTTGAAAATTTAATATTATTTATGAATGTATTTTTTTATTTATTTACAATTCATCTATATATTAAAATGTTAGGTTTATATGTTTGTCTCCAACCATTTCGACAATGAGATCTCGACAACAGCAAGTGCTAAAAACGTGCTGATTTCTCTGATCGATTCCAAATTTTGTGCACATTGTCCATTTTGAAGTGAATATTTTTTTAAAAAAAAATCGTGGCCGTTATTTGTTTATTACATCTTTGGGAGTACGCTGGAAGTGTTGATTTTTTTTTAAGTAAAGCATCATACCCTATGCGTTATACATTCTGACACAACATAGTTGTACACAGGGGTTGCATATCTCTGAGACATTTGTTTCATGTCCAAATGTTAATGAAAAACGAAGGACAACCATTTCTCCAGGATAAGATGAATCTGTATTGTTTGAAGTGTCTTGCCCAATGAACACCATATACGACTGGCATTATAATTAATTGTGTGTGTGTGTAACGTATTTGTTTACTACATATTGCATGCAAGAGAAAAGAAAACACTGATCATACATGAATTAAAAACTCTAACCGAAAGTAGGCTCAATCTTGCAAATGGTGCAAGATATTGAAAAAAAAAATAGAAAAATTTTCCCTTGCCGATTTTTATCAAGACGTCTTTCACTTGATTCTGTAAAGGGATATGTACAATCCGCGGCAAAAAAGCCTGCAACATGAGGATGTAAGTTTATTGTGAAACTACGCCTAACAGCACAGGGAATGAACATAACGTCTAAGTGGAACGAATCACGCCAGGATGAACCTCGGCCTCCTCCCATGCACACTTATTTTGGAGCAAAAGATTTCGTCATTTCACAATAAACTTATATGCTCATGTTGCAGGTTTTTTGCCGCGGATTGTACATATTTTGTGAGGAATTACAAGGAGATTCATGCTCATATGTGAATAATGCGCTGTGTGGAGAGTGCACGTACAGCTTGTATTACATTATTAGTATTCACATTTAAGAAGCTAATTGTAAAACTTCCTTTGTTAATTAGATTAGGCCTTAGAAATGGAAGTATATGACTGTCAACATGAAGTAAGGGGAATAATGACTTCTTTTTGTGCGTGATGTAAGGGGATTGGCAGTTGTAGATTTAAGTAACCAAATATGATTCATGGATTATTTTCCTGTATCTTATATATTAATTCTGTCATTTCCTGTGTATTCATAGTGTCTGATGATGGCAAGTGGATAGTTGGGAAAACTGTTACTGTCATGATGTGGATATAATAAGCATGTTGTTATGCTCAGCAAGTAGTTTAAATCATATTTATGTATACTAAAAACAAAGCTTAAACAATGGAAAATTACTTTTTTAGTGTTAGAAGATTCATAGTATAAACTTTATAAATTAAAAAAAGTAATTGTGCAAACATAACAAAAATAATTTACCAATGTTTAAAGATACGCTTGTCAATACACATTGTACTTCAATATTAAATTAGGTTCAAATATTGTTATACCACACCCACCGTGGACTTCTCGTGTACTATTTAGTTTCTCCCCCAAATCACTTGGTAGTGACTCTGGCTTACCTAGTAGTAATTACGGTTCGTTATTTGTAATTATGATTAATATAAATACAGTGCGGAATTACGGTATAAATACTACAGGGCAATAAACATGAACCAACTTGTGCTAGGTGGCCTCTAAAAAGCACTGCAATGTAACTGAGTCAGGGCAGGAGCGCAGCAGTGCGACGAGTGTTAGTTAGGTGGTGTGTCCATAGGGAGCAGGTGCGTCAGCGATGGTGAGTATACACATATACGAGGTCGATGGATTTAAGGAAGATACTAAATAAGATCCGACCCCTCGTAAAGCAGTAAGATCCTGATGATTTGTGGACGAAATTAACAGAAAAATCAGGGCATAAAACGAGACGAGAAGGGATCCCGGAGAAGAAAGAGGAGACCAGAAAGAATTATTCGGTAAAAGAGACGAGAAATTAAAACCTTATTTCTCGTCTCAGCTCGTCAAGTCTTATATCTCACACACCGTTTTAGTGTTCCATGATACATAGTATAAATTTTATAAATTGATAAAGTGATTTACGAACACAAAGAATATAATTTATCAACGTTTAAAGATGAGCAACTTCTTACATAATACCGGGTAGGTCAAAATAATGTTCCCAATTTCGTTAATGTATTAATCGAACAGTAATGAGCTTTACTTGCCAATGTGTTATTTTTTTCTGAAATATAATCCCGAGAAGTTTTTTTCTCTTCCTATTGCAAATGCATAGTTACGCCGACGTCTACCAGGAGGCAGTTTAGTCAAACTGAGCAATATGGCTTCTACAGGGCACAGAACGTTCTGTGTATTTGATTTTTATGCGACTAAGTACTTTTTTTTTTTTTTTTTTTTTTTGCAAATTCAACGGCGTTTCTGTGTAAAATTTAGGGTATTTGTTCCGCCACTTGCTACGTTTATAATATGTAAAACAATGTTTTGAGATGATCAATCAATGCGTGTGTAATCTTTGTTTACATACATGCTATTAAAAGCAAAAAAAAAAAAAAAAATCATTGCAATCGACATCATTTTGACTCACCCTGTATAATCTCATAATACATTTAATTTGTATGTTGTTACACTACACCTTTCGCGGATCTCTCGTGACGACGGGAAGTTTTAGTAACTGCAAATAAAATTAATAAGAAAATCAAGGTATAAATTTTATGAATAAATTTCCAAAAGTAGTCAAGAAACATTTCGAGGCTAGACGAGAAATACTTTCTGGGAATCTAAACGAGATAAAACTTCTATAAAAACAATAGATACGAGACGAGAGAAAACTCATTTCTTGTTTTGTCTCGTGTTTTGGGCAGCACTACTCCCCTTGATCTACTGGCTAACGTATGCGCGTTTGAAGCACGGGTCCGGTTTCAACTTTTCGTTCGAAAGCCTTGGCATTTGAACATAATATAATAACAGTTCAGATCCCACCTTAAACTGTAGGTACATGTCTCATATAGCCTCATATCATCTTTGTTTTACCCTTAACCAATTAACATATAAGTAGCAATATGTATTCATGTTCTATTTTCGACATTTGCTCGAATTTGTTTCACTCTGATTTAACTTAAGGTGGAATCCGTTCCATGCAACACTACTAGTGAAAACCTACTACGAAAATATCATGAATAGTCCAAGAAAATACAGCACAGAGAAACCATTAAAAGACATTAAAGTTACATAGCGTGAATATCCAGAGCACATGGAAATCAAGTACGTCAACATCATACTGAAACATGAGGTTTCATAGTTACTTTAATACCTGATGAGTATGCAACCACACTCAACGGTTCTGAAGATTTGGTTGCTGACGTGCCAGGTAATCTATGTGTTGTAGATTTGCCACTGATTAAAAGACGGAATTCAAAAAGTTCCTGAATCTGAAACGTTTATTCGGATCAATGCTAGTTTAAAAGCCTCCTAAATGTTCCTTTTTTTTGTAAACTTTAAGGTGTTTCTAGAATCATGTTAATAGCAATGCAAAAGTTCCCTTATAAATACACATTTCGTTAAAAAATATATTCAAATTCTTATATACCGATATACCGGTACGTATAGCGATAGAATTAATTCTGAAGAGACACAAACAAGTTTTGAGTCTTACCCACGAAATGAAATTAAATGAAATATTTCAGTTTATTGTTCGACGATTATTAATTTTAGTATACGGGAGACAGATGATTACCCACAAAAACCCAAACATAGTTCAAGTAAGAATTTTTGAACAAAATTTTCATGGTTCACTAAGTGAGGGCCTTAGATAGCAGAAATGTCAAAATAAAAATGTTTTCGAATGAATTGGAAACCCAATGCGCCACCTGTGACACAGCAAGACAAACGTACTTTATAACCTTAGTTTAGTACATGAACAATTACTACTTTATCAGAGTAATTACTGATCCTTCTAGACACAAAAAATAAATTATTAGGTATTTAAATACTTATAACTAACTAACTAACTAACTCTATGGCTTACGGAACCCGGAGGTTCAATGCCGCGTTCACAAAAGCTTCCCATTGACTTATATCCTTAGCTAACTGCATCCAGTTTCTACTTTGTATTATAAATAAAATATATTTCCGGAAGCTGAAAGCCGCTCTAGAGCTCCATGAGCCACATAAACCTACTCACAAGAAAAGGTGTATAGAATTGGTAAAGTCTGAAGAAAAGGAACGAAACAAAGCTTGCTACAAAAGTTTGTGTGTGACTTGTAAAGTACAATGGGTATTTGTGTAAAAAGTTTGAAACTAAATTTATAAGTTGAACAGGAAATCACTGTGGCACCTGTGATACGCTGAAGATTTGTGGATTAAGACAAGTGAATGACGCTGGAACAATTGGAGGAATGAGGAAATGGCAGGAAATGGGAGTACTCCGATAAATCCCACGGACACGATGTTGTCCACCTCAAACTTACTTGACCAGGGATCGAAACAGTGACTCCACACACCAGAGTTAAGCACTCAACCACTGAGCCAGTGAGACCCCAGAGTACGTATTCAGGATCAAAATATTTTACTGTTTCCTCGAATTAACTGTTTTCACGAGAGCGAAAATGCATAGCATTAAATTAAGGCATATACACATTGAATTCACATTGCAAATCTTTTTTTTTTCGTTTATAAAAAGCGACAAGGCGAATTTTCTTTGTATATTACTTTCAAATGTGTTTTCTTCTCGTGATACCAGTTTCTTGAGCCGAACAATATAACGATAAAGTTTCCTTTCCACTACACCTAACTTGGAGTATTTCTTTTATTGTACACATTAACAAGTTTAACTAAACGAAATATTGAAAAAAATGAATATGCAATATTTCAGTTTAACGTCTTACGTTTATGCCTGTTAGGCTAAGGGATATAGATGATTAAGGTAAGTGAATGATGGTTGAAGAATCGGTGGAATGAGATTGTGGGAGGAAACGGAAATACACGAAGAAAACCAATGGAAACGCTGTTATCCATCACAAGCTTACTTGGTCGGAGATCGAACCAGGGACCCCATGCACCAGAAATAAGCGCTCTACCACTGACCCACAGCGCCCCGTACCAAAGATAGCGATACACAAGTAATTCTGAGGTATTCCGCTTCGATATGTATAATAAACATTAGGAAGATAGGAAATCAATTGCACTTAAAAGACACGATAGGATATTTGAAGATTGATATATTTATTTATTCAAATACTCAAAAAAAAAAAAAATAGATTAATCTAGTCACTTTAATATTTCTTCCAAGATATCTTCTTAACGTTCCTTTTTAGATACACGTACCTGTGAAATTTCTACTGTACGAGTCTCTTCAGAAGCAAACTTTTCGTAACGAGTATTTAACATTGCAAATTTTCATTCATTAACGGGCACACCTTAGCGTTAGAATTTCATTTTTAAATTTTGTTTTATTTGTTAACTTTTCCTGGACGATAAGTCTACACATGCTATTTAAAGGCTAGCTTTGAGGCTCAGTGGTCACGCGATGCAAAACCACCTTGCCGGTAGTTTAAGCAACAACACGCTTGGTTAAGCCCACGACTTTGTGAGTTTAACTTGTGCTCAACAGGACCTTTTCTCATTAGAATCGCCAAAACAAGCCCTCATTTCAAAATAGCACATGTTTATTCATTGCAGGATGGTTTTAGCTAAACACGGCGGTAGTCGCAGATCTTTACCAACCATGCATTCGCAGAGGAATTCAGGGAAAGAGAGAGAGGGTTGCATATAAACCCTAAGAAAGTGTTGACATTCCAAAATACTGGCTTATTTCTGTTGTACGTTTGCTGACGCTCGAAGTTGATTTAACGGGAAAATTTACACAAACTGCTTGTTCGCCAACGCACGTTATATATACTTAACGATTCCTTAAGAAGTGAACTTTTAAAGATTTACTAAGATAAATAAATTGTCTTCTAATAATTATTAATAGCAGAAGCAGTTAAGATGGTCATTTATCCTAATTAAACTTTAAATAGTATTTTAGTGGTGTGCTAACATTAAGGATCCTCAGCAAAACCGACAGTCAATTTTTAATCTATATATGAATGTGACTATGTTTGTTACTTCGTACTTCTGGAACCATCCTACCGATCTCCAAATTTTCAACATAGATGAGGTTTGCTTCTGGGATGGGTTTTATTATATCACTTTGATGGTCAACGTAGGGAAAGGGAAAAGTGAGATATATAAATATAAATAAAACTTAATAGCTCTTGAACCACGTTACCGATCTCGATCAAATTTGCCACATGCATGAAGTTCGGGCCTGTGATGCTTTTTTATCATTTCACTTTGACGATGTAACTTACGGAAAGAGTAGAGGGGAGATATACAAAAATTAAAAAAAAAATGAAAGTGACTATGTATGTGACTTAATAACTCTTGAACCACATAACCAATCTCAATCAAATATTCAACATGGATGAGGTTCGGGTCTGGGATGTTTTTTTTTATCATTTCATTTTGACGTTGCAACTTAGAAGGAGGGTGAGGGGTAGATATATAAAAAATGATCGAAAATGACCGTTGTTAGTATCGAATCCATAGTTTTCGAGGTCGCTGAGACGAACAGTGACACTTCTGATGCCGTTTAAATCGAAATTAACCCCAAAATAGTAATATTTAACTTTTATTTATATAGGTTACTTATTATTTTCTGATTTCTTATTATATTTTCTTTGTTTCTATCGATTTCATACCACTTTAGTAACAGTAAAAAGTGGCTGACTAACAGAACATATTACTATATTTTAACCCAGCCAAGCATGTAATTTACGCTAGTATAAAAAATAATTCAATGAGGATTCGGAGAATCAGCTTTTAAGTGCAAGCTCCTTGAGTGGAAATAAGTCCTTTAGTATTCACCGTTTACTTTATTCAGTGATATCCTGGCAACACTGCACTCCTACTTTAATTTAATGAGAGCATGTAGGAACCAAGAGACAGCATGATAAAAGTAAAAAGAAAGATGCACGTGAGAGGGAACAATGACACTTTTCTTCATCAGCAGCGGTTCTTCACTCGTGAGAAGAATCTCTTCACCATTTCTCTTCAAATCACTCCGTGCTAAAGATCGCACAAGAGCTGTTAACATTTGTTTTTACAGTTTCAACTATACAGGTTTTGTTTTCCTTATTATTTTTAAAGAGATATTTACACTATGTTTCTCACTGAATATTTAATAGGAAAGCGGTGTATAAAGAGCGTTGCCTAAGCTTTCTTAATCGTTTATAACACGTTCATCAACTCTTAGTGCGGTAAAAGATTTAACTATAACAGGAACAAAATTTAAAGAAACACTCGTTGAACCTACACCCTCAGAAAAGCGCATCATTCGCATATGAGCATGAATCTCCTTGTCACTCCTCACATCATGTGTGCATGTCCTTTTATAGACACAAGTGAAAGACGTCTTGATAAAAATCGGCAAAGGGTAACATAAAAGGGGAGATTTTTTCAGTATCTCGCACAGCTTGCAAGATGGAGCCTACTTCCGGTTGGAGTTTCTATTTCATGTACGATCAGTGTTTTTTTTTTTTTTTCTTTCTTCTTGCATGCAGTATATAATAAGAAAACATATTACACACACAACTAATTATAATGTCAGTGATATATGGTGCTAATTGGGCAAAACACTCCAAACAATAAAGATTCATCTTAGACTGAAGAAATGGTTTTCCCACGTTTTCATGATAACGCCTCAGGTATATGCAACCTCTGTATACAGCTATGTTGTGTTGGAATGTATAACTCATAAAATGAGATCCTTTACTCTTAAAATTTTCAACACTTCCAGCGTACCCCTAAAATGTAATAAAGAAATAACGGCCATGTTTTTTTAATATTCGATTACAACTGGACAATCTACACTAAATTTGGAATCGACCAGTGAAAACGGTACGCTTCTAGCATTTGTAGTTTTCGAGAACTCATTGTGGAAAGGATTGGAGACAAATATATAAACTTTTCTTTGGATACAGATGCACAAAACTGAACTTCATATTTGCGATTTGAGGTGATAAATATACAACACACCACCCCTGCATTCTTCCACACGCTTTACTAGAGTAGATGCGTCACATTTTTATGATCTCACCAACATTCTTCGGAAGACAAAAAGATAATGAATATACACATTATGTGTGGAGGACAAATCCTTTTCCCAGTAAATCACTGATTAGAATGATCCACAGTGAGTTTATTTACTAAAACTGTGATGATGGAACGAAAGATCCAGAATTCGGTCAATGCTTATATGGTTGAATGTTGGGAAAGATGACGTTGGCACTGAAGTATTCACTCAGTGGCGTGAAGACAATTAAGAGTTTGAAATAATGGGAAAAGGGAGCTTTGATCATTAAAACTAGCAACAATGGTGACATGATTAGGAATAAGTTGATTGCACGTTCACAAATTTCAAAGTTGCTGGGTAGTCATCTCAAGTCTTTTGGAATTTTGTACCAGAAAATATTACCAGTTTTTTTTTTCTTTAGTTGATATACATTTTTCCATCTACAATTCCTTCCTTCCGTACCTCATTTATTACCATTGCTTTATACTCTAGATATCATTACAAAATTGGTTTATATCTGGATAACAATTGATGCAATATATTGTACTCAAAACTTGCGAATTAAATCCCTGCTTGTTTCTTTATTTAAAACTAGCCAAAATACCCTTTTTTCGCATGGGTCAGATAGAATATCTATGTAAACAAACTGATCAACGAAAGGAAAACAAATATCGGCCATTTTCTACTACTTTGGACCCCCTGGTTCGAATTTTGAAAAGAAAAACGTCTTTGGCCCCTTGCCGATGGGGGCTGTATTTGGAAGTCAACGCTTGTGGGAGTATCACTATTCATCTCAGCGACCGCGAAAACTATGGATTTCACACTAATATCAGTCCTTTTGAATTATTTTTACATGTCTCGGTACCAACCCCGCATCTGACCCCCAGCCTCTTACAGTGGTAGCTGAATTTGAAAGTCATTTCTAATGGAAGTGTTAGCATTGATCTCAGTGACCGAGAAAACTATTGCTTTGATACTAATATCGGCCATTTTGGATTATCTTTACATATCTCGATTTCCCACTCTGTGACCCCCGGCCCGCAGCCGAATGGGGTGAATTTCGAAGTAAATGTGATCGGAGTTTCACCATTGATCTCGGCGACAGCGAAAACTACGAATTTTACACTAACATCGGTCATTTTCTACTACTTTTACATGTCTCGGTAAATCTCCCCCACCCTGAGAACCACTGGTTCTAATTTTGGAAAAAAAAAGAAAAAAAACGAACGCTTCGTTTTGGTCTGGAACCTGGTCCGAGATACCCGTGACCAAAATTTGGTAGCTCTCGGTGCACTCGTGTGGTCCCCAGGTCACACACAGACAGACACACACAGACATGCACAAACAAACTCTTTATTTTATTTATATTAGAATAAGAAGATATATCAGGATAGCTAATACAGTTTTAAAAATATAATGCTATAACGATTAGGTGCTTGAACATGGCAATAACCTAAGAAAGTGGTGAAATTTAAACTGTCTAAAGTTTTTCCATTCTTCTAAAAGCTTACTGCGTTATTAGGGGTATTATTAAAATCCAAAGAAGAAAAGAAAAACATGGAAAAGTGAAAAGAGATGAAGCGAAAGACAGTAACTTTATTAAACCACGATTTCGAAAAGATGGTGTTTTACTGCTTTGCAGTTATTGCGTGTGAAAGAATGGATATATATATATATATATATATATATATATATATATATATATATATATATATATATATATATATATATATATATATATATATGTGTGTGTGTGTGTGTGTGTGTGTGTGTGTGTGTAGTAAGAGCATGAACTCGAAGCAATAAGGCGAGACGGACAAGAGAAGCGGAAAAAGAACTTGAGGCACGTAGTGTGAGATAGAAATAGAGAAAGGAAGAAAGAGAGTGCGCACGGGAGATGCAGATACAGAAAGTGAAAGCGTGTTTGTGAGAAGAGAAAGAAAGAAGGAGCATAGAGAAAGAGAGAGGAAGAGAGAATAGAACCAAATATATGGGCTGCATACAAGTGCACACTTCCTTCCTAGCAAAGTCATAAACGAAATTCTTCCGCTGTAAATATTGAACTAAGCATGTCGGAACAGGAAAGCATTGCTTTGTATTCGTACGCACAATATTCCTCTCTCTCTCTCTTTCCTTCGACTCTCTTTCTTTCTATCTCACCCATACTGTATCTATCTATCTTGTGTTGCTCCTCATTTCTCCATCTCGCATTTGGAAAAGGAAAAGGAACAACAGAGAAAAGATATGCAAAAGCAATTCTCTCGGTAGAAAATCGCCAGATTTGGTAATGTACACATGTATTTTTTTTTTTTCGAAAACTTGCCTGTCTGATCTACAAACACAGTCTATAATATGTATTTGAACGTTAGACGGAAAATAATACAAAAAAGAACAGAAAATTAACACTATTTCGTTGTTTTAGCATGAAGTAAATAACCTTCACGTTATTCAGACTCCAAACTATACAGGGTGTCTCAAAGTCTGCCAACATAGGATAATTCTGTTATTATCAGAGTTACAACAAAATGTAAGAGGGGAATGCCGTCTCCAAATATGATGTTTTCAATCTAAACTGAAGGATTTATTATTTTTTTAAATCGGACGAACCATTTGGGCTGTACACTCTAAATGTTAAATGAAATGGGCTGTACACTCTAAATGTTGCCAACGTTAAATGAAAATGCAACGTTGAAACTTACCTAAATCCACAACATAAAGTGAATAGGGGCATTTTTGAAATGTGGGCTGCTCACCGACATGTTAGCGTAAAATACAGTAACTTCATTTACTTATGTTGTGGGTCCCGGTAAATGGCAACATTGTATTGTCATTTAACATTGGGCGCATGAAGAGTATACAGTCCAAACGGCTCGTCCGACTTAAAAAAAATCCTTCACTTTAGATTGAAAATATCATGTTTGGAAACGGTTTCTAATCTTACTTTTTGTTGTAACTGATAATAACAGAGTTGTCCTATGTCAAGGGACTTTTGAGACGCCCTGTATATAGAGGATAAACTATCTTCTAATTCACAGTTTTGGGGAAACTATAATATATATAATTATTAGTTAGCTGAATATTCCGTTGTTGCTCCGTTAACATGTAAAAGACAAAATACCACGGTTTTTGGTTGATTTAGAGTCCCCTTCAACTCCGAGTCTATATGATACATAATCCCACACTTATAAACGTGGGATTCTAACCACATGAGCGTATGTGCTGTACATTACATGTACAGCGGGGGGACACTTCTAAATGGTACACCTTAGCCGTAAATCTCCATATGGCTGTACCATTTAGAAGTGTCCCCCGCTGTACTACTTGAACGTGTCGTATACATTTTATGTCCTACTACTGACATCTATTGAGCACTTTTCATTAACCTTCTGTAGTGGTATAACAATGCATTGATAAACGTATAACTATCCATTATCATGACTTCATGAATCCTTAGAACCTCGGTTTGTTTTCCTTACGACCTCAAGAATCACCTATCACGTTTGCGCATGTTATACTGGGATATGCTGTATACATATACAGTATGGCGCTAAATTCGTTGTACAAAAGCAGAGGAGTGATTCCTGAGAGCAAAACAAACAAAAAGTTCCAATAAACATAGGGCGAAACCCCATCGTTTACGTGTTATAGGTTGCCGAAAACATGAGAAATTAATTCTAAAGGTCCATAGCTCCAAAACTATGGGACCTACCGTAGTCGCGTCAAGACTTCACTTTTGAACTAGTATGTACCCTATCCAAAAATGCGTGTTTCAGAATCCTGATGTGCTTCCACAACAATTTTTATAGAGGGAGTTTGACTACGGGCCTATGATATAAAGTATCCTCCAACTACCTCCATAAAAAATTGTTGCGTGAGTACCTTAGGATTCTAAAACATGTATTTTTGGATAGAGCACATACTAGTTCCTAAGTGAAGTCTTGGCCTGACTACGGTGCAGTAGATCCCATAGCTTTGGAGCTATGAACCTTTAAAATTCATTTTTTCATGTTTTCGGCAGCCTATAACAGGTAAACTATGAGGTTTTCGCTCTATTTATTGGAACTTTTTTTTGTTTATTTTACTCTCAGGAATCACTCCTCTGCTTTTGCACAACGAATTTAGCGCCGTGCTGTATACACGGTATTCGCAAAATAACACTGAAAAAGCTTTGGGATATAAAACCTCACATGAAAACATGAGAAAAATTACAGACCATCATGGAGGACGAAATGTTGGTTCAAGATCGGTTAAAGGAACCTAGTGCTTATTTCTAGCCTGGATTCAATTAGTCTTCATGAAATTTTCTAGAAACAATATAGGCCTATGACAAATCAGGAACTGGAAACTGCTACACTTTCCACATTCACAAGCACATTAATGGATTCGATTTTAATTTGACTTGATTTGATTTTACCGTTCCTTTCAACAGCGAGGTTATATGAAACACGGACCTACAGCTTAACGTGGGATCCGAACCACATGAGCTCCCGTCGGAACTCGAATCCGGGTCTCCCACGCCAAAAGCGCGTACGCTAGCCCATTAGACACGAGGCAGCTCCATATTAATGGGAATTAGACACGCAATAGCTATTATATTGTTTTACGCTACCATGATCAGACATTTTATTCTCGAATTCACTTTTTATATCATTTCGACCAAATTCTCGTAGGCTACAGCTTTAAAACGATGCATTTGTGCATTCACGTTATTGGTGTATATTCTTATCCATGTTTGAACGTGATGATTTTTTTCTTTTTTGCATTTTTGTATTTTTTAGAACACCCTGTATATATTCATGCAGTTTTTCTCTTAATCCACATGTTCCTTTTCCTCATTTACTCTAAATTCGGCCCTTACTTTAAAGTACAAAATCAGTCGAAATAATTGTAACCGGATGCTTGTACAAAGTCATAATCGTGTTGCAAAAATGATCGACTTGCAACTTTGATTCGGTTTGGGCAGTCGCCAAGTGGTTTTGTGAACGAAGAAAACCCGAGTCGCATACACCTCATTCTAAAAGATTCTTCGTCGACTGTGTCACGCAGTAGAAGCGTCACGACCCATTACCCAGAATCCCTCAGGTTCCTACATTCATCAAGACGCTCAACCACAGCTCCCAATGCCAAATAGTTCCCATTCCACAGCCAGCTTCTCACTACATAACTCAAGAATTTTGTCCAACCTCAAAACTCTTCTACCAGCGATTGCCATTAGGTTGCTATATTGCTTGGTCTGCGTTACAAAGAAACTAGAAAGTGAGGAAAAAGTTACTGATGTGGAGAAGTTGCCGGTGGGATGAGGCAGAATTGGCTTATTTCACTGTTGTTCGGTTTCCATGGATTTCAAAGAATGTTCTTTCAAGTAGTTCCTAGTTCGAGGGTAGATGGCTCTGTGGAATGTTTACAAGACGTGCTTACACTAACAATTTCCTTAAAACTAACTTCTAGACATATATTCCCTTCATTAAATGTTGTGTTCATTTTTCCTTTAAAACAATATCTTGTGGTTTAACAGAAGATAATACATCCGGTTTTCAGGATTTTGGTTAAAACTATTTTCAACCTGATACAATGGTTTGGTCTATCATCTTTGCTATGGATCTCGTCTTGGCGTACCCAAAGACACTCTCTTAGAGACAATCAACAGTATTCTTTACATCTGAAAAGTCTTTCCCATACATGCCATTTGTCTTGCTCATATACGAGGTCTACAAATAACTAATGTAAAGTCAGGAGAGATTGCGCGGTAGGTTAGTTCGGTAGAGGCAAAATGGGGTGGAGTGAAAGAGGTAACGAGTTGAAACGAACGGAGATTTGGCAAATTTGCAAATAGATTCTTCGCTTAATTCCATGTGTTGATAGAAGCTGTTCGCTGAGAAATATGTTTGACGTTTTCCGTAAATATTGCAAGTTAAGTACATGTACACTTTCAAATTTTAGTATAGGTTCATAGGGAGAATGTGGTGTCAAATACTCAAAAACTGATGTGAATTTGAACTAGTTAATTGTCGAAATTAGTGTTGTACGTGGTTTATCGTCAGTTTCGGAAATTTCATTCAAGCAACATGGGATCGTTATCCCCTATCTAAATAGAACAGTTTACGCAATCATAGAGTAGGAGGGATCGCGCATGTCAGATAAGTAACATTTTGTTTGTGAACGCCATACTAAAAGAGTAATAGGGAAATATGCAATAACTACAACCATTTTCTGTAGATACATCAGGCTCGTAGTTAGGTGACCAGGGAGTGAGCGACACCCCTGCAATCACCTTGAGCTCTCTGAAAATTTCAGTTGTATGTTGGAATGTAGCCACTATGCATGAAAAGTGAACTCAACTCAGTTCCACCTCGCAATGATCTCGGTCCTATCTGTCATAGTGTTCTCGCTACGGGTCTGAGGTAAATGTTTGTTTCAATGCAATTTTATCCGCTAAGTAACTATGTATTTCAAGGTCGTTTGTAATGTTGGCAGCACAAATTTTGTTTATGTTTTCTTAGTACTAATATTAAGTGATGTATCGTACAGTAGCCTACGAATGTTCACCGTCAGTTGTGTCACGTTTCTAAAAGATATATTCTTCATAATATCAGGTTCTTTCTGTAGTAATACCGTAGTGAGCAATCGCATCTCCTCTATATGCCTCATCTCCCTACTTCTGTAGGAGAGATTGCGCAAAGTAAGAGTTTCGAAATAAGCCACCAAAAGAGGACAATCACTTTTAAGAATAATTGCGGATGTGATATTGTGAACAAGGTATTCAACTACACACTGTGCCATTTACTAGCTATTTTACGCAAGTTTGTTGAATTGTGCGCAACTATCCTTACTTTAACTTATAGTAAACTAGTTCCAATGTCAAAATATAGTCTTTTAAAGAGACTTAGATAACCAAGATTTTTTTGTACAAAACTTTACATCCATTTCAAAACCGGTTTAATTGCACTATCACAAAGCAGTTTACTATTAGGTGGGTTCGAAGAATCAATTCTAATGCATTTAAGTTACTTTTGACTGTCAGTTCGTACAACACAGAATTTTCCTTGTATAAAATCTGTATTAAAGGCAACGATTATACAGTACAAAGTGTGTCATAACCAACCGTAGTTCCAAGGAGAAGGCGGATAGGGCAACTGCCCACTCTATTTTTTTTTTTTTTTTAATGCAGCATTTATTCGTTAGTGAACAAGAGTACGGTAATTTCTCGGTCGAACAGTCTGTGTGATAAGTTTGGTAGAGGCTCCCCAAAATATGTGGTACATATGCAGGCATACCTTTTGACATGTGGACGTTTCTAATTCTAGTTCCTTGCACCTGACGCGTTCCTTGTACCAAACAGTAGCAGGAGAGTAAATTATATGCACTCCTTGAACTAAAGTTTATATTTTATCGTTGCACAACATAAAAGGAATTATTATCATTATTATTATTATTATTATTATTATTATTATTATTATTATTATTAGTAGTAGTAGTAGTAGTAGTAGTAGTAGTAGTAGCAGCAGTAGTAGTAGTAGTAGTAGTAGTAGTAGTAGTAGTAGCAGCAGCAGTAGTAGTAGTAGTAGTAGTAGTATGTATGTATGTATGTATTCTGACTTTTGCTAGGACCTGGGAGTAATGATTTTTTTTCTTTTTAAGTTTGGGTCTGGTAATGTTTTTTCCACGTTTCTCGATCTTCAGCTTTCTCTTTTAACTCCAATATTTTCTTCTATTCTTCAAATCATCGATCAGTTTTGTTTTTCTTATTATTCCTCACTTTTCTTCCTCTTTTCTTATGTCGGTACAAACAAGATACTTTTTCGCAAGATGTGTCCAATCCAATTGGCCTTCCTATGAAGAATGCTGGCTTAAAAATATCTTCTCTATCCGTTTCAAAACATCTTCGTTTGTTATTCTCTCTGTCCATTTTATCTTCTCCATCTTCCTCCAATACCACATTGCGAAGCTCTCTAAATATTTCTTCTCTGACTTCCTTACTGTCCAAGTCTCTGAACCGTACACTCCAATATTCCGTATATAGCACTTGACCAACTTCTTCTTAAGTCCAATATTGAGCCTGCTAGTTAAGAGTGATCTCTTTTTGTTGAATGCTTCTCTAGCTATGGCAATTCTTGACTTGATCTCTTTGGCGCAGTAAGCGTCTCTCGTCAAAAATACTTTAAAAAATATTTGAAATTATCGACCTCATCATGTTCTACTGTGATCCGTAAGGGTGTGTTTTACGGGATATACTCATGACTTTCGATATTTCGATGTTGATTTCCATTCCATGCACTTTTCCAGTGTCAAATATTTTGTCAATAATTTTCTGTAATACTTCTTAAGTTCTAGATATAATATCCGTTTCATCTGTATACCTGGTCTTGTTAATGATTTGTCCTCCACTCTTGAAATCTCCAATTCCCATTAATTCTTCCTTCATTAAACATTCACTGTACATGTTGAATAATTGGGGTGAAAAACTACATCCCTGTCTGACTCCTCTTCCAATCTCCATACTATTGGTTTATCCTTCATTCAAGCGCGACTTCACTTGTTGTAATACTATGTACAGGTTGCAAATCACAATTTTGTTCTGATTTTGTATAAAATTTATATTTCGTTAATTGGTGTTACAATCACAGTCCAGGAGACGATATCCCTTTCCCAAACGAGCATTCTGAATCCAGTGGTGATCAAAAATGGTAATGATAAACATTCAATTCTGCGTAGTTCTGTTTTAAGCATTTTCATATGTACACTGATAAATATAAAAACGTATGTGGCGTAAGTAAAAACGCAGGCTACATTCGTAAATCCTGTAGTTTTTGGACTTAAGCAAATGCATAAGTGAAAAAAATATGCATACTTTCCATACAAATGTTCCGAATAAACATACTTTCCGTACAAATGAAAGAACTGTATATAGGGTGTCAGGATCTCACATACAGATGGACGTGTGTAACATATAGCTGACGTATGTAATATACAGAAAACTGTTAGATGTCAGATATCCTGCAACGGTATGATGCAACATCTAAGCGGGAAAAGTATGTACCATATGGATAACGTATGCCCCGTACTGATTTCCGTAGTAAACATAAAGATTCCGTATATTTGCATAATATACCGCTGTCCAGATGCCGGATTTTTCTCAGTGTAAATTTAAAGTTGCTGTCTTCTATAAGATATTTGGATACCTTTCCATTTCGCATTCTTATATAAGGGAATTCTGTCAGTCACAAGGACACACAAGCTGTTAGAATATTTCAACCCGCAATGCTGTCAGCATGAAAGATCTAGCATCAAAAGCTTTCTGACTTCTATTAGTAAAAAATATACGGTAAACATGAAGTAGATGGTTCTGAAAATGGTGTGTTCAATTTAACGTTTTTGTTCACAATTCTTTCAGAGACATATATGATGAATGTAAGGGTCGTAAGTGTCAACTTGTGATTTGAACAGAACAATAATATTTCCGAGGCACATTTCCTCAACTTTCAACCAATTTCATTTTTTTAAATGTTCTTTGTTAGAACAGAGATGCAGCGCAGAGCAAACACTATTCTAGTGCAGTATGATTCCCATACCCTCCAAGCTGTTGTGTGTGCAGATTGTGTGAAAAATGTTCGAGTTGGGTAGGGGAGATACAACACATATTTCTCGTTCTCTCTGTTCCACTCTCACCCTCGTTTCACGCATGACGGAACATACTTGTGATGGTACGTACGTAAACTCACACGGCTAAAACCGAATGGGGGGAAGTCACATTCAGAACAGAAAACCCCCTCTGGTAGTGTGTGCCAGCTGGGGTCGACGGATGCCTGAGATAAATACCATCAGCTTCAGCATCGTATGCATACATTGGAATGTACTTTCTTTCGTCTCACATGGATATTTTTATACTATTGTTTAAGCTCAGCGCAATACATACTGCTTTCATATTTCGTTAATCTTAAGTCCAGAAATATTATATTTGGATACCTTGGAGGATTTAGAGGATTTGAAAGCTGCCATAAGAAATGAAACTCACTTGATAACAACTGAAACACTTGCAAGAATTATGGACGACGTGTTAGCTCGTTCTCAGAAATGCAATATTCAAGAGAGTATGCTACCAATACGCATACTTTAGCAGAATACCCGTTCTTCGTACGGGGACAGTAGGATTCATTTTGGACACCAAGGGATGAATTTTGATTTAAACGACATCGGAGTTGTCACTGTTTGTCTCAGCGATCCCGAAAATTATGAATTCGACACTAATATTGGTCATTTCTGATCATTTGATATATTTTCCCTCCCCCTTCCCCAAGTTGCGGTGCTGAATTTGGATTTAAACGGCATAGGAAGTGTCACTGTTTATCTTAGCGACCCCAAAGACTATGTATTCGACACTCATAACGGTAATTTTCTATCATTTTTTAAATATCTTCCCCTCCCCTTACCGAAGAAGACAAAAAACATCCCAGGCCCAAACCTCACCTATGTTGAAAATTTGATTGAGATCGGTAGGGTAGTTCAAGAGTTATTAAGTCACAAATGTAGTCGCTTTCAATTTATAGATATTAAAATGACAATTAAGCAATGACCACATTTACATTGCAAGTTTTGTAGTGCTGTTTTTTTCTGTTTCTTTTTAGGTTAAGGTAAATACCAGCAAACTTTAGTGGTGTAACATGAAATAGTGGAGTACAGAAGAGCGAACATTAATAGTGAAATTTTATTTCACTAGCAATTTCTCAATTATCACTGCTCAAAGAAGTTTCGCGCTAGGTTTTGTTGTGCGTGCAGCCCCTTCTTGGAAATTAATTTTGAGATATATTTAATCCTACAAAATCAGAGCAATGTAATGGGCGCTTAATGTACAGGTAGGCGTAGATATGTACGCAATGAAGAAGGTGTTGAAAGGGTAACTGTTAATGGGGATCGTTACAGCAAATGTTTTGATTTTTTTTTTATTCCCATGCGTTGAAACCAAAATGTTATGGACTTGTTCCTTCAGCAAGAAGGTGAAACAAGTCACACAGATCTTGAAACAAGGCAATTATTGAAACAGACATGTGATTTTTCACTTTGCTGACATTGAATGCCCTTCACGTCCCACAGACTTAACTGCTCCAGATGTTTCATGGTGCTATTTAAAGTCTAAAGTCTATTCTAATAAACCAAACAACGTAAAGAATCTGAAAGCTGCCAGAAGAAATTAAATTCATTTGATAGCAAATGGAACACTTGCAAAAGTTACGCATGACATATCAGTTCGTTGCCAGCAATGCATACGATTCAAGGGAGGATACCTGAAGTTTGTAATTTCCAAGACATACGGAATGTCTGTTAATGACATGTATTTTCATGTATCATACTACTTACTACTTCAATTTTGTAGCTGAACGTTCGCATAAAAATTTGGGAAAAAACCGAAATATATATTTTTTGTCCCTAAATTGTCGTAAAATAGGTATGTGCTTAATTTAATCATCTCTATCGGAGCCCCAGATTCAGGTACTTGCAGAAAACGTACTCCTAAAATATTTACGAATTCTCTATATATTTGCCGAGTTCCATTAACATACAGTTAGTAAGTGTTAAGATAGAAAACTTTTTGTGACATTTTGAAAAAAAAAAATAAAAATGTAGGAAGGACTTGCTAATACACTAATTATCTTAGGTTTATGATTTGTACATCATTCTCTTCAGGGGACACGGTGGCTCAGTGGTATAGCGTGGGGGCTCTGGTGCGTGTGGTCCCTGGTTCGATCCCTGTCCAAGTAAGATTGTGGTGGAGAACATCGTGCCTATGGGTTTTCTCAGAGTACTCACCGTTTCCTCCCACTTTCATCATCATTCACTTGCTTTAATCATCGTCTCTCTTAGCTTAAAGAGTATAATCGTAGAACGTTAAACTCAAAGATTTCATTTCATTGTTCATCATTGTCTTCAGAATAAAGAATCCTACTATACACAGTTGCCATCAGACGTAAATTTAAGATAAATTTGGGGAAGTTCCGAAATTTTCTCGAAATATACGTATATACCGTACAGTTAGTAATTGTAAATATACAAAAGATTTCAAAACTAAGATCACAGTAAAATTGACTTTGAGAGTGAGCAAGAAAGAGAGAGAGAGAGAGAGAGAGTAATAGAAAGAGAGATGGTATGTTTTCGTATGCATATTGAGTTCCCTCGTTGCTGAGCGATTAGTGCACGCGCCTTTGGCGTAGGAGACTCGTGATTTGGAACCAACGCTAAAGTGTAAGTTCACGTCTCATATAGCCTCGCTGGTGAAAAGTGTGTTAAACTGAAAATCAAATCAAATCATACGCGTATGGTAGCAATTAATCGTACTTGTAAACAGAGTTGCATAACCCACACCTACAATACGACAAAGTACATGCAATTACCGTTGAAATGACATTATTTTTTAAATCATACAATGATATAATGATTTTACAAGGGCTAAACATAGTTTGCAAATGTTGGTAAAAATGGTGATGAATTACGTTGCTATAATATATATATATATATATATATATATATATATATATATATATGACGTTCTTTCAATCGAGTTGCGTAAGAAAATTTGGTTATACAAAGCTCGTTTTGCATCTTAATTACGTTACTTTGCTTAGTTATACAATGATTTTAATTAAATTGCGTTATTCAACTTTGGTATACTATTTAAAATAAAATAACGCTCAAGTACAATGTTACATGTATATTTCCACGAAGTAAGTACTTCAAAATTAAATTTAATTTGGTAATTAATTTCTAGTCGATAATTTTGGTTGTGGGGATCCCAAAGGGAATCATAAAACAGTATTTTAATCTGGGATGAGCAAAACGAAAAGAAAGGGAAAAAAAGAAAATCGTTGCGCAACAGGCGTGCTTCGTGGTAAAACTGGCGAATGTTGATTGTATTCTATCTTTTGATGCGCCATTGGAGCCTGAACTAAATCACGAATGCTTCCACTGATCGAACCACACCCATCTTTCTTTCAGTTTTTTTCCCTCATTTTCCTTCAACAAGTCGGATGAGTCTAACAAAAACACTTAATGATTGTATTAGTATTACAAAAACACTCGAATCGTAAAGCCCAGAAACAAAAAAATAAAAGGAAATAAAAAATCCCAACGACACAATCACATGAATAAAATGGGTCTAACTATGCCTGTATAGTTTGCACATCGTGAACTAGGTAACACATGTACTGCGAACTGCATCAGGAAGAAGTAAAACGCTACACAATTTAACTTGCAAATAGCAAAAACCATGTTTGTTTGATGCCTTGTGGAATATGAGGTGTTATTTTAAAGGAAAACTTTCTGTACCTTCGTCGCTGTTAGTTCCGTCCTGGCCCAACCCACTTGTTTATCTTCGATGACCTTGAAGCATGTGGAGTTAATGCTGTGTTGCAATTTAGCGTACAACCCTGAACTTCCTTAATCAGTTACGGCTGTATGGATTTTGCTTGTTTGCATAACGTGGCAGCAGCTGAGTGCTTTCAAGGACATGGAATCATCAACAGCAAACGACTAGCACGTTGTCTTCCATTTTAGACGTTAGTGCTAGTGATTGGAGGACGGTTGATACTAGGACACGACTATAAATAACAAACCAAAGGCTGCAAAAGGCAAGCTCCGATTACCGTGTGATTCTAGCGGCACATCTTGGTAAGGATATATCCTTTACTTGGTTCTGATCTATGTGTTAGTTATCGCGTAACTACGGATTGAGTGGCATGGTGCGTAAGCCCTGAAATTTATCTGTCTGGAATCAAAATAATGTGGTGAAGAACGACTTATATTGTGAATGTTTATCTTACATAATGGTCGATGTGCACCCACTAACTGTACCATATCGAAATCCCGGTTGCGGTTTGGAGCCCATTTTAATAATAGGTTTTATTCTGTCCGTAATATCGGTGGCGCGTAAGGACACAGTACAAAAATCAGACTAACTTGTTTCTTATATTCTATAGCATAATATGATACCTGATATATATTTTTGTATTTATTTGCATATTATAGAAACTTCAAGAACACGGTAACTCACTGGTAAAGCGCTAACCTTTAGTGTCAGGAGTTTATAAGCTAAGGGAAAGCATTTATGGCGTTTGAAGGCGAGGCTTAGAGTTTCCTTTAAATGCTGTTGGCAAATAAGAGGGCTGCGCTGTTGTCACGTCTTGTCTATCTTCTTAAAACTGAGAACAAGATGCGTCTATCATTTCCTGACCTGCTTGCGCTGTAGTGCGTCTGTTTAGGCACCACCCGTTTAGCACTTGGCAACGTCGCGTCACAGCCTGCATCATTACGCCATCAATTGTGTCCTACACTTTAGTTTGATTCCAGAACATGTTAGTTTGAGGTGAAATGCGTCGTGTGTGCGGTTTTTCTTAAGATTCTCCTGCTTCCTCCCACAACGTCATTCACACGTTGTTTCATAATCATTTATTTACTTTAGTCTCAAAAGCATAAACGTGAGACCTTACAGATTTCATTTCATTTACATTTATAACGTATGATAATTCAACCCACTTTAATATATATTTTTATTCCACAGTACAATGAGACACTTTAAACCCACTTATCCTTATTCTATAGCATCGCCATACAAAAAGAGTGGCTATAAACCTGTAAGGGACCTAAAGAAAGAGAGATCTCTAAGCTTGTCCAACTCGTATGAGAAGGATTTAGTCGGTGAATTCTCTGTTCGGTTTCCTCTTCATAAGTTCTTTGAAATGGCACTTCGAAGATCTATCTCCAGCAGGGGAGCCAATAGAAGCCTCCTGATTTTGAACTGTTTGCCCTTCTTGATCACTTCTTCCCCCTCTTTCATCTCTAGAGAATACAAATCAAGTAAAAAGAAAACAAAGAAAGAAAAAAAATAGAAGGGAGCTCAAAAGAGGAGGCTCTGCATTCCACGAAAGTCAAACAAACCTGCATCAGTTAAAGAAAAATACTAGTGAGAATAGACGTTAAAGAAATCAAAACAATAAATAAAGAAATCTTATCGTATATAACTATCTGTATTTCAAAATAGTGTGGCGTGAAAATATCGTTAAACTTTTTACTTCCACAACTGGGTTTTTTTTTTTTTTTTTCAGATGATACATCCCCTTTAGCGTTAGGCAACACACTTTACGTTACATACGTTCGCATTGCTTCCGCCCATTTCAACTACTGTTCAACGTTCAGGCTCTGCTTAACGTTCTTCTAACATTTTCTTTTTGGCAATATATCGTAAATCCACTACAAGTTCAGGTCTCAATATATATTTTTAAACAAAGCCAAAACGACAAGAGAGTGAGCGAGAACTGGTCTATCTGGAATCGATTGGTGTTCTGGAAATATTTGTCCTCTCTCTTAACCGTCTACTCAAACCGGAAATGGCAAAATCAACTAATTCCGGTTTTAGTGTTGATCGCTATAGTGCAGAAACGGTAATAGAAGTGTTTCTTTCTGCAATGAATTAAGCCTCCCAATAATACATACCATGTTCACTCTAATCTCTCTAAGAGCCGCGAAGGCTCAGTGGTAGGGCGTTCACTTCTGGTGCATGGGGTCCTTGGTTTAATCCCAGCTCGCTTCAAGTAAGTTTTGTGGTGGACAAACACCGTGAGCGTGGGTTTCCTCGAGGTTCTCCCGTTCCTCCTACTTTCTTCATTCCAGCATTTCATGCTCTCCTCATCACCTCTCCCTTAACCTAAGCGCCATGATCGTGAGACGTAAAACTTAAAGGTTTCATTTCTTCAATCTCTCTACTAAAACCGGAAATGGTAAAAATCGGCTACAACTTCCGGTTTAGCACTAATTAAAAATATCACGCCATAGAAACCAAACTCTTCACGTGGTACTGTTACTTGTTCTAATTACTACTAATACTGCCACTACTACTACTAATAATAATAATAATATAATAATATCAAGCATAGTAAATCATAAGGAGAGTGTACCTTGTACGTAATCTACAAAAATCGATCAACTTTGCCCAAATTTGGCACGGAGTTAGACTTCGATTTGCTAAGTAAGCATGTGAAATATTTTTATGTGCTGACATTAGGCTGCTAGTAACGAGGCATTAAATTTTGGATTTGGACTAGAAAAAAAAATTACGTCTAAAACATGCTAATTGCTACTTAGAACAATAAATACGGTAACGCCAACGAAATGGAATATAAAGAATAACACCTTTGGCATTACAACTGTCAGAAATAAAAAAAGTGAAATAAATAACAAAGAGTAACGTCCTAAGCGTTGCACTGTCGATTTCCAGGCTGATTGACATGTCCTGATTTGCCTAAATTTGGGATTAAATTTCATCAGAAGTGTCACCAATCATCTCAGCGACCTCGAAAACCATGGATTTAACACTAATATCGCCCGTTTTCGATTATTTTACAAGTATCCTCTTTCCACCTCGCTAAGAATCTTAGGAGTGTCTTAAAGGTTATTAGGAGTGTCACCAATCATCTCAGCCATCGACCCAGAAACCCATGGATTCAACACTAAAATCACCCACTGAAAACTATGGATTAGACACCAATATTTTGATTTTTGGTCATTTTTGATTATTTTTATATGTGTTTGTCTCTCCACTCGCACGGAATACTAGGTGTGTCTTTTCTTCACAGCATTTTTTTTTTTCTGATGGCAAGTTATATTGTACTAAGTTTGATTGAAATTGCTTCATATATTCCAGAGTTAAACTGCAACAAACATAAATGCATACGCACATTGTTTTTATATAATTGCATGCTCGTTTCCCCGTCCCTAAAAACAGAAATTTTCAGAAACGCTGAGACGTGGGTTCGATTATTTCTAATGCGGGATGTATATATCAGGTTGCATCTTTCTAATTTGGCAGGCTAGTGAAGTACTTTCTTTTTATTTCTCTCTCTCTCTCTCCCTATCTCTCTCTTTTTTTTTTTCTTTTTGCATAAATCATGACACCATCCTTTCTCTTTAGGATACATATTTTCATAAATTTAACATCACATGATCCTTGGGGATCATTTTGCTAAATTTGGTAATAATGGCAAAAATTATTGGAATTTTCTCAATAGTTGTTGCATCATGCTAACAGACAAAATCTCACATTCGCTTTTATATATAATAGATAGACTAGCCTTAGACCAGCCCCAGACCCCCTCATTTCCTCGCCTACGGCCTCGTACCTCTTACTCCACAATTCTACGGAATTCCATATGTATTTTCCTATTTCAACTATCTAAAAGATAAGATTTTGTATCCTAAAAAAACGTGCATTTAAATAACATCACAATTTCCTCATTTCCTTTAGACCCCTTAAAAACTAAAAATATTTACTTCTGGCAACTTTCCTGTGGGTTACTCCCGGAAGGCTCCACTGAGAAAAAAATGTATGTGGCGTACGTAAAACCGTATGTTACATTTGTAAATCCTGTAGTTTTTGGACTTAGCGTACAGCAAACGCATAACTGGAAACGCATATTTTATAATACTTTCCGTATAAGTGTTCCATCTGTACGTAATTTCCGTACGAAACAATATAGACGGTCAGATCTCAGATACAAATGAGCATATATAACATATACCTGACGAAGATAGCATACATATATGCATGTAATATAAGAAAGACTGTTAGATATCAGACATACTTCAACGACATGATGTATTACCTAAGGGTAGTGCCTATGTAGCAAACGGATAATGTATGTTTCGTACTGATTTCTGTAGTAAGCAAGAGGATTCCGTATATTTGTACAATATACCGCTGTCCGGAGAATTCGTTTCTGTTAGTGCACAATCATGTTAAATTTCATTATTCTAATCCTGCCGGAAGTGCGTAAACATTTTGGTGTGTACAAGGTGTTCCATATAAATAACAAGGGAAAGATTTTTGTTCCCCATAAAACCACTCTACAATTAAAAAATTTTCATTTTTAATAATTTACTTAGGTAACGCTAACGAAAACGTACAAGCATACCGAATTTCAAGTTTTTATTCCAATGTCAAAACATGAGATTATAGGTAATATAAAAGCATTTAAATAACATGCGGAAATTCTTCATCCCTCCTTCAGACCCCCTAAAATTTAAAAATATTAATTTTGGTGATTAATCTCCAAAGGCTACAATCATGCCAAATTTCAACATTCAACGTTAACCGGAATTACCCCTTTATTTTATGTCAGATCATGTACTTTTATTCTATTATTATTTTATTCTTAAAATCGTGGCGGTTGATTATTGCAAACTTTGCAAACCACAAGTTACCTATTCATATTGTATAGTTTCCAAGCCATAACGGTGAGTCATTTAGACAAATTTAAACTTGCAATTCCTAACACTAAATTAGTGCGCAAAAGCAAAATCTTGCAGACTGTAACGATCAAACTATTTGGATAGCAAAAACTTGTAACAACAAAATATCTACTCAGTCACGTCAAAGCGTGCAAGTAATAATAATTTGTCTCCTCAGATACATTTAAACTTGTAAGTAACTACAAGATACGCGTTCAAATACATTACATATTACCAATAATAGCAAGTTGCCTCGTCATATATTGGGTCGCGGTGGCTCAGTGGTAGAGCGTTCACTTCTGGTGCTTGGGGTCCCGGGTTCGATCCCAGACCCCGCCAAGTGAACTTTGTGGTGGACAAACGCCGTGTGCGTGGGTTTTCTCGGAGTTCTCCCGTTTCCACCCACTTTCATCATTCCACCATTTCATTCATTATTCATGATCACCGTCTCCTTTAGCCTAACTGGCATAATCGTGGGACGTAAAACTCAAAGACTTCATTTCATTTTTTTTCGTCATATATGTTGAAAGTACACTGAGAAAAATCCCTTCTCCGGACAGCGGTATATTGTACAAATATACGGAATCCTCTTGCTTACTATAGAAATCAGTATGGAGCATACGTTATCCATGTGCTACATACGCACTGCCCTTAGATGCTACATCATGCCGTTGCAGGATGTCTGACATCTAACAGTTTTCTGTATATCACATGCATATACTTATGTTACATTCCTTAGCTATATGTTATATACGTCCATTTGTATGTGAGATCTTGACCGCCTATATTGTTTCATACGGAAAGTATGTATAGATAGAACACTTATACGGAAAGTATTATAAAACATGCGTTTTCAGTTATACGTCTTTTGTAGTTAAGTCCAAACTCTACATGAATTACGCACGTAATCTACCTTTCTAAGTACGCCCCCTACATTTCTTTTTTTTCTCAGTGTAAGAACAATAAAATTACTACTATTAATAATTTCACTCGTAAACGCGATGAAAACGAAATCTTCCTTTCCTGAAATATAAATTTTCACATCAAAACGCAGTAACAATAACATTAGTTGGTTCTACTGCTACCGCTTCGAAGACGCTCTCCCTTCCGCCATCAGCTCAGAAACATCTCCTGGTACTTTCTTTTTTTTATGCCCCCTTCCTCTGATTTCATTAAATTCCAAAGCACGTTCTACAGCTCTCGCCAAATTCACTCGGGTCCCCTTCCTCTACTGATGGTTTCTGCGTACTTCTCTTACTAGAAGCCGAAAAAAAAAACGCTTTTAGAAGAATGAAGATTTGGATGCTGAATACGAAAGGAAGGCAGTCGAAAAAAAAAAAAGCACGTCTGAGTACCATATGAATGGTTTGGTAATGATATAATGGTACTGCCACTTGCTCTTTCCATCTTGAACCCGTCTCAAGAATTTCAACATGTCTATATATATGATTTTTTTCCTTTTTTAAAAAAAATATAGAAAAAGAAAAAAAACTCAAAATGAAAGGGGGGTAAAATAAAAACGGCAGCCACTTGAAAACAAGGAATTTCTCAAGACTGATTTTCAAAAGAATTTTATATTCACAATTTTCCAGAACACTATGAGGCAGTTAACTTAATTTGAAATTTATAATTAAATAAAAATAATGAGAAACAGGGTCTACACAAAATTAGCTTCGTACATCATCTTGAGAGCATTGACAGCCATAGCTACTTATATATATATATATATATATATATATATATATATATATATATATATATATATATATATATATATACATTAAAAAATACCGGTAACAGTGTCAAGATAGGAATTTTGTTCTCCTTAAAATTAAGATCATAATTACGGCTAACTAAAGACTGTTTTCACCTAATTTAGTTGTATCCAATTGATTAAAATAAAAATCAGTACCTCCAAAAATTACTTTCTTTTTTGCTACTTGAGTGATTCTTGAATGTCGTAACATAAGATATCTATATAACCTACAATTACAATGACATCAACCGTGCCAAATTTATCTATATAAAAAAATGAAAGTGGCTATATTTGTGACTTTATAACTCTTGGACTAGCTGACCAATCTAGATCAAATTTTCAACATAGATGAGGTTTGGACCTGGAGCGGATTTTATCATTTCACTTTGACGATGCAACTTAAGGGAGGGGAAGATGCATAAAAATGGTAGAAAGTAACCGATATTAGGGTCGAATCCATAATTTTTGGGGTTGCTGGGATGAACAATGACACTTCTGATCGCAGTTAAATCCAAATTTAGCCCCGTAACTTGGGACACGAGAGAGAACCCCTTGCTTCTCACACGGTCAACTTTATGTGGCAATGTTTCGAGTTGGAAATCCCCCATCCCACACACACACCAAAATATGTATGTTTAGGTTGAAGAATGCAAGACAAAAAAACATCATCTAACAGAGAGCTATTCAGTGACTGACTAACGGTTTTAATTTTCCTTATTTTAACCCAGTGAAGCGGGTAACTTACGTCAGTTTTAAATAATTTACGAAACGTTTAAAGTAAGAAGAGAAGAAATTAGTTTTATATGTCGCTCTAATCAGTTTCACTACACATATTGTTAAGTCTTGAGCTGTGTTAGAACTTGAAGGTCGTAATGAATGGCCCTTTCAACATGAAACACGACAAACCTTGCAAGTCACAGAAAGTTATTTGTTCAGAGAGTGAATTTGGTAAGTCTTTAGGGTGAGGTACTACTCAGAAATTTTTAAACTTACAAATCATACCAATAAATATTAATTCACAGTGTCGTAAAAAATTATATCACAGCGCCGTAACCTATCAACTCATATACGATTTTTTTTTTAAAAATGCAAATTATAGCAAGTTACCTGCTCAAATACGTTAAAACTTGCAATGAATAACAAGCTACCTGCTCAGATACGTTAAAACTTGCAAGCGATAACAAGTCATCTGACCAGATAGTTTAAAACTTGCAAGCAATAACAAGATACCTGCTTCGATACTTTCAAACTTCCAAGCAATAACAAGCTACCTGCTCAGATACGTTAAAGCTTGCAAGCGATAAAAAGTCATCTGATAAGATACGTTAAAACTTGCAAGCAATAACAAGTTACCTGTTCCAGCATGTTAGAATATATAAGTAATAACAAATCATCCGATCAAGACACACTAAAACGCGAGACCCATTTCAGGATCCGTTAAAGAAAACCAAGCACTTTTACTCGGAACCACAACTCCAGAAGCTACTCGCGTTTGATTGTCTCAAGAAAAGGTACAAACAAATGTGAGTAATATTAAGGGAAAATTCGCCGTAAACTTCAATATCAAAGAATGTGCCCATAACAGTTTAATACTAAGTAAGTAAACGCATTTTAAAATTTAATGGATATGGATTAAATGCTAATGGATATTTCCAAGAAGGACGTTTCTCTCACAAGATAAGAACAATGTGACTCTTCTAACAAATATAAAACAAAACGTGAGAGCGCTTTAAAAGTATAGGTCAAGGTTACAAGTGTAAGAGTTTTCTTTTGGAAATTATATTATATTAAATTTAAAATTTCAGTTTAACGTCCCACGATTATGAACTTTAGACTAAGGTAGACGATGATTAAGACAAATGAGTGCTGATGGAATAATTGGTGGATGAGAAAGTGGGAAGAATCCGACGTACCCAGAGAAAATCCACGGACACGATGTTGTCCACCACAAACTTATTTGGACGGGGATCGAACCTGGGACCCCACGCACAAAAGATAAGTGCTCTTCCACTGAGTCCTTGCCTGCAAGTTTCCTTTTGTCTGTCTACAAAAAGTAGAAACCAGAGCTGAAGGATAATATTTAGATATTTCACACTACGAGCATATTCCTAACAAGATACGTAAAAAAAAAAAAAAAAAATCCAAATACCACAGCCGTTTAAATTCTTCGATGGGCAGGCCAGAACTTTTATAATAACAAAAGTATATGTTTACGAGAGCAGTAACAAATTACCTACTCTAACAAGTTAAAACTTTCACGTAACAACAGTTGATTAGTATAGAGAAAACTTGCAAATAACAATGTGTTACTTGCTCAGACGCGTTAAAGATTGCAACTTAATAAGAACTTACGTACGCTATTAAAAATGGATAGTCGCTATTTTCATATGGTTTCTACTGTATCCATTACCGTTTCCTGTTCCGTAGTCAAGGATCCAGTATCTTAATTAATTATTCAAACTTATATACGAGAGGTCACTTGAAATTAGTTCAATTAAGCAAGTTGTTCCCCTCTGTAACCTAAGTTGAAACGTTCAAAAAACGATATTATTACTCAATCTCTTTATAACTTTATGTTTATATTCTTTCACGATTAACCATCATACCAATACCCAATCAAGGAACTTAATTACCACAACAATATTGTGGAGTATAAGAATATAAAATAAAGTTTAATATTAGTTTTTTTTTTTTTAAATTACTTTCGTGGTAATTTAAAAATCCACTTTCAGCTGTAGCTACTCATGTTGTTCCAGATTCTGGTTACAAACAAGTTTACACGGTGGCTCAGTGGAAGAGATCTTACCTCTGGTACGCGAGGTCCCTGGGTCGACCTCGACCAAGTAAATTTGTAGTGGACAATATCGTGTCCGTGTTTTTTTCGGGGTACTCCCATTTTCTCCCACTTCCTCATTCTACCAATTCTTCCACCATTATTCACTTGCTATAATCATCGTCTTCCTTATTACAGGGCATAAACGTGGGACGTTAACTAAAAGATTTCATTTCATTTCATTTTCAGAAACTCAGACAACCTGAGATCAAGTCAGGGACTCCTCGTACCAGAGTTGAGCCTTCCTACCTCCTGGAGACTGATTGGAGTTTATCACTCCTTTGCAACACTAATATTACATGAAATTGCACCTGCTACTTAAAACGAGATCTAAACCACTACTTGAGTTTCTATCGAATTTATCTAACCAATGGGGATCGGACCCAGAACAACGCAGACAAACACGTGTGAGTCATTTAAGAACAAAAGAGCACACAGAGACCGGTGTATTTCGTTAATTCAAGTATAGTTCCTATTTATAATACAAAACCATCATAGTCAGTAACGATAATATGCAAAACTTCAAAACATTTAAGAGTTGTGGGTTGCATAAATATTTAGGCGAAGATATCTAGATATTCTCAATTCTTCTTATAAATGCAACACGCCACACTCTGTCATCATGCTAATTTCTAATAGTTCACAGTCAGGCTATCAGATGTGGCTAGCTGCGCTACTTTCTACATTTTATCAAGAGATGTCGTTAGCGTACAAACACCTTGGAGACGAGCTGAAGGCTTGGTGAAAACACCACGTAATATGAAAAATAATAGTAAATTGTATTTTAAATTTGAGGCTTCGCGTAGCGTAGTCGCTAACGATCTCTTGTTTGCTGCAAGGAGTTTCGAGTTCGATCCCCAGTGGGGACGCTTGGTCGAAAAAATGTAAAACCTCTTTCAAGCCAGCCATCGTGACTGATGATTTCTTGCGTTTTTCTCATTCACACTAGGCAAATGCCGAGATGATACCTAACAAATAGTTCCAAGGCCGCTTCCTTCCCTTTTCTCGTATAGTGTGATTGCCGAGGGACGTCATCTCTCATATTTGTAACGGGCTAATATGGTCATAGTTGTTGAAAGCCCAGAAATCTAATTCCTAAAACTAATCATTGCATTTTAAATTTAAATGACAGGTACTTTGTTTCTAAAAATATTGGTATAGTCCCGTATTTAAATGAAAACTTTGCAAAACTTGCCTCCAAACCCGAGTTGTCTCGAGTATCAAACCTACTAACGTAATTTATTATATCATGCTGCCATCTTTCGCTTATGTATATTTTAGAAGCAATTTATAATTGTGTTCAATTTATAGTAGTAATAGGTAATGGGATATAGCGTTGAACCAATTCAAAAGACAAACTTTAATATTCATGGTTCACGCAAGCCACCGCAATAACTGTTAAGCCAGAAGCAAGAATAGACTTTCCCAATATTTAATAATTTATGTAATTAGTAAAATTAACGGCTCTGTTATCACGGCTATTTTAACAATAATATGTAATGATTTCATTGATATTGTATAAACATTTCTTCTAAGGTGTATGTGGAAAATAAACAAAGTAATACGTAACGTCCACACTTCAAAGTCCTATACGCAGTACTGTATACACATATCTAGAAGCGTTCGAAGTGAATATATGGTTTCGAGTGAAGGCTGTCGTTATGTGCTTTGACTACATTACCTCAAATCAACTAACATCCCACTCCTCTCTACGAAGCATCCAATGAAAGCGGCAATTAGCTTAATTAAATCTATCACTTAAGTCTAATGACGGCACGTTTCGCGAAAGTCTAATTGTTCTCGAGGTGTCTAGTTTCACAATACAATGCATGTACGTACATATTATTTCTATTGTTGTATCCTTAACTAAAGCATTTTTTTAAAAAGATATCTTTAAATAGTTTAGGCCTTGATATCCCTACCATGTTAACGTCTCCATTCAATATTCGATGTAGTTCATGCATATTAATTACCAAGTGCGCTCGTAGTAAGCTGGCCTTCGAGCTATTAAGCTTTGCAAAATTTTAAATCTTGTTTAATATCAGGTATTTCTTTCTGTATTCGCTTTCAAAAGATTGTTTTTCTTTCTCTTTGCAACCACAAAAGATATAAGTATATCGGAAGCAAAGACTACAAAAGCCTGAACAAAAAACTAGCAGATTACGTGTACACAACGTAACGGAGTTTGGTTTGAAGGCTATGCAACCAACTTGGGGTATACGTACACTGGGGTTGATACTGAAAAGGAGTCGCTTAGATATATCAGTAACACATGAAGAACCGACTTTTTTACTTCTCCCGGACAGACGGACAGAGAGGGTAAATATACAGTATAAAGGAGTTTTGATTGCTAAACCAAGAGTAAATATATAAAGGAGTGTTGGTTCTAAACCAAGGGTAAATATATAAAGAAGTTTTGATTTTTAAATCTATGATAAATGGATATAAATAATTTTCGGTTGCTAAACCAAGGGTAAATATATAAAGAAGTTTTAGTTGCTAAATCAATAATAAATGTATATAAAGGAGTTTTAGTTGCTAAATCAATGATAAATGTATATGAAGGAGTCTTGGTTGCTAAACCAAGGTTAAATATATAAAGGAGTTTTGGTTGTTAAACCAAGGGTAAATACATAAAGGAATTTTGATTACTAAACCAAGGGTAAATATGTAAAGAAGTTTTGGTTGCTAAGTCAGTAATAAATGTATATAAAGGAGTTTTGGTTGCTTAATCAATGATAAATGTATATAAAGGAGTTTTTGTTGCTAAACCAAGGGTAAATATATAAAGGAATTTTGGTTGTTAAACTAAGAGTAAATATATAAAGGAGTTTTGGTCACTAAACCAAAGGTAAATATATAAAACAGTTTTGGTTGTTGAACCAAGGGTAAATACATAAATGAATTTTGGTTACTAAACCAAGGGTAAATATGTAAAGGAGTTTCGGTTGCTAAGTCAGTAATAAATATATATAAAGGAGTTTTGGTTGCTAAATCAATGATAAATGTATATGAAGGGGTTTTGGTTGCTAAACCAAGGGTAAATATATAAAGGAATTTTGGTTGCTAAACCAAAGGTAAATATATAAAGGAGTTTTGGTTACTAAACCAAGGGTAAATATATAAAGGAATTTTGGTTGTTAAACCAAGGGTAAATACATAAAGGAATTTTGGTTACTAAACCAAGGGTAAATATGTAAAGAAGTTTTGGTTGCTAAATCAATAATAAACGTATATAAAAGAGTTTTGGATCCTAAATCAATGATAAATGCATATGAAGGAGTTTTGGTTGCTAAATCAATGATAAATGTATATAGAGGAGTTTTGGTTGCTAAATCAATGATAAATATATATGAAGGAGTTTTGGTTGCTAAACCAAGGGCAAATATATAAAGGAGTGTTGGTTCTAAACCAAGGGTAAATATATAAAGAAGTTTTGATTTTTAAATCAATGATAAATGCATGTAAATGATTTTCGGTTGCTAAACCAAGGGTAATTATATAAAGATGTTTTGGTTGCTAAATCAATGATAAATGTATATAAGGGAGTTTTGGTTGCTAAACCAAGGGTAAATATATAAAGGAGTTTTGGTTGCTAAACCAAGGGTAAATATATAAAGGAGTTTTGGTTGTTAAACCAAGAGTAAATATATAAAGGAATTTTGGTTGCTATACCAAGGGTAAATATGTAAAGGAGTTTTGGTTGCTAAATCAATAATAAATGTACATAAAGGAGTTTTGGTTGCTAAATCAATAATAAATATATATAAAGGAGTTTTGGTTGCTAAATCAATGATAAATATATATGAAGGAGTTTTGGTTGCTATACCAAGGGAAATATATAAAGAAGTTTTGGTTGCTAAACCAAGGGCAAATATATAAATGAGTTTTGGTTACTAAACCAAGGGTAAATATGTAAAGGAGTTTTGGTTGCTAAGTCAGTAATAAATGTACATAAAGGAGTTTTGGTTGCTAAATCAATGATAAATATATATGAAGGAGTTTTGGTTGCTAAACCAAGGGTAAATATATAAAGGAATGTTGGTTGCTATACCAAGGGTACATACATAAAGGAGTTTTGATTACTAAATTAAGGGTAAATATGTAAATGAGTTTTGGTTGCTAAACCAAGGGTAAATATATAAAGGAGTTTTGGTTGCTAAACGAAGAGTAAATATATGAATGAGTTTTGGTTTCTAAACCAAGAATAAATACATAGCACATTAGGGTCGTTTGAATTTCATTTGCAACTGTTGATCCACATCTAGTATAGTTTCCTTGCTGGAAAGGGACACTAAACTTCAGTGAAGAATAATAAACGAACTTTAACAACAGCACATTTTAGAAATACTTTTCTCTACAACGTAATTAAAATGTTTTTACTGAATAAACGAACACTAAATTGGAAACAGAAATTTGTTCGTGAACAAAAATCTAATTCCTTTAATTTATGTAATTCAACATATTAAATATTATCATAGCTACATATGTTTCTAAACAAAAAAAGAAATCAAAGTTCTTTTTATAGTGTTCCAAACAAAAGCTCTTTTCCAATTAAAAACGCCCTTTCTTCTATTGTTTTGTTTAAATGCGTGAATGAACATGTGGAGGGGAAGGCCATACGAAAGAAACGTTATTATCAGTACTCTGCAAAACACCAAACAACGCCAACACGAGGGGTTTCCCTTGCACCCTCCTTTATCCACTTCCTCTTCCCCTCAACGTCCACTAATCTCGCCTAATTGCATAGTCTCATACAAGCCTCGGACACGACAGTGTGGACTCAATGATACCAATTCACAAGAAGAAAGGCGAAAAACGACAACGGTTGCCCTAAGCGGATCTCACAGAATAAATGTACGGAGAGAAAACGTTCTCAATCACCTCGTTTTCTTTCTTTCTTTTTAGAAACGTTGGTTCAGGACTTTTTAAGTGAAGGCTGAAAAAACAGTCACCTCGTTTACAATCATTAAAACAAAAGAAAGGAAGAACTTGAAAGTAGCGTAGGTTTAAAATTTGGGAAAACGCCTACTGGTATGCAACCAAACATACGTAATAGTTACTAGAGGATAGGCAACCACTTAAGCATGAATTTCTGAAGAGTCATTAGGCTGACGTCATAGCGGGAGGACGGAGCGCGTATATTGTATATTTCTCAGTGCGTGAATATAAAGTGCATCTCAAAACGGCGAAGAAAAAATGAAATTCGCGAATGTAGTGAGCGTGCCAAAATTATAGAACACAGAAAATGATTAGAAATGAAGGTGAAACCTTTCAGTTTAACGTCCTACAATTACGCCCTTTAGGCTAAGGGAGATGGGCGATTAATACAAGTGAATGACGATGGAATAATTGGTGGAATGATAATACAGAAGGAAAAAGGAGTGCCCCGAGAAAATCCACGGACACGATATTGGTCGTGAGTTACAATAGCTGTAAGCAAGATTTCCAAATAAAGAAAAAAATATCCGGAGTACGTTCATAAGCGAATATAAGGGCATTCTCAAATTTCAACTGTTTTCGTTTTTCATACACATAGAATTCGGGAAATTTCAGTACGGTATGCTCTACGCTATTCGGGACTGTAACATTAAACTTGAGGACAGCTAAGGACAGACAATTTAGGTTCTAGGACTAGTTCGTTCAAGGTTCACGGGTGGTACAGTGAATATATATATATATATATAAATTACACTAGTATCCTTAGGACTAAGGTATATCATCAAAATTTTGTACTTTATTGAAAAGAATGGCCTATACCATGATTTACTGAAGGAAGGCAATTTTTGCCTCATGATTTAGTAGTCGGAGACAAGAAAGGACGTAGCAAAAATATTTTTGAGCAGTGCGTCCCCTATGTCCACAACAAATTCCCAAAATTGTATTCTTTATAATAAAAACTTTTCAAAGCTTAAAGAATAAACAAAACAAGAAATCGCAGATTGAAAAGAAATATAAATATACAGTTGAACAGAAAGAAAGAAATGAGAAATAATTAAAACAAATTCTTCTTCTACGACCACATCAATGTTAATACTGTCGGTTTGACCATATTACCAGCATCAATGTCTTGACATAACTAAGAGAAAAGCTCAGAATATCGAAATTTTATTTGAAACGATTGGGACAATCGTTGCTTAGATGTTAGCATAAGTAGTGGTGTAGACAGAAATATTTCTGGGAGAGTTATTATATTATTATTATTATTATTATTATTATTATTATTATTATTATTAGTAGTAGTAGTAGTAGTAGTAGTAGTAGTAGTAGTAGTAGTAATAGTAGTAGTAGTAGTAGTAGTAGTAGTAGTAGTAGTAGTAGTAGTAGTAGTAGTAGTGGTAGAAGGAGTAAGTATGCGTCAAGTTACTTCTTAGTCGTATCTTAAACCAGCTTAGCACAAGCAATAATTTTCCAAACCATAGATAATGGAATATTGCTACATATTTCTTGCATAAAATTCTTCTAAGTATTTTTAGGAAAGAAAATATATATATATGCTCTTTTTTTAATTATGAACATGTTAATTTAAAAATATGAACACCTACAAGTTTTATATATATATATATATATATATATATATATATATATATATATATATATATATATATATATATATATATATATATATATAGATAGATAGATAGATAGATAGATAGATAGATAGATAGATAGATAGATAGATAGATAGATAGATAGATAATCTTCTGTTTATAACTTTTCGTTATATGCTACATATATATCAACTTTCGCCAAAACGTCAAAAGTTCGAACAGTTCGACATTAAATTTGACAATGTAGCTACTGACCGTCCTTATAAAAAACGAAATAAAATATTTCAGTTTAACATCACATGTTTATACCCTTCACGCTAAGAGAGAAGATTATTACGGCAAGTGAATGATAATGGAATAATTTGTGGGATCAGGATGTTGGAGGAAACTGGAGTAACATGCGAAAACCCCATGGACACAATGTTGTTTACCACAAACTTACTTGGCCAGGGACCGAACCAGGGACCCCACGCACCAAGGGTAAGAGCTCTACCACTGAGCAACTGTGCCTCCCTGGCCGTACTTCTATATATAAAACAGAATCTGTATCGTCTTTGAGTCACATCTTCAACTATATTCTGAATTTGAATGAAACAAGGGCTCTTTTACATAGAAAGAAAAGGAATTTGTGTTAATGATTTTTACGGTTTCGGACAAAACGTTTGTTGTCCTTGATTTTCTTGTTACCGTACATACAAGATCAGAGTTGTAATTTCATACGTTTATAATTTGATAGAGGAAATGTTATTGTTCTACTGTTATTGTGCTACTGCATTTTGAAACAAAAATAGATAATTTTGATATTACTGAACAATATCTGTAGTTATTGAACGGTTTCGTTGCTGTTGGTAACAGCTGGTTCCCTTCAATTACAGCCCAACTTTGAACCAGAAAAAAATGTCAATTGTGTTGTTGTTTGCTTTGTTCTTTCGAAACTTTTTCTCGTAGTTTGGTAGAACTTGAGGTAACATATGATGCTGTTAAGGGACAATTTTCTATATTATACACTTAAAAAACTCATAGACACCAAGTAATGAACTTCAAAAATGCCGATATAATGTACGCTATCTTAATTTTATAGTGAACAGCATTTCTGTTTTCATCATAGTGTAACAGGAACAGAACCGCCAATTCTTTTACTTTGCTATTAAGAATCAATGAAAGTAATACAGACACCAGAAATACTTTGAATTACGTTAAAAGGATAATATTAAAATTTCGAGATAAAATGATGGATCAACACTAGATAGGCAACGCCAATTAACATATTTTCAATCAAAATTTGGACCATTCTACATTCCTGAAAATAATATTAAAATAAAAGGCAATTTGAAACTCAAAGTTATCTAGGGCATACGAGGTGTGATCAAAATATACGGTGAATAATTTTATTAGAAACAAGCTAATAAGCTTACATTGAATTTGATTTAATCTGTTTCAAGGTACTGTCCTTGGCTAACAATGCACTTATCCCAACGTTAATCCACAACTGGAAGCATTTCTGGAAGGCTTATTTTGGAAAGGAGTTCAGCTGTTCTGTCGTGGCCCTCTCAATGTTAGGAATGGTGTCAAAACATTTTCCTTTATGCACGGTGCTTTTTCTGGGAAAGAGCCAGAGGTCGCACGGTGCTATATCTGGAGAGCACAAGAAATGTAGACAGCTAGGAAAAATTTTTCGGCCAAAAACCCGTAGATCAAAAGCAAACTGTGGCACGGTGCGTTTTCGTGGTGAAGAAGGAAGCCATATGCCCATTTAATCGGCATGCTTTTCACGAACCCATACGAGATGGTAAGTTCTTCGGAAAGCTCTCGAATAGTAATTTACCTGTTTTAGCAAACCATTTGTGCAACTTTTTGCACGTTTTCATCTGTTTCTGATGTGAAAGGACTTCTCGTCGTTGCTCCTTTTCAACCTACTTCTTGTCGCTTTTGAATTGCTCATACCACTTGTAAACAGTCTCCAATGATACCGATTCATTTCCTTACACTAATATTAACATTTCATGAACTTCTTTGGCACTGTTTTGCAGCTTAGAACTAAATTTAATGTTGGAGCACCACAGACACTCTTAACAAGTCCTCATTCTTCTTCCTCTGGAAGCCAAGTCACAACTCATTCTAACTCGACACTGACTGTACCAAAGATTTAGGCTACCAGGCTTATTAGTTGAAATGGACAAAACATTTATAGATGGCACTGTTCAACTACATTCGCCATACTTTTTAATTGCACTTTGCAGGAAGTATTGTAAAATGCAGTGGGAGGAATTTTGAATATGCCATTTTCACCTGATGACGTCACAAAGAAATGTTGCCTCTCTCAGCTGAAAATAACTTCTCTAAAATTCTTACCAGTCCATTGCATAATACTAATGTCCTAGACCGCTTGTACTTTAAGCTTCTCTTTATTTTTTTGTTTTGTTTTGAAGAGTGGAGAATGACGCGATTTTTTGTTGAAACTGACTTATTGTGTCAGATGTGTTGCCTATCTATCAGACGATTGAACGTTTGTTGGGTTGCATACATTTAGGGAGTACAAAAATTATAACGACAATAGATTTTATGGAGGTACATATTAATGTTGTTATGTAATCGTACTATCCACACTAGTTAAACGTGATACAACCTTACTTCTATTTGTCTTGGATGCGAGGTGTTGCAGTGGGGAACGGCCTATACTGTATGAGTTGATGTTGCAAGATGTTATGTGTACCCATCATCTTTACGAGAGTCAAGCCCCGGTCGTAGTTCGGATATCACGTTAATAGTATGCCTTTTTCCTTCATAACCTCTGTGTTGGATAAAGACGTGAAACACAAAAATGTTTAACTTAAAGCAACAAACATGAATTAAACAAGTATCTCTTCTGCCGTTTAATGTCTCTTTTTCAATAGGAAGGCTATATGAGACTTAGACTTTCAGACTAAAGTGGGAATGGAACTATATGTGTCCCACCGGGAATTGAACCCTGTTTCCCGCACTAACAGTGAGAGCGATAAGTATATGGTCACCAGATTACGTGTACATACATACATGCATATATATATATATATATATATATATATATATATATATATATATATATATATATATATATATATATAATGGTTACCCTTTTCTTTCCTAGACAGTGTTTAGGTAGTGATTTCCTGCGTCACAGATTGGCAACATTGTCCGTGCAGAATACTGCGTCAATGCAAGTTTTTAGGCTTATCGGATCACGTGATGGAATCGTGGCAGCTGAGGTGGAGGTACAATTCCGAAATGTAACTTTCCGAGCGATAATCCTCCAACAAAAACTTCTCCCGTATTGTTTTGGAGTCATCACAGCAGCTGCTGGCCATTAAGCCAAAACAAAGCTGTTTTTTGTCCTCAAAAGAAGTACGAGAGAGAGAGTAAGGAGGGGACATTTTTTATATTTTTTTGCGAAGTTCATTTGCAGATCCCGGATTTTGACAAACATGTATGTTCCCTTTGCTGGCAGGAATAATCTCTAGTTGCTTCATGCATGCGAGTAGATTTTTCTGTGGTGATTGTGTAGACCGTAATGTCTCTAACAATCCTCAAGAGGGGTTGTAACTTGTATAACTTATCTTGCTGAAAGTTGCAAGAACAGCAAACAATGTTGACTGTTTCAACTTGTTTTGTTAGTGAGCGTAAATACAACGGCAAATATTGCACCGATCATATCTTACAAGGGTTGTTTCACAATCCCAATGCAAAGAAATCTGAAATGGCATCTACAGATAGATTAATGCTATTTCTAACTTCAATTAGCAAACAACATTATACTAGATACATGATCGCTCTCAACTTCAAAAGTATATTTTATTTAAATATTATTACTGTGTCATGTGATATGTAGTGGCTGTGAGCCACAACGATAGGATGAGAATGATTCCATTTACGATGTTACCAGAAATAATAAACCATAAACTCAATTTTCGTATAGTACGGAGAAAGAATTCACGTTAAAATCCACCTAATCGGTAATCATTTGAAACAAGACAGGAATAATTTTGTACTCCAAAACTAGGCTTGGTAAACTAGTTATTTGTTTCTCTTTTTAATAAAACTAAAATGAAATAAACAATTTGGTTCTGCATTCTACGTGTATTCCTTCTAGAGCAGAGGTTCCTGTTTACTTAGCGCCGCACCTAACTTTGTTTACTTATCGTCCTTATTTGTACACCCTGCAAACTTCACGCTCACTCCCCTTCCCGCTTGTAAGCCATTTATAAATCTTGTTTACTTAGCACCTAACCTTGTTTACTTAGCATCTAACCTTTTTTTACTTAGCATCCCCCTTCGTAAGCCCCGGAAATGTCACGTGCCTAACCTTGTTTACTTAGCGTCGTACCTAACCTTGTTTACTTAGCACATAAACGTTCTTTGATTAGCACTTAATCTTGTTTACTTAGCACCTAACCTTGTTTACTTAGCGCCTAACCTTGTTTACTTAGTCTCCCCTCCGTAAGCCCTGGAAACTTCACGCATCTAACCTTGTTTACTTAACATGACATCTAGCCTTGTTTATTTAGCTTTCCCCTTCGTAAGCCCTGTAAACTTCATGCTCAATCTCCTTCCCTATCGTTGGTCAAATGTGGTGTTTTCTCTCTCTTTTTTTTTTCTGACACTTCTGCGACTTCAGATGCATGATGAAATTCTCAAGTTTTCAATAATAATAATAATAATAATAATAATAATAATAATAATAATAATAATAATAATAATAATAATAATAATAATAATAATAATAATAATAGTAATATAATCTCGCCGATCCAGGAAGACTTCGGTATATCAGTATAGTCCAGTATTATTTTTTAACAGCTTTGTTGCTAATGAAATCACAGTTCTTAGCGCCTAGCGTCTGTAAGTTTGCTCAAGATAATTTCTGAATAGTCATTGCAAGTAGTATTTTATTTATAATTATTTGTCAGTAGCTCACTGACCCTTGATCGTTTTTCAACCCCACCAATACGGCGCCTCTCAAATTGGGTTGAGTTGATTGTGAGTTTAACGTTCCTTTCAGCAGCGAGACCCTATGAGACGGGACTGTATATTTTGTAAATATGTGGATAAATATTTCCTCACTATATTCTACTTGCATTTTTATACTTGGTTAAATGATTATTCGATCTCACAAAACTAATTCTAATATTTTCTAATTCCTAGAGTTAAATGATCATCTGTTTAATCAAAAGTGGGGTGTTCGTATGTTTCCCACCACTCTTAGGCTCAAAGTCTGGGTAGTTTCGATTACTTGGGGAACCGTATGACTTAGGCTGAACGTCACGGTCATACACAGCTGGTTCCTACGATCAGTGTCTGATTAGTTGGCCCTCCTATGTCACCTGATTTGGCCCTTGTGTCTTTTTTTGTGATTTTGTCAAAAGTGAAGCTTACGTACCATTCTTGCCAACTAATCTCAATTACATGAGGAATTGGAGCTGAGCAGTTGTACATAGAGCTGTTTAGAATATGATCCAATATGGAAAAAATTAAATGAGTTTTACGTCCCATGATTATGTTATGAAGGCTAAAGTAGGCGGTAATGACAAATGAATGGTGGAATGAAGAAAGTAGGACAAAACGTCAGAACTCAGGAAAGCCCCCCCTACACGGTGTTTGTCCACCACAAGTCCACTTGGCGCGAGATGGAATGGAACAAGAGACCTCACGCACCAAAGGTGAACATTCTACCACTGAGCCACTGCGGCCTCTATGTATGCATGGAGTTTATATTTATCGCGTGACTTAAAGAAGACATATTGATAGTTTGTAGCACTTGTAGCTGAAACATACTGAGCTATTCTTTACATCCTACATGTTTCATTATTCTATGTCTTATATTTTTAACACTACACGGGAACCAAATCAGGGAGATCACTTGCGCTAGCCCTGTATAGAACGCAACTTCAATCTAGCCCACACCACTCATTACTTCTGCTACAGATGGCATTTGATTAGATGACTCATTCAGTCGATCCTCCCTGCAACACAGTAAGTGGATGATATTAGATTACTATTTTCCCTTGTACAGTATCTTCGGATAGCAATTGGCGAACTTCTAAATTCCGAGTTCGCAGTAGGTAAACGTAGTCAAGATGATATATTAACTTCTGCAATAATACTGACGAATAATTATTTGCTAAGTATGTTCCTAGCCAGTCAAAATTGTTCTAGAGAGAGCAAAACAGAACGTTGAGGACTGGATATGCCTGAAATATTGTCCTTGTTGGAGGAATAGTTTTCACAATTGCCTTCAATATGATTCGTTTTTTTTTTTTTTTTTTTACTATACAAACTAAATTGTAATGAAACTCGAATAGAAAGTGAACCAAGTAAGTAATTCACCGCCACATACAAATTGCGATTGAGGCAATGGTATGTAGGGTTTGCGGATTACCATGATTTGTCATTACTGCTAAGGCAGAATATTTTGAACTAGGAGAAAAGTTCAAGAGAATAGAACCACTGAAACACTATAAGAGTTTGTAAAAGGTTCAGAAATGTAGCTACATAAGATGTGTTGTTTGTAAGGTATGCCAGACAGTCTCCGTTCAAATAGGAATAACTGTTTCAAAAAAATGAAATCAAATCTTTGAGTTTTACGTCCCACGGTTATGCAGTGTGGGACAAATGAGAAGGTGATGATAAAATTAAATGAAATGGTGGAATGAAGAAAGTAGGAGGAAACGGGAGTACCGAAAAAGAGTATATGGTGTTTGTACACCACAAAGCTCACTTGGGGAAATTGGGATCGAACCAGGGACCTCAAGTAGCAGAGCTGAACTCTCTACCACTGAGCCACCGCAGTCCCTAATAACCATTCTGAATAATGTACTCAAATAACATATAATATTCGGTTGTATAACGGAGAAGAATGACGAATAATAACTCAGATAACGAAGTTATTGGCAGATAATATTCGGATAACGAAGTTGAATTCTAGAATGGTAAGGAAATTGAATTACGGGTAATAGTCACATACCAAAATAGACTGAAGGACACTATTCGCATAGTGCAGCTAAAACACATATAATATTCAAATAGTAAGAGCCTAATAACAAAATATTTGGATAACGAAGCCAAACGTTGGATAACATTTAGATAACGGGACTAAATGACAAGTAATATTTAGATGACTGAGTTGATTAATGAATAATATTCAGATACTAGAGTCACATAACGGATAATACTAGGATAACGGAGATGAATGACACATAACATTCGAATAACAGAAGTATAATAATAGACAACATTCCGATAACACACTCGAATGTCAGACAATTTTCAAACAACAGTTGTGAATGAAGGATAACATTTGAGTCGATTGATGCATAACATTTGGATAACGAAATCAAATGGCGGATGACATTATGATAACAGAATTTAATGGGAAATACCTAACGAAGTCGAATGTTAGACAGATAAGGAACTTGAGTCACTGGTAATAGTCGGGTATCAAAATCGGATAGGGAATAATATTCAAATAATGTAGTGGAATGACATATAAGGACTGAATAACGGAGTCAAGTGGAAGATAATTTTCGAATAACTGTAGTCACATGGCAGATAACATTCTGATAACGAAGTAGAATGTTAGACGGATGAGGGAGCTGAAACACTAATAAAGTAGAACGACATGTTAAGGTTGAATTACGAAATATTAGGATGATGGAGTCATATGTGATGTGATATTCCAAAAACGAGAATCTGATGACAGTTACTTGGATAACGAAGTCGAAGGTTAGACAATACTCGGAAACGGAACTTAACCACAGATAACATTCTCATACCGTAGTGACAAATAATATTTGCAGTAATAATTAAACATACATAAGCATGTGAATTATTACTTTAATCTTGCTGGTTGCATACATATATTTATTTTTAAGTTGAACTATTTTGTTTTCTTTTAAAAAAACTATGAGTAATCATGTTATACTCACACAAATTCAACACTGGTTATGACTTACAAGGAGATAATCAGGTTAATGAATTGAAATTTTCCAGCAACTAATTACATGCTACTCAACGTATTGGATACAATTTGAAATTTATATCTTTGATGTCTGTGTGTATGATATCTGATTATCTCCTTTTCTCTCTCTCTCAGCTCTAAAGCGCTGACCTACTGGGTAGACAGTATGACTTTCGTACACGTTGTTCCGGGTTCAATTTCCGTTAAGATAACTCATTATGGTGGTTTGGATTTCGCTTGAAATTGTAGGTCCAAATTTCAAATTATTTCGGTGCTGAAAAGAGACGGTAAAATTGAATAAACAACAAGACAGTAATATATACAATCACGCATACTGTGCATTATAACTTTGGAAATATTCCATATGTATAAATAAAAATAAACTCACCAAAGCACTAAATACATTAAAAACACTTGTGCAACAGTTTCAGCAATGAAGGCGATGTTATATTTCCGAAACTGTTACACGATGCTTTGGTGAGTTAACTCACCTAAACACTAAACACATTAAAAACACTTGCATAACAGTATCGGCAATGAAGACGACGTTAAATTGCCGAAATTGTTACACAGTGCTTCGTTCAGTTGACTCAAAAAGTACTAAACAGATTAAGTCACTTATGCAATAGTTTTGGCAATGAAGGTTATGTTACATTCCCGAAATTGTTACACAGTGCTTTGGTTATTTAACTCACAGAAGTACTAAATGAATTAAAAACATTTCTGCAACAGTTTCGGCAATGAAGGCAATGGTACATTGCCGAAACTGTTACACAGTGCTTTGGTCATTTTATTTTGTTTTATTAATACACGTACAATTATGTTAAAAAAGGAATACTTGATAACCTGTTTTTCGTTTCAAAGCACTGTACTTGCAGCTGTACGTAGTATGCTTTGCTACATTACCTCGCAAGGAATTCTTTAAAGATTAAGAAAACAAACACATACGTGACTGCCTTTGCTGAATTATAATGATAAGTAAGGGTATACAGAAAAAAAAGTGGTTGCTAAAGAAATTTTGCATAACTGTACGATGGTGTAAAGTGTTAGATTGTGTGTTTACTCAAAGTTACAATCCATGATTTTCTTTGAAACTGTTTAACTGTAAACGACTTGTTTCATATACGTTAACTTGCTACACACAAGACAGAGGTATTAATTAGCAGTGTTTCAGTCAGCTTACACGACACTTAAGCAATATTGAACCGAACTTACAAAGAAAAGCTTACACAGTGCAGACACAATGTTAAACCAAGCTTACACAAAAGTATTCAGGATATTGAACCAGTCCCAATAATAGATTAAGCTACAAGCTTCAGGTAAGTACTACATCAAGCATACACAAAGGCATACAGAATATTACACTAAGCTTACAGAACAAATAAAGCTTCTACATTGCAATCATGCATTATTATTGCAGCATGCTTACACAAAAGCATATGCGGTGTTATATTAATATTACATCACAGATAAAGCTTACACACTGCAGACAAAATATTGCAGGAAGCTTACATAAAAGTATAATTGATGTTACACAATGCAGACACGGTATTGGGAAAGGTTTACACACAACAAAATATAGGGTGCTGCATTAAGCTTACAGAACAGATAACGCTTACACCGCAATGCAGAAATAATGTTACGCCAAGATTACACGAAGGCATACAGAAGGTTGCACCAAACTTGTAAAAGAGATAAGGCTTACACATTACAGGCACAGTGTGGCACCAAGCTTACACAAAAGTATGCATGGTGTTGCACCAAGTTTACATACGTACATATTGCGCTAAGCTTACATAGCACATATAGAATTAGTTGATTTTGTGTTTATTGTTTGTAATATTACATGAATGAACCTTCAATTTACCGTTTGATACGAAGAAAATATACTACCATCGGAAATCAAACCTTGGTCTCCTGCACCAAAGATGGGATTGTAACAGTTAAGCCACAAGGGAATCTCAGATAGTGTAGCAGGAAACTTACAAAACTCGATTTGGGAAAAGGCTAATGAAACTTTGTTTCACAAAAAAAAACACACTTTATTACTAAATAACTAGTGTTTCTGTATATTGAAAACATGAATTTAGAAAATAAATGAAATATACAGTATTGAAGTAAGTCAAAAGACGGACATATTGGATGCGAATTCCAACGTTACAGCTAATTTGGATTGAAACTTCTATTTAACATATAAAGTAAACTGTAATTACAAACATTCACACTTTTCACTAATAACAATGGAGAATAAAATTATAATTGTAACTTTATTTAATAGAGAAAACTTAAGGGAAGCGTGGATGTAGAGAGACTTGATAAAGAGATCCAATTTTAACTACTCCAGCGTTTCCCCTAATTCTGATCACTTAATCTACATTATGCGTGTAGTCGCAAGTTTACAAACACAACCAGATTCAAATGTAAACATACGGAACACTTCCAGCCTTATAAAAAAAAAAGATGTTTACGTGGAAAATTCTCGTCAATAAAATGGAAGGCGCTTTCAGCTTAAAAGAGGTGCTTTTAACAGACGAAAAGCAGTTCATGGGGTAGACAAGATTTTACTCACAGTGAAACTGTAAACAATCTTTAAAATTATTAACAAAAGTAATGAGGATTTAATGATCGCTATGGAATGCAAGCAGAAGTTGTTTAACATTAAAAGCCAAATAACAAATAAATCAAAAAAGAAATTAAAATACAACCTAGTATGCTCAGAGAGAGAAAGAAAGAAAAATAGAAACACAACAGAAATTATTACTGTGAGTAGAGAAAGGGAGTGCTGCGAAGTAAAACTACTATATACAGAAACTAAAAGAGCTTTAGCACAACTTTTGATGTTTTCAAATAGTCACAAGATCGATCTTCTACGAGAAGAACATATATAAATTCGCTTTTATAGCCGTGCTTAAATAATAAATCAAGTGCTTGATGTTTTAAAGAGGATGTGTGTATAAACAGAAGGTCAAGTTCTTATCGACGGCACAGATATTTAATATCCTTTATATTAGCTGTTTTAAGATAAACCTCTCGTGGTGAAATGGTTACAACTTTTAGCGTCGATGCTGGAGATCTAAGTTTGATCTAGGAATGGGCGAAACTGGTCCCTTTTTATATATAAAACAATGGAAACTGGTTTGTAGAAAAGCCGAAAAACCTACATTTAAGTTTCCTCCACAAACGATTTTTTTTTTCGAAACCAGCTTTTCAAACTAGTTTTATAGACAACTGAAATCAGTTTTAAATCCAAAACCGGTTTAAATAGGAAAAGCAAAACCAGTTTTGATAGAAAACAGAACCGGTTTTAAAGCCGAAACCGGTTTTAATAGGAAAATTGAAACTGGTTTTGATAGAAACAGAATCAGTTTTAACACTGACACCGAGAAAAGCTTGTTTATCTTGCTTTATTTCCTTTATCCTTACAGTTATTTCTATATTTTGCATTTTCTAGACTAAAAACGGGGATTGGATTTGCTTTCGTTTCCAGTTTAGCGTCCCTTTCAGTAGTGAGGCTATTTCAGACGCGGACCTAAAGGTTTACGTAGGTTCCGAACCAGACGAGCTTCCGCCATAATTAACCGAAACACCTTATGAATATTTACAGTATATCTATAATTATACACCTGCTTTTTGCTAACATATTTCAATTAATTAAATATTAGATTAACACTTACCAAAAGTGAGTAACAAGAGAGTAAATTATGTCTCTGAGTTGAGTACTTATGACTGATAGAAACATATTTTTTTTTCTAAATATCCTACATATACAGGGTAAGTCAAATAAAGATGGACTCCATGGGTAAGATGAATAATGGCCAAAATTCGTAAACTATCCACCAGAGTGCAGCGCGAATATTGGTGTGGTACATGGCAAATGTATGCCAGACACTGTGTATTTTCTTGAAGCAGAAGTCCACACATTTCTTCAGTATACAGGGTTTTTGATTTGAGGTAGGTCAAAACTCTTTTTTTTTTGTTTGTTTGTTTGTTTGTTCACATTTCATTGAAAGCAATATTCAACATTCTATATATATATATATATATATATATATATATATATATATATATATATATATATATATATATATATATATATATATCTTTAGTTTTGCTTCCTACAAGCGCATTTCATCATAAAAGATTGTGTTACTGAAAACAATGAAGTTTCCTGCGTTCAAAAACTACAACAAATAAACTACATTTCTTACCTCTTCTTCTTGGGATAGATGAACCATTACCTTTGTAGGAGAAATGGATCACATGGGAAATATGAGAATGTTTGTGATTTGTGTAGCGAAGTTTTCAAATCTACAAAACAAGATGCAATATACAAGACAATGTAATTACCAGCACTCATTTTTCTTCTTAAAATGTGACTTTTTTTGTATTCTTGTCACTTACTAATGTTTATTTGCTAGATTCCATGTTAAAAATAAAGTTTATTTTTAGATTTTCTCTATTTCTATTTTAGTTTAATCAATATTAGATTTCAGCAAAAACTTGGTAGCTGTATAATATCTACTTTATTAATATAACGTATTTAAAGCAAAACTGTTTCAAATTATCTATGTATTTCTTTATTTTTTTAGGTTCTACATATGGTCCATCACTCCCACAGTGTATGGTCCATCTAACCTATAGTACTATGGGATAGATGAACTAGTCATCCATTTTTTTCAAGCTTAAATTTCGGGTAGAGATATATCTTTTTTTATCCTAAAAGCCTTTAGTTATGGTTACAGAAACTCCTTTCTTGGTTTTCGTGCAGACAAACATGCTCTAGGTGCACAATTATTAGAGTTATTGGAGATAGAAAAGTGTAACCGGTCTTTATCGGACTTACTATAGTGTTTACTCATGTTTTGAAGGGGACTGGAACATTTGGAGTTCCGAACAATTCCTTGGAGGAACATACAATAGTATGTAAGTTCTGGATGTCTGTGAACCCTAAGCATGTATCACATGAATTTCGTAGCTATACAATATACAGCAGATAGCACGTGGATCAAGTTGGTTTTAATGAAGAATGAAAATTGCTTTCCAAAAATAAAGCTTTTCAAAAAAAAAAAAAATATATATATATATATATATATATATATATATATATATATATATATATATATATATATATATATATATATATATATACAAATTAAGGTACGAAACTCGCCATATCAACTTAACATTAAAAATAAATGAATGCGTGTTTCAACGTTTTCGAATACTCTGCATTTAATGGGGCCAATTTATATATTGCAAGAATCCGTACACCTATACGTACTCTAAGTCATATGTTCTTACTATAAACACGTGTTTTCACGATTTGCAAATAAACAGTGCCAGACAACACAAGAAAACCATACTTACTGAAAGAGAAGAAGAGGATACGGAGAACCACGAAGAAATCCGACAACCCCTCCACAGGACAGGTTCTCCCTCCAAAGGACGGCTATAAAAGGGGACGTCAAAATCAAGAAGCTATCAGTGTTTTGTACTGGTCATCCTCTTACAATACATAGTGCTGAGGCCACTTTGGGCTACGGTGTCACCAGTTCCGTCTGAAGGCGTTTTGGGCTAGGACACCTCCCTATCAATCCGTGACAACATTATAGGTCGAGGGGGTCTTTTTATCCAACACTTTACAGCATTTATTCAGAGTAGTTAGAGACTTAGAGAAACATTGTATTAAGAATGTGTATGATAATTATATACGGCACTTTTATAATCAAAAAATAAAAGGTTTACTTTCCGTGTATGTTATTGACTCTACCTACAGAATATGACAATATCATGCTAATTTCGATTTTGTATTAATATATATTTTGCCTGATGATTTTAATGAGTTGGGATAATTTATCGGTTTAGGGTATAAAAAAAAACGATTCAATTATTTCTTGTCGTTAAAAGTTACTTAGGGACAACTGTGTAAGAGTTTGTGTAAGATATGCCTTATTCTTTTCAATGGACATTCTGCTAGTATAAAACATAACGAAATATAAGATAATCTTCATCTAAGCGTGTTAAAAGTAGGGATGGGCACAATCTTTTTTGTTGAAACCGGAAACTGGTTTCAAGGAAATCCGAAAACCGAAATTTCGCTTTTCTCCAAAAAAACAGTTTGGTTTTTCACCGAAACGGGTTTCGGTTTTCTCCAAAAAAGATTCGATATTTCGCCCAAACCGGTTTGGGTTTACTCCGAAAAAAAACTGTTCGGTTTTCACTGAATGCAAAACTATTTCTGAGGAAATTGAATCTTTCTCTGGAAAACGAAACATTATTCTGGTCAGAAATAGAAACAGTTTTTGAAAAATGAAACCGGTTTCGATGAAAATCCGATCCAGTTTTTGGAGAAAACCGCAACGGTTTTGAAGAAAAGAGAAACCGGATTCGGAGAAAAAAGTCGAACCGGTTTTCGAGAAAACTGATAACCTGTTTCGGCGAAAACCGGTTTTGAAGAAAAATCTGTTTTTAATTTTCAATAACCGGTCTCGGTTTTCCTAAGAGCCAGAAACCGAAAAACCTGTTTTTCTGCCCACCACTAGTTAAAACTCTTACCAGAAGTTTAAAATATTCATATATTCTTCATAAATACAGCCTTTATATAAATACGATTCAAATCAAAACAGTTCGTTACATGAAATGCATTTTCCTCCAAGTGAAGTTTGTGGTGGACAAACACCGTGGGCGTGGGTTTTCTCCGGGTTCTCCCGTTTCCTCCCACTTTCTTCATTCCACCATTTCATTCATCTCTCATCATCACCGTCTCCTTTAGCCAAACCGCATAAGCGTGGGACGTAAAACTCAAAAATTTCATTTCATTTTCATTTAAATGCATTTCTTACAAGTAGAATAATGTAATAAAATTTTCGCCTGAAAGAATTATTCAATCTTAAAAAAAAAACGTATTCATGAGGCAGAAGTATTATCACTATCGTTATGTTTCTAACATAAATTTAAACTAATTATAATATACACTGAAACTAAATTTTAATAATAAAACGAAAGATTGTTTGTTAATTCCATGTCATAATGTTAAAACAATTTCTTAATGTGTATGGCGAAAACTCTGTTAGTTCATGTTGTTTTTAATAATAATAATAATAATAATAATAATAATAATAATAATAATAATAATAATAATCATCATCATCATCATCTAATAAACGAGTGTCTAACTTTTTACAAAGCTAAAGAACAAACATTAATAAACAATAAAACATTACTTCGGAACATAAAAACTGTACAGGTACTGCAACACTTTACACATTCTTTTAGAGGTCATTACAATACAAGAACTACAAATAATTTCATACGTATCGATGAATGATGTTTACACTTCTCGAAATAGTTCAGGAACAGATCATGTAGGAGACCTTAACAAATTCAAAATAAAGTATACTTTGTACTAAATCTAATTGATACAGTAGAAAAAAATATGTTCTTTCTCTTGCAAAATTTCATGAAGCTTGTTTATTTTTATTGTTCAGTGAATTTCAAGGTTGTATTTTGCAAGTAGACTACCGACCAACTAAAGTAAGTCCCTTTCCTAATTTTAAGAAGAAACTATCTCCTTTGTGTGAGTGTTGTCAGTTCTGTACCACAACATTAGATGTGAAAAGCGTTTTCATATGTATCTTTTTCTTTAAAAAAAAAATGTGATTTGAATTTAATTGAAGTTTTGAAAATCAAGATCGAAGATAGCTAAGATGTGTACGATTTTGGAAGACCCTCTCTCTCTCAAAAAAATAAATAAATAAATAAAATTTAGTTCGAAATGCAACGAAATCTTTCACTTTAACGTTCCATGATTATAACCTTTTGGCTAAAGGAAATCGATTATTAAGGCAAGTGAATGATGATGGAAGAATTGGTGAAAATGAGATTGTGGGAGGAAAGGGAGTATCAGGAGAAAACCCATGGATGGAGCTGGAAAGTTTATCTTTTGCAACCACTATTAATTGTGAGTTTTTAGTGTGCTAGAAAATATTGTCCATTTATTTTTTATATCCTATATATGTGGAAAATTAACTTTTAACTGGGAGAACGTCCCTATTACTTTTGTTCTTACGATAACGATAGCTCATTGATCAAAAACTGATAAGATAATCCTAAAAGTTAGGACAATATTACTTACAAATTTTGTATGAAATTCGGTCGTGATTTTAAATTACATTTCTCACATTTCTAACAGTTGTTTTGCAGCCTACCCTTCAAAAATTAAGAGCACATATTAGTTTTCAGGCCTTTTCTCCATAGAATTTCCAACTACAATTCTATGTACTCAGGATATTTCCAATGCAAGAAATCTATTCCGCTACATTCTCTACAGTCTTTTCGAATACAACACTACGCAGCCAGGGAATGTACAATGCGAGAAATGTATCTCGCTGTTTTCTTCCACATGCTTTCAAATTACAGAACTAAGCATCCCGGAAATTTTGAACCCGAACAACTCACCTTGCTGTTTTCCCCACATCCTTTTAAACTACAACTCTTTGCGCCCCATGTACTTGGAATGCGAGAAATCTATCCCGCTTATCTTTGATGTTTTTATATTGATATCCTCATAGTATTCGACAACGTGTGCCTATTGTGAAGTTTCATAAAGTATAGTTTTCTTCCTACGCTTGTGTGTTTGCCTTTCAGCAAAGTAACTATTAGTGAAAAAAAAGATTAAATTTCGTGTGTCGGTGCTAAAGTTTAGTATACCGATCACGTTGATGTTGTGCATAGGATGCATAATCAGGAATGAGTGCCACATAATTTTCTACTCGTTCCTTTTAGCAATTATTTATACCTACCTGCCTAATAAAAGGTATTGCAATAATATCCTGCATGATTATTTTTTATAAACACTCAACAAGTGTTTCTATTTACAAATATCAATCATGTGCGTCTTACTATGAATTACTATGGATGCATACGACAGAGACAACAACGACACCACTGGTCACATGACAACGAGAGGACAGCAGCGCCACCGCATCACCTGGTTCACCTATAGGATTCCAAGGAAAGACATCAGTCTGCGGCTGGTTATCCCTCCTTTAGTTTGCTCTGGAGCTCTAGGAAATATCTATCCCAAAGCCTCTGGTTTGCCTTCCCATTTGCCCTCTTAGCTTGCTCGGAGCTCTGTTGGGCATCCTAGCCTCAGTCACCCAGCTTCCTTCGGAGCTTTGTGAGTCTTAACCTCCTCGCTGCTTGCACGGGGCCTTGGGTATCCTAAAATCCACTCCACTTAGCTTGCTTCGGAGCTCTGTGGAGATCTTGCTCTAGGCTGCTCGGGTCTTAGGTCACCTCTCTTAACCCAACATTACAGAATTTGCATTATAGTAATATCTTTGTAACATGTTGTTTATAGTGGATTTTGTAGTAACAATCGGTAGTGGGAAAACGATTCCGGACTGTAATTTTTTCTACCTATGCTCTACCAACATGTGCACAAGCAGGACTTTACAATGTATAAGTACGTAGAAATAGTATGTATATTCGGATTTTAGTTTACTGTACAAAAAATTTGAGTCAGGAACTAAATATGAATTTAAACTAGATTAAAGTATTAATATCGGCTTTAAAAAAAGAAAGCAAGTTACCTACAAAAATAAAAAACCGGTTATGACTAAGCAACTGGCTTTAAGTTTCCTCACGGGATACGCGGGTGCTCATAAGTACACGTAAAAGAAACGGTTGATTTAGTGGTTAGCGCGCAAGACTGTTGCACGTTGTCACGGGTTCCTATCCAGGTGGGAGAAGACTGAAATTTTAATATATTACGGTGGTTTCGATTCTACCTTAAACCGTAAGTTCACATTTTATACAGTCTCGGTGTTGAGAAGAGTCGCTTAATAGCAACAAAGAAAACAAAATTAGTAAATAATGATGAATTTTAGAAGCGGGAAAAGAACTGGAAAACATCCGAGAAAATCCACAAAGTCTTCACAAGAACCAAACAGGCTGGAATCGAAAAAAAAAGTCATTTGCGTCAAGGATAAAGGCTTTACCGTCGATCTATCATGATCTGCAAATATTATCAAACTCAGAATTTCTATATATTTATTTATATATTGAAAAGAAAGTGAAAAAAATATATATGCCTAGTTACTACAATGCAAAATTTAGTAGTTTCGATAAACACATTTGCCTTATTCAGTGGAAAATGAAAAGAGCAAATGTTAGAAGAAAAAGGGAAATGTTTCGCTTTCCAAATGTGTCCCCTCTTCCAAATTATTCAGTCATTTCTTTTTTGTCTTGAAAGAAAAAGTGAGATTTTCAGAAAATAGAGGAAGTATTTAGAACTGACAAAAGGAAGACAAAAATGAAGATAACATAAAGAAGAAAAGGAAGAAAATAAAAGACAAGTTAGTCACTTATGAACTAGGAGTTTTTGAAAACACAAATGAAACTCTAAAAGGAAAATAAGTTCAAATTACACCATCATATCCGATACCACTTGGTAATGTGCTTAATGTGCGGGCAACATTTTCTGTCTCAGACTTACTTATCCCTCGTAACGAGGGGCAGGGTCTTTTCTTTAACGCAATAAAGAACACAGTGGAAGAAAAAAGTTGCCAGATAAGAAAATCAGTCGATACGTCGCTGAGCTTCTCGCCAACAACAACAAAAAAAGCAAATAGACACTTACAAAAATGCAGCTCGTACTCTGAAAGAAAAATAATCTATATATTAAAATGCTAGGTGTATATGTTTATCTCAAAAGAAAAGTTAATATGTTTGTCTCCAATCGTTTTGGCAATGAGATCTCGAAATCCACAAGTGTTAGAACGTGCCATTTTCGCGGGTCGATTCCAAACTTTGAATATATTGTCCATTACTAATTGAATATTTAAATAATTGATTGATTGATTTTCACTTTTACGTCCCGTTCAGCAGCGAGGCTATATGAGACGTGAACCTACTGATTAATGTGGAATCGGAACCACATGAGCTCCCGCCGGGAATCGAACCCGGGTCTCCCGCGCCAAAGGCGCGTACGCTAACCGCTTAGCCACGAAGGAGCTCTGAATATTTACATAACATAGTCATTATTTCGCTATTACATTTTTAGGGGTACATTGAAAGTGTTGAAATATTGAAAAAAGGGAGCGATATATCCTATGAGTTATGCAATTCAACACAACTTAGTTGTATGCAGGGGTTGCATATGACTCACACGTTTGTTTCACGACCAAATGATAATGAATAACAAGGTGAATCTTTATTGTTTCAAGTGTATTGCCCAATGAACCTCATATATCACTGATATTATAATTAGTTGTGTATGTAATGCATTTGTTTATTACCTACTGCATGCAAGAAGGAAGAAAACACTGATCATACATTAATTAGAAACTCCGACCGAAAGTAGGCTCAAATCTTGTAAATAGTGCGACATATTGAAAAAATAATCGAAAAATCTCCTCTTTACGATACAACTTGCATTTTTTTTTTAAAATCAAGATGTCTTTCGCTTGTGTCTGTAAAGTGAAATGTATAGATGTTGTTAGGTGAAGAATGACAAGGACATTCATGCTCATATGTGAATTATGCGCTGTGTAGAGAGCGCAGCTTCAGCTTGTTATATATAAAAATGAAAGTCATATTATGTTTGTTACTTAATAACTTTTGAACCACCCTACCGATCTCGATCAAATTTTCAACCTAGATGAGGTTCAGGCCTGGGATGGCTTTTATCAATTCACATTGACGGCGCAACTTAGGGGAGCGAATATCTATATCTATATTTATCTATATCTATATCTATATATCTATATCTATCTATCTATCTATCTATCTATCTATCTATCTATATATATATATATATATATATTGTTGAAAATTAGATATATTATTGTCGAATCCATAGTTTTAGGGGTCGCTCAGACGAACAATGAAAATTCCGATGCCATTTAGATCCAAATTCAACTATTCATATCCAAAATGAAACGTATTCTTCCCCTGAAAGAAGTGTATTCTAATAGTTCGAAAATAAAATAAAAACTTACTTGAAGTTTCTCGATTATGCACCTTAGCCTTCTGAGGACTTATATAAGGCGCAATGGAATCATTACGAAATACTTTCTTGTGGACTAAACGGGGTAAACACTACGAAACTTTAAGGGTACAATGATATCTAACACAAACTTATATAGTACGGAATGAATCCAGAGACAATTCAGAGACAATGAATCCAGAGACGTGTAAGCGTTTACCACCACTAAGCGTTTACCACTGAGTACCTCAATGTTGAATCCGAGGCAAGACTTTAAATAGAAGTAATTTCTCAGAATTTTTACTTATTTTACTCCAGTATAAAGTAAAAAGAAGCATAAACTACTTCAAGCTCATTGTCTTAGAGTATAAGCACACAGTCTAAAGAGTTAATAGCCAATATTCTGTCATTTCTCATTCTAGATAATTCCTAATCTAGACGAGCGAATATCTATTTGTTTCTTACAAATCACTCTTCTTTTATACCCCCACACAGAATATTTGCAGATATGTTGTCTTTACATTTAAACAATATCGTATTTACTCTCTATCATGGTGTATCATCTGACACATATTTATATTGTAAGGATCCCCATTTCACAACACAAGCACATGCTCGTAACGACACGTGCTGATATTTACAAACAAGCAGACGATACACTAAAGAGGAAGACACGAAGGAAACCGAAAGGAGACGGACCACACGAAGAAAACCGAAAGAAGACGAGCCACCCTAAGATAGCACATAAAAGAGGGACCACGAAGGAACCAAGCATCAGTTGAACGCTGATCGTAAACCTATTCTAATAACCCTGAAGACTGCTATGAAGTGAATGAGTTTTCCTTTAATAATACCGTACCTCAAGAAGGCTGCTATGAGCTGAGTCTCCTAAAACTGTATCCTTGAATAACCCTTGTGGCTGCTATAAAGCAAAAGGGTTCCCCTCATAAGACGATATAACCTTCAATCTTGGTCATAATAGAGACTCTGTTATAAGATCTTTTGTAGACACAAAATATCATTTTATAATAAAATAGGCGAAGGGCTAAATCTCGGTCCATTATTTGACTCTACCTACAAAATAGTTCAATATGCTGCGTGGTTTAGACCATTCGTATTATGAGGAGTGTGTTGTCCCACTGAGTATTCAGCACATTCTTGTTCAATGTCCTGAATACTCAGATCTCAGAGAGTGTTACGAACTGCCGCCTACGTTCGACTGTGCACTGGGAAATGACGTTGATGTTGCTCAGGGTATTCTTGCATTTGTGCACGCTTCTGACGTTGCTCACGCTCTCAGAGGTCATGATAACGTCTGCTAACAAATCATTCAGCAAATTCTGACACGATTTTCATGATTATTCGTTGGAATTAACGTTTTTCTCATATATCATTCAGATCTTACGTGATAATTTACGTTTTAACATTGTGGTATTGAGTGTCTCCCGTATTAATATTTGTGATAAGATAGATCGGACATTACCTCTGAGATTATGACAATGTCTGTCGACAACTCATTCAGCAATTCTAACACATTGTTTCATTCTGCGTGGAAAATTACGTTTCAACAATGTAGTGTTTAGCGTCGGCCATCTTGAATTTTGTGATATAATGTGCCAAGAGTTACTTCCACATTTGCCGACACATCAACCAGCAAATTCTAACATGTCGTTCATGTTATACGTGATAATTTACTTTTTTCATACGCCATTCAGGTTCTAGGCGGGAATTGTACAACCAATGTGGTGTTTGGCGTTCGACATATTGAATTTTGTAACATAATATGCTCAGAGATACTTCTGAGATTATGATACCATTTGCCGATGCATCAACTTTCAAATTCTAACATGTCATTCATGTTATACGTGATAATTTACTTTTTCCATACGTCATTCAGGTTCTACATGGAAAGTAACGTTTCAAGAATGTGGTGCTTAGCGTCCGCTATATTGAATTTTGTGACATGATATGCCCTGAGTTATTTCAGAGATTATAATAACATTTACCTACACATTAACCATCAAATCCTAACACGTCATTCATGTTACACGTGATAAGTTACTGTTCTCATATGTCATTCATTTTCTAGGTGCGAATTGTACAATTAGTATGGTGTTTATCGTTCGCCCTATTCCTTTTGTGACGTCATATATCCTACAACTCTAATCGACACCTCATTCATCAAATTCAAACACGTCGTTCAGATTCTACCTGGAAATTTACGTTTTTCTAACATTTTATTCAGCTTGTACGTGAGAATTTACGTTTTATCAGTGGCCACGCGTAGCATAGTCGTTAACGCTGTCGTCTTTGGTGCGAGCGATTCGATTTCCGGTGGAGTACTCGGTCAGAAAGTGTAAGAGCTTTTCCAGGTAAGCCATCCTGAATGAGGTTTTCCTGGGTTTTCCACATCCCACCAAGCAAATGCCGGGATTGCACATAACATACAGGTCCCAGGTCGCTTCCTTCCCTTCCCTCGGGTTGTGTGATCGCAGAGAAATGTCATCCTTGATACGTGATGGGCTGACATGTTTACAGACGCCGAGAGCCCAGTTTCATCAATATAATGTTTAACATCAGTAATATTTAATTTTAAGTAACCAAATTCTACAGAGCTGTTTATGTGGGAAAACAAAGGTATTTGGAAGCATATTCACACTCATAGATATGAAAACATCATGTTTATTTTACATTAACTCTAGTCTCTTAAAATAGCCCTCAGACACTTAAGTGCAAAACTCAGTGACCATTCCTCACATATTACTAATAAAGAAAATGTTATTTTTTGAGTAATAATCCAGATAAACAAATGATGAATTTTTCACAAAGAATCTGTAGTGTACTCTACAAATACCAGGAGATGTTTATCGCGATGTGAAAGCCTTTCACCAAGAGAAAGTTACATTGAAGGAAACTTGGACTAGCTATCGACATATTCATCGATTCCTGCTAAAAGCTTCATCCTATTTCCTCGCACCAACGGAGAATTGCTGCATGGCTTTTTTTCTGGTAAAATATTTGCTCTCGCTTCGACAACCCTAATCCAGAGGAAAAAGAACAGATTTTTTCCTCCTCTTAGCAATCTACGTGCTACTTCGTAGAGAATTCTTAATGTACAAAAGTAACAAGAACAGCCATTTTCTTTTTTTTAAAAAAGTGATAATACTCTCAAAGAAATCCATTAACGCCTATGTCAACTAGATGAAGTGGGTTCATTAGTAGGAATTTGTCGTAAGAATGAGCCAAGATACGTAATATTTAGAATAAATTAAATGTTGTATAGTTTTTGAAGTATGTTGTATGAACTCACAAGTCTATATTTTATAAGTATCTACCCAACAAATTATGCTTTATTAACATCATAAAAGGTTAAAAGTTATACATTTGATCTTCACTGTACTATAAAGAAAGGACTCCTTTTTGTGACAAATAGCTTTCTGCAAACGAATTAAAGTAATTTCCATTAACCTACCCTATGATAGAAATGTCAATTCGGTGTACAATATTTTCAAGACACCAGTAACTTTCTTGAACAAATTTATGGGATCTCCATTATTTTATTTGGGAAAAATCGACACGCAATACGAGATTTTCAAGATACGGATATATATCTAAAACAAACCAAAGGGATTTCCATTAGCCTACATTATGATGGAAATTTCAATTCGGGATACATAATTTTTAAGGTACGAGTAATTTTCTGGATAAAATTGATGAGATCTCCATTATTTTATTTGGGAAAATTTGATTCAGGATACGAGATTTTCAAGATACAAATAAGTTTCTGCAACACATTAAATGAATCTTCATTAGCCTATGTTGTAAGCTCCTTCCTGGCTAAGTGGTTAGCGTATGCACCTTTGGAGTTCGAGGTCCGTGGTTCGATTTCTGGCGTGAGCTCATGTGGTTCAGATGCCATGCTAATCTGTAGGTATATGTCTCATATAACAACGTTGCTGAAACGGACGCTAAACTCAAAAGCAAATCAAAATCAAATTAGCCTATAAATTACAAATAACTTTCTGCAATGAATTAACGGGATCTGAATTTCGAAGATACGGCAACTTTCTCGAAAGAATTACCACGTAATTCGAGGTACCACTTTATTAACATTATGATGTACAGGATGAAGTAAAAGTCAGGTCACATACCTGAAAATTAATAATTAAGACACTTAATATGGCCACATCCTCCTTGAATACATGCTTTTACTTGAACCTTTAAAATTCTGAACCCATTCGCTATTATAGTAACAGTTAAATCAAAGACGCCTCCTCTGATTCTTACTTCAAGATATGCTTTCGAAGACATCTAAAGATCAATTTGTACTTTATAATAACACAAAGGGTAAACCAACTGAAAGCAGGGATAACAAAAATTGTAATTTAAATCACTGTTACTATAAGACACAAGTCCAAGCAATACGAAGTATGAAATGAAAGCTTCTATTGTAGAAGAACCAGACCATACTGAAGATTACTTCTTGCTAATGAATCCTAACTTTTGCCTCATCCTGTAGTTTAAAGATATATAAAACTTTTTAGACGTTTCTTGATTATTTAGTTTTTCTTAATATTCAATAATCAGTATACAGGTTGTTTCAAAACAACACCGACAACATTTGCGAATTTGTCCCTAGATAAGACACCAAGATAAGACAAAAGATATAAACCAACCTGGGTGCACAAATGGTCTCTTTCGGAGTTATAGGCTGCCGGAAACATGAAAAATGAAATTTAAAGCTCCATAGCTCCAAAACTATGGGACCTACCGTAGCCGGGTCAAGTATTCACTTAGAAACTAATGTGTGCCCTATCCAAAAATCCATGTTTCAGAACCCTAAGGCACTCACTCAACATTTTTTATGGAGTGAGTTTGGCTACGGGCATATAATTTGAAATACTCATCAACTACCTCTATAAAAATTGTTTCGGAAGTATTACAGGATTCTGAAACATGGATATTTGAATAGGGTACATACTAGCTCCTAAGTGAAGTCTTGACCCAATTGCGGCAGGTCCCGTAGTATTAGAGCTATAGAACTTTTAATTTCATTTTTTCATGTTTTCGGCAGCCTACAACTAAGAAAGAAAGCATTTGTGCACACAGGTTGGTCTATACTTTTCGTCTTATCTTCGTATCAGGAATCACCTCCCAAACGTTGTCGGTGTTGCTTTGAAACACCCTGTATATCATATGTGATCTACACAGTTTATCAGATCTTGACTAAACTTTGCGGGGGTACACGTTGACTTAGTATGGGTGATAAGTATTTTAATTTGTGTGCCCGAGATATAAGCCATCCAATCTTTGGTTTAGGCTGAGTCAAATTTTCGTCCAAAAAAAAAAAAAATTGCAATTGTGAACTTATTACAGGCTATCACAGAAAAAACCCAACTTTTGAAATGACCGCCATTTCTGTTCCAGTAAGTTGGCAGTACTGAATGCTACATGATTTTCTTTTGTTCTTTTACAATTCGTTGAATGCTGGTTCTAGAAATATTCAGTTGTTGTGAACGTCGCCGAATAGATTTCATCGGACTTACAGCAATGTTATCACTCATAATGACGATATTTTCCGCAGAATGACTAACACGAGGACGCCCCGAGGGTTTAATGTCCACAAGCAAACCGGCTTTCTCAAATTTAGAAACCAGTTTCATCACATTCGATTTATTCGGTGCATTACTCTGATCAAACATTCCATGGAGTTTGCGAACAGTGTCTGCACAACATTCACCACATTTCTATCGTGCTCCCAAAATGTCTTGAGCCGTGGAAAAAATGCGAACTAAAGCTCACACACCCATGCGTTGAGCCAATAAGGGTTTAGCTGTTGCTAAGCGAGAGAAAGCGAGTGGAATTCCTTCAGCCGATAGCAGGGCTTGCTACGGAAGACTAGGGATCAAGTCAATGTGGTATATCTTCAGTAACTTTTCACTATGACAACACGTTGTTCCGTCGTAATGTGTTCCATTCCTACCCGTACAGAAAACAGATGACGATCTTCCGCTATTCGGCGCTCCGTCACTACTAACCACAAAGACAACAGACGAAAATCATGTAACGTTCATTGCTGCCAACTTACTAGAACAGAAATGGCGCGCATTTCAAAAGTTGAGTTCTTTATGAGACACCCTTGTTAAAGTAAATGAAGTACGATTTTTCTGCAAGTGTGAAACAACTATAGTTTGACACATACAAAACCAACTTTTTCCCCTTGAAAGCCACAACCTATGAGCGACATTATTCAGGGAAAAAAGCAAATCAATGTCTCCTGGTGACAATACTTGGTGGTTAACCCTATCTAACGGCGGTAAAACTTGACTCATTGATAGTATACACGTAACTCTAACGGCCTTTTTGGCAGTTTTACCGCTGAGAAGAAAAAGATGGTTTAGTTTGTGTTTTACTATAGTTGCTTTAATTTAACTTTGACGTATCTATTTATTACCATATAAATCAATTTCATAAACATTTGAAACAGGTTTAATCGCCTTTATTGATAGTAATTTTCAGTATAACCTCACAAACATAACAATATACTTGACTGTTAATAATTAATTCTAATTTACTATTTCTGTTACACATACCTTGTGTTGCAGTACCAAAACTAGCATGGAAACGTAGAATTAACAACATACCTGCAAAGAAATAAATAAAGCAAAATTATAATTAATATTATTAAACAAAACAAATGTGAAACATTATTTCTATCTGAATATTCTTTCTATTACTTATTTGAATCAAAGATAATTATATAACTATGACGCAAAATTAAAATGTATATAAAAAAAAGAAAAGTTTTGAACGATATTCACTCCACTTCAAACACAGAAACAGAAAGCAGAACTCTAAAATGTTTTAATGACACGCTTATAGATCACACAGTGTCACGCTCATTTTAAGTATTTACTTTACTGATATTGCTAACATATACCTGGATATGTACTTTGACGATATAAGTGTCAGAATTTCTAACCAGATCGCTTTGTCATGATGCAACGAATATTAGTCAGTTAAACGAAAATATTATTATTACTTTACTGATCGTATCGTTTATAGGTTTTCCTGAACCTGCAGTTTTATCTATAAATATTCCTACTGTATATACGTATGTTTGGAACATACCTTTCTATGACCAGTGCTAATAGATTTTCTGGCAGAAAATGAAAACAACGTGAGGGATACTAGTAGTAAAGAGAATAATTTCAATATTTGTCTTAATGAATCTTGTTTTATTTCATACAGTATAGTATTTTCTAAAGTTAAATTCAAACAATATATCACCCGATTCTGTATCATCGTCATCATCATATGTATTCTGCCATTATTGGTAGGTCACTTGCCGCAACTGAGAAGCTTTCATGTTCCATGGTCTTCCACTAACCTCTTCGCCTTCACGTACGATTTTTTTTCTGTTTTGATATTGTCCATCAATTGTAGCCTTCTTCTCCGTCTCACTCTCTTTCCTGCCACCACACCCTCTATAACTCCGCTCATTATATAATTCCTTCTTAGTCAAAATCCCAAGCAGTTTCTCTTCCTCTTCTTAATACCTAAGATTGCTATTTTCTCCCCACCATCTCTAACACCCTCTCATTCGTTTTCCCGTCAACCCAGCTAGTTTTACCTATTCTTCTCCACACCCACATTTCAAAATCTTTGAGTCGTTTTTAATCATTTTGCGTAATATCCATGCTTCTGCCAGATGCACTATAATAAGCCACACGAGGCATTTTACGAGTCTTGTCCCAACTTTTTATTCAAGGTCCCACAAAACAGACTTCTTTCTCTTAAAAAAATCTTTTACCATCCCCATTCTTGCTCTTATTTCATGTTCGCACATTGTATGATCACTAATAATACTATCCAGGTATCGGAAACTAGTCACCTGTTCAACTTTTAGCCACCCAATTTCTATATTTTACACCAACCGCTTCGTTCGAATCACCATGCTTTTTGTTTTTCTAACATTTATTTTTATCCCATATTTTTTCCAGCCTTTTCTCAAGTTTTCTAACATATTTCTTTTTTCAAGATTCCGCAACCACAACAAATGTCATACAACCTCCAAGCTACTACCTAGGTTTTACCTAAAATGTTATTCACTATATAATAAACGTAACGTTCTGAACCATTAAAAAAAAAACACTGATTTCATGTTAAAATGATAAATTCTAAAGTTAATAAGAATACACTCGAAGCAACTACGCATGTTAGTTACCTCTCCTAGTACGGAATACAACATAGTTAGTTTTGCTGTTTCGTATTACATTTTTGTTCTGAATTTTCAACGTAAAAATATAAACAATTTTAACAAGAGCAATACCATAGTAATCAATTATAACCCGAAGAATAAATAAATAAGTTTTTGAACCATCCTTGAAGTTTCACTGAGTAATTAAGTCAAAACAGTGAGATTTATGATATTTATGAAATGATATTTAAATTTCAAAATCCTCTAAATCGGAAGTATTTATGAGTACTTTTTTGGTTCGAGAGCAATACAACGGAGTAATCCTCTCTTAATCCGATAACACTCTAAACAAATAAGTTCGTACAGCCTGTTACGGCATGTTTTTTTTTTTCTGTTAAAAGCTCTACGTTACAACTAAAAGTAGATAAAATCGTTTTTTTTTTTTTTTTTTTTTTTGTACATTAAGATATATTTATGGGAATATAATTCAAAAGTTAAAAAAAGAAAAAAGAAAGGAAAAGAGTTTTTCAAAGATGATTTTTTAGAATAATTATTCTATGATGTGAAAATATCTGTATAATATGGCGCATTTAATTCAAAGGAGATTAAACTGGATGACAGTACACAAATTGAATCTTTTTTAACTGGAAACTTGAAAATGACATGGCTTTTTTTTCTTGAAAATGGTCTCAGAAACAATTTAAAAAGTGAAAGCCTTGTAAATCTAAATTGTGGTGCCAACGGAGGTTTTGTAGTGCAAATCTACGGTAAAGCACCTTTACACAAACACGTATTTTAAAAAAAAATTAAATCACATTACTCATCCAGAAAGTCTATACCGCTACGGAAGATTGAAAACATGTATATCAAAATAAACTACGAATATCTACAAACTTGTATATCAAATCCCACGATAAATATCTGCAAATTTGTATATCAAATCAAACGACGAATATCTGCAAACATGTATATCAAATCAAATTACAAATATCTGCAAACATGTATATCAAATAAAACGACAAATATCTGCAAGCATGTATACCAAAATAAACTACAAATATTTGCAAATATGTATATCATAACCAGCTACAAATATTTACAAACATATATATCGAAAACTACAAATATCTGCAAACTTGTGTATCAAAATAAACTATACTTATATGCAAACTTGTATATCAAATCAAATGACAAAATATCTGCTGCCTATTTGTATATCAAAAACTAAATATCTGCAATCATGTATATCAAAATAAACTATAAATATCTACAAACTCTTATATCAAAATAGACTATAGATATCTGCAAACTTGTGAATTAAAATAAACTACAAATATCTAGAAACTTATAATAAACTACGTACAGATCCAGAAAGAAACACTTCACAAGAAAGACCGGTTTTGCTCTTTTTTAAAATAGGTTGCATTCTTAAACACATTACAACGTTAATAGCATATAACGAAATAAAGTTATAAACAGAAGACTTGTATAACTTAGACAAAGATATTCAACAAAATGATCTGGGTGAATGTACAGTCAGCTACAAAAGTTCTTTCCGTTTGGTAAAATTTGTTTTGGGAATAACCGTGGAACGTACACCGTTTCACCCAGTTTCAAGGCTGGAACGCACAGAAATTTACATTCTTTTATAATTTACCGAAAACTGCACTTAAATTATCCTCCACTCTGCAGTTATTTGCGAAACTAATTTCATCAAATGTAAAGAACTTTTATCGCTGACTGCACAATCTTATGTGTAGTTTGCGAGAAATTTAAGAAAAGCTAATTTTTTGTAAACCTAAAAAAATGATTGTAAAGTATACACTCATCTAGTTTTCATTACGGCATTAGCACAATTATAGTCCATGGTATAGTTGACGGGATATCACTTAACATTATAATTAACCTTTAAGCTTAATTTGTATTTCACTATAACATTGTGGAAAGGCGATATACGAGGGTAGTCTCAAAAGTACCCAATCTAACAAAAAAAATCCACAAAAATTATAAAAATATCTTTATTTCTCAACATAGTATCAGTTTAGCTCCATATATTTTCCCAGTGGTGTTCAATTGCTAAATAGCCAAAGCCTTGAATTTTTGCAAACGGTTTCTACAAATTCGAGCAACGGTGAGACAAATGTTTGAATCTCAGTGGGGATTATGTGAAGAAATGACGAACAACAAACCTACACGTGTATGTGTAGTTTGCAAATGTATCTTTATTGAACAACCCACGTATAAAGAAGTTGATCTAAGGGACCACGTACTTAGTGCGTTAAAAAAAAAAAACAGTTTATCAAGTAAGTAAATCCTGAATTTCAACTGCAAAAAAGAACTACCTTCTTTTCCACACACTAATCAGAAAATGTGCATAGGATACATACAAGAACATTAAAAAAAGTGTATCTTTTGCGAAGTGATATAGTGCCCGGCATATCGCGTAGAGCTGACAAATTAGAAACGATATAAAAAAAATAAAAAAAGGAAGAAAGAGGGAATATTTTAGATCGTATTTCAGAGTTCTCATGAATTGGCCCTCATCTCTTTTTTCCCTCCGGGACCGAGTGGAAAAACAAACAAGTTATATCCGTACTACGGGAGAAGGTTAGCCTTTAACTTCAATCTGGATGGAATACTCAATGAATTATTCCTGAAGCAACGAAAAGTTTTCCCCAATGAAATTAGAAGCTGAAAACACGTTGAATATATATTCTCCCTACAATGTTTCGTTCCTTCCTGCTACATACATCTATTGAAATATGAAATACAAGCATTTTCGCTGCTCTGTCTCAAACAATTGAAAACGAAAACCATTGGAGTTTTGTACGACTGAAACGAAATAGCAACATTTATGAACAAGAACATTTCGAAGCAAGAGTAAGAACATTTTTTTTTTTTACATCGTTGACTATTTTTCACACCAGTTTGAAGTATATATTACAAGAATATACCAAACTTAACCAAACGATTTATGAAATGTGCTATTGCCAATAATTTAACGATAGACACTGTACCATCTACGGTTGCAGACCTTTTAGTAAGCCAAATGTGGCACACACTTATCAAATGTGTGCAGAACACCGGTTTCTCATTTCTAAATTTCTACATGGAACATGTGCAAAACGCAGGTTTCTTGTTCCTAAATTTCTTTATGGAACATGTGCAGGACATTGGTTCCTCGCTCCTAAATTTCTACATGGAACATGTACAGAACACCGGTTCTTCACTCCTAAATTTCTACATGGAACATGTGCAGAAAAATGGTCCCTCACTCCTAAATTTCTACATGGAACATGTGCAGAACACTGGTTCCTCACTCCTAAATTTCTGCATGAAACATGTGCAAAACACCGGTTCCTCACTCCTAAATTTTTGCATGAAACATGTGCAGAACACCGGTTCCTCATTCCTGCATTTCTACATGAAAAATATGCAGAACACCGGTTGCTCATGCCTAGCGTATGGAAATAAAGATACATTAAGCTGGCATACACGAGTCTCTAAATAACATTACTAACAATACTAATGAATTTTGGAACTTTATAAACATAAGACTAAACATCTTCCTGGGGAAAATTAAATTATGAGAGACTTGAACTTTATCACAATGATGAAATAACCAATACTTTCGCACAGTATTTCTCGTCAGTATTTGTACCTGATACAAATGTCACTAACATTCTTAGAAACAATTTATTAAACAAATGTAAATACAAAACTAGAGTCACTTAGCGTTGAGGAAATCACTCAATCTGAAGTAGAAATGTCAATCAAAAATTTAAAGCTCAGAACTGCTGTTGGCCTTGATGGAATACCTCCATATATTATAAAGGGGTGTATAAATACATTTGCATATCCGCTGCGGATTACATTCAACCTCGCTTTAAAAACATGTGTTTTTTTTTTTCAGATAAATGGAAATAATCTATAGTTTGCCCAATACCAAAGACCAATAATAAACATGAAATAACTACCGGCCTATATCAAGTTTACCTACTTTTGCAAAGATATTTGAACAAACCCGATACCTGCGGATAATTGACCACATACAACCGGTAATGTCACCATATCAACTTTGGTTTTATTCCATACAAATCAACAACAACAAACCTTGCACTTATCACATACTTCATGGGAAATTCGTTAGAGGTAGGGTGTTAGGTTGACGTAATATATATATATATAAAGTTAAGTGGTCCACTCCGCAAACAAAATACGCCCAAGTATTAAAATATCTCTTATCATCACGATTAGATATCTAATATTAAAATATAAAGATACTGAAAGAGAGGCAATTGTATATTACATCAGGTTAAAACATAATAAATGATAAACTTTTGTCATAATACTAATCTGTAGGACGTTGTCTATTATTAAAAGTACTAAGTATGGCACCTTTAAGAGAGTGGATTGCACCATTTGTACACAACAGTTTTGTCTTCCGTAGTTATCATGTAATAACAGTAATACAGAAGTAGTACTAATAAGGTTAACAAAGTTTAGGATTAAAAAGCAGATATTCTTTTATCCAACATAATGCTCCAGTAACAAAATTTCCAATAAAAAAAATTCTACAAGAAACTATCAATATGATTCCTTGTTTTGAAAAATTGACATGTTTTGCCATTGTAAAAATCCTGTGTGTGGTGCGTTCCGCGTAATTTGGTCGGCAGGTGTCAAACCGCGAGGTGACTGCCAGCAAAGTGTCTTAAGGGCAGGCAACAAGGCTTCATAAATCACTCGACCTGTGTGGAGAACGCTGTGGGCGACGTCATTGCCTCCGCGTCGTATACCACGCTTCAAGGCTCACGGGCACCGAAAAAAAAATCAAGGATGCTTTCCGCGTTAAAAGCCGCGAACCACTGCAGGAAATGAAGCCTTACCTGGATTTCGTCACAATTGTCGTCTTTTTTTCTTTTCCCCTTTCCTTTTCGTTAGTTTTTTTTTTAACTTTTTCTTTCTTATTTTGTTAAAATCAATTCTTTTACGGTTCACATGCTATATCTTGATTGTTAAATCATCGTTAAGAAACAATTTAGCAGCTCTTATACGATTTCATTTCGGATGATTGGTTAAGTATAGTTCAAATATCGAACTATCGGATGCTTCCAACAGTAATTTGGCAAGTGCTTGGTCTCCAGTCTCTCACAAAAATTAATATTTCCTAGTCGTGACGAATGCTAGTTAAGTTTCCACACGTTTTAAGTTATTTAACATTTAATGAAGTCTTTTATATAGATTATCTGGGCTGATTACCTCTGATCTCTGGGGTCCTGGATTCGACCCCAGCTTGCGTCAAGTGAGCTTTGTGCGTGGGTTTTCCTGGAGTTCTTCTGTTTTCTCCCACTTTCTTCATTGTATTCATTTTTCATCACCACTGGATCCTTTATCCTAGCCGGCATAACCGTGGGACATAAGACTTAAATACTTCATTTTATTTTCATTCGCGACGATAAATGATTTTGAGCTGAATACTGACACGAATTCCCTGCTTTTAGTCTACGTTTAATTTCTTCGTGAACATGGTATTGGTCTGTTAATATTGATCCTAGATATTTGAATGTATCCACTTTGTCGAAAGTATTATTACAGCGTGAACTATGAGCAATTTAAATTTTGAAATCTTTCTGTAGCGAAGAACTCTCATTTATGGACAATCATCATACCCCATTTGTGACCATCACTAGAGGTTCTACTGTAACTTAAAGTTCATTTAATATTTTACATCTTAGAAGTATTCATAAATTGTATTTTCAGCATCTTGGAATGAAACAAAAATCACTAACTCTACGGCCTATGGAACCAAGAAGTTCAATGCCGCTTTCACAAGTTCTCTAGCTTGACTTCTGTACTTAGCCAACTGGATCCAGTTTCTACTTTGTATTCCTATTTCTGCGAGATTCGTCTTAATATTGTCCTCTCATCTGTGCTTAAGTATTCCTAATGGCCATTTTCCGATTGGATTTCCAGTTAAAACTTTGAAAGTATTTATACTTTCTTCTGTTCGGGCTACATAACCTACCTACCTGAGCCTAGTAGGCTTGATGTCCTTAACAATGTTTGGTAAACAGTATAAATTATGTAGTTCTTCGTTACGAAGTTTCCACCATTCCCATCCTCATATCTCTGGGTTCCGACAGATATTTATTCTCAAATATTTTTACTTTACGTTCTTCCCTAAGAGTAAGCGACCATGTTTCGCAGCCATATAGCACAACAGATATGATTATCGTTTTATATATCTTAAGCTTCAAATTCCATGACAGAATTCGAGATGAGGAAATATTTTGTACTGAATAACGCAAAAAAAAAAAAATGCGAATATTAAATTAATTTTGTCTTTTTTTCATCACTCTTCTCGAAAAGCGTAAAATATTAGAAAATTTAGTTTTTTATTTCTCTCATAGTTATTTTAAACTTGAAATTCTAGTAATACATCACGTCTGGGTGCATTTAGAAATCTCATAAGCTTTGAATTGCAGAAAATGTTCATTTCTCTCCTTATGACCAAAAGGACTTTTGGCACATTAGCATTCATCACGCATGCAATATTCATAAATGGAAATGGATACGTGTTCTGAGTAAATGCTCCCCACGTTCTGGCCAAAAGATATATTATACTAAGCATGCCCTCCCACTCGATTTTCCCCGAGTTCAGCCCTCTTTTCCGGAAACTGTGCGCTGCTGTTTTCTTGCGGTACGTTCTAGCAGGACACCCTCCTCTCTACACCTCATTAAAGCGAACTTGCTAATGCGATCGCCGAGTCTTTCCAGTATAACGGCAACTTTGCTCAACATCAGGGTCTGCTGATAACATACACTGTTCCACTCCAACGCAGACCAGTGTCGGCTTTTTTTTTTCTAAATATGACACAAGCAACATAGCTTTTAGAGTTATCTGATTCTCTCTTTCTCCAACTATATATATACATTTATAGAGTTAGTGAAGCCATTCAGTCCGGCAGAGGGTGAAATAGCTATGGAGAAAAGTATACTAGAAGCGGAAACCTATTTCCGATATAGATATTTTCCATTTCAGATGCGCTGATGCATTCATAAAGCTGTGGGGGGTTCTATAATTGCATTACCTTATTACAGAAGCGTTTCTTCTTCTACGCATAGACACGTACAAACTTCAGAATAGGAGAAATAAACAATGTAGATAATTTCAGCGTGTCTTGTTACTTCTTGAACAAAAGATATGCCATACTTCAGAGATAAACAACAAAGAGGAAGAACGACTGTTTGAATAGGAAGACATAGACTTCAAATAGTTCATAGCATTGTCGCCCAGATGGCGTTATAAATAAATTAATAATGGCAACTAATTGACAATATGAACTAAGAAATATGTTTATTCTTAAACAAAAATGTTCCCATGTTTTCTTAAAAGTATATTTATCCAATGAGGTTGAATACAAACGAGAAAAAAATCGTCTTTTAATGATTTTAATAAAACTTTAATAATACAGGGTGTTTCAAAATGAAGATCGGAGTTTTAAGTCTTTGCAGTATTTATTACATTTAACGTACAATTATAAATAATACATGAAATAAAAGAACAAATCTTTTTTTTTTTTTTTTTTTTCTGCTACAAGTGTTCAATGTGAGCACCATGCACATAGCACAAATCGAGTCGATAGACGAGTTCTTCCCAAATCTTGATCAGTGTTTGGAGTAATTGTTGCAACAAGTGTTTCAATCTTCTTTCTTAAATTCCTCAAAAGCTCTTTAAAATTCTCCACACAGACGTCACTGGAATTGCTAATTCATGAATAGCTTTTCGAATTATTTTTTTGCGACTACACATAAAAGACTCTCTCACTCGTTCAAGACGTTCTTCAGTCACTCTTGGTCGCCGCGTACTTTCCCCTTTGCACAGAAACCCGGTATTTTCAAACTGATGATACCATCTACGGATTTATTATCACTTGGTAGATTGCAACTGAACTTAATACGGAAAGCTCGTTGCACTGTAACTACAGATCCAGTCTTTGCGAAGTGTAAAGCACAAAAAGCTTTCACCTCACTAGTTGCCATGTTTTCTACTAGTGTTTCCTAGCGGCAGACAGAGAAAACAGTGCATGCACATGCACGCGAACAGAACTATTTGAGTTGTAACTTAACAGTGCATGATATTAAACTTATATATCGGTATTCTGTCTAATATTCAATGGTGGAACCTCGGTTTTGACTTGGTTCACATGACGAATGATCATATCTCAGACGGTGAAGCTGATCTGAGTTCTGGATTGTTCTTCGCCTTGGAAATAAACTCCTGTTTCCAAATGGGATCGCCACGAAGATGTTCCCGATTTAAGAAAATCCACCGCACGAATGATTCCGTCAATGTATTTTATTACGGTGATACTGATGTTGTTGTGCAATAGCCTTTAGAGGTCTGTACCCGAAAAAAAATTGACGTATAAATGAAATAAATGTGATTGCAATGGAATACGGAACCTAGTATATGGTCTTATATCCTTGTTTCTTACAAGTTGATGAAATAGTAAATAACTTAACAATCATTTCTACTGTTTGAATACAGGAAAGATAAAATGTTCTTTAAAACTGAAGTGATAAATGTAGTAATTTGAATAAATCCTTTTAAAATATTCTTGTAATTTAGAGCAAATTATGTAGCAGGTACCAAGGGTACTCCTAGTGCTAGACAAGTATTAAAACATTGTCTTAATTATACTGCTTACTACTATGTATTTAGACAATGTATTGATTGCATTCCTCATTATCTATGTAACAACAGGCATATACTTTAAAAGAAACTTAATTGATAATATGGTAAATCTTCAATCCATGTTGAAATGAAAAGTTTTAAATTTTGACTTTTAGAATAAAAGAAACATCATATTACTGAAACAATCTCCAAGCGTACAAGAGCTGTAATGTTTTAGAACTCAGAAAGCTATCATATGCTTCGTCTGTAAGTAATTTTAATGCATTATGTTCAAAGCACTGACGCCAAGAAATGCGATCATACAGTACAATAAACTAAGCTGATCTTCTTCCTTTATTTTTCTTCTTCTTTTCTGTAAACAAACATAGTTGGCTAAAGTTAATTAACTTCAAAAGATGACAGAATATTACAGATTAAGTTGACGGAATATTAGCCTTACACAATGGTGACAGTGTCCTCGTTAATGTGGTTGTTAATCCACTGTAACACCAAGAAGGGGGACCATACAAACCGGAGATGGTCAGTTTTACAACGCTATATCAAGCAAATATACGCTATATTAAGCACAAACCACGTCTTTGTTAGGGATATCCTTAGAAGCAAAATGTTCACAACACGAATTGCCTCAGCTTCGAAATTACTGCCACGGTCAAGGGCTTTAAAAATGTCCCTCCTTTAACATCACACTGTATATTGTATATCCACGATTAATTCAAGAAGAAAGTTCCGAGCTTTGATCGTAGACGAGGTTCATCACAATAGGATGCTCTTCTGACACAACGTGTAACTTTGTTGCACGAGTGAGTGATTATTATACGGAAATGAGTAAGGAACTCTACTCATCATAGTGGCAGCACAAGTCGCCACGTGGAACAGAGACACTCAAAATTATAAACAATATAATCTACCTGCATTGATTGAATTTCATTTCATTTCATTTCACGCTAAATTTGAGGATTCCTCTTTCTAGCTGCGTTCAACCCGCTACATTAAAATATAATAAAGCAAATAAAATAATGTATAAAGATAGATGTAAGCTGTGTATGAACAATGTGTGCATGAAATCTGCAACCATCAATTTCAGTGATGTTGTGTGTGTCATCTAACCTTCAAGGGGTTTACTATTTCATCATTCTGTCAAACTAATACCTGTTCAATTATGTCATCTTCTGGACAGCTGATGATGAAAATGAAATGATAGAACTTTAGCTCAACCCAAGTAATGTGTTAGAAAATCAATTTTGAACGGTTCAGTCATTTTGTTGTGAAAAGGCGACATACAAAGTATATTTTATTTTTAAGGAGTTTGGATTATCAAAAAACTGCTTCGTATGCCTACTCTGCTTCTCAGTAGAGCTCCTTCTTGGCTAAGAGGTGATCGTATGTGCCTTTGACGTGGGAGTCCTTGTTTCGATTCCCGGTGGAAGCTCATGTGGTTTGGATTCCACGTTAATCAGTAGTTCCACGTTTCGTATAGCCTCGCTGTTGAAAGGATACTAAACTCAGAATCAACTCAAATCTGTCTGTCTGTCTGTCTATATGTCTGGAAGACACGCAATCTCAAGAGCTACATGATAGAACACCATTAATTCTGACCAGGATGCAGAGACTCGAAAGATAGAAATCAAGTTCGAAGATATAGATGATCCATCTACGAAAAGTGATTGAAATCAACCATTTCAGGCTATAGAGCAGCCATGTGCAACAGTCGGCCCGCGGGCCATATGCAGCCCGCCTAACCCTGTCTTCCGGCCCACTGGTCAATTATTGAAAACAATAATTATTATAATATTTCTTTTTTGCAAAGCCTGTTAAGAGCGAACTGCAATTTTTCCATCGATCACACAGTGCGAAACGTGCTAACACCTTGAAGACAAGCATTTGGCAAGCGCAGGTATTGCAGGAAACTTCCTTCGGTACAAAGATTGAAAAATGTACGGACAAAGTTCTAAATACATTATTCTGCTCCTCTTTAGTGAGTAAATATTTTGGTTACCAGTATAACAGTTGTTTAGTGTTATTGTGATGTAAATTACGTAGAACATGTTCCATCATTTCATAATATACTATTCAATTGTCGTGAAAATGATACACCTACAGTGAGGCCCGCGACGCCATTTAGTGCTCTGTGATTGGCCCGCTCACTATTCCAAGTTGCACACCCCTGCTATAGAGCAAAAACGATAATAGATAACGAGAAGCTGATTCCTGTAATCGATTAAGCGTTTCAAGAATACATTTCAATTCCAACCTTAACTCTCTACTAAAACCGGAAGTGATAGAAATTTACGAGTGCCAGTCAAAAAATTCCCGGTTGTAGCTCTTTATTACCACAATACAAGTACACACGTATTCAATCGGCTTCAAAGTAGGCACCTTCAGAACACAAATTTGTTCAACCGCTCTTGTTATTTCTGGCAACACAGACGAATGTCTTCTTGTGGTGTCTTTCAAAGTTCAACAGTCACGTTGGCTTTGATCTCTTCTACGGTGGCGAAAGAAATACCTTTGAGGGCCATTTTTAACTCTGGGAAGAACAAAATCCCAGTGGTGCGAAACTGATTTTAAGGCTATCGAAGTCTCTGAAGTAAATTTCCCCAATTTGCACAGTAACTTGTTTGCGTGTTGCTCGAACTGCGGCATTGGACCAACTGATCGTTCAGCTACACTACTCGTACACTGTATGTTAAAACCTGTTCACACTTGTCCAAAATTAGGCAACTCAAGTTCAAAATTAGGCAACTTAAAAACTATATTTTACAACACTCATTCTTATTGCATATAACAAAACTACAGTCCCTGGTTCGATCCCAGCTCGCGCCGTGTAAACTTTGTAGTGGGCAAACACCGTGCTTGAGGGTTTTCTCATGGTCCTCCCATTTTCCCCCAATTTCTTCATTTTACTATTTTCATTCATTTCTCACCATCACCATCTCCTTTAGTCTAACCGGCATAACCATGGGACGTAAAATTTAAAGATTTCATTTTTTTAATTTTTTTTTCAACAAAATTACACCAGAACTACAACAACCTCCCGGGAACTCTTAGACTGTCCGTCGTACTACAACCTTCGGTTTCAGAATTTGTTTCAATACAACATAAATAATAACAAATTAGCTAGGAGTGGTTGTTTAAATCGATTTGGCATTCTAAGAATAGGTACCATCAAAGTGGAAAAAAAAAACAACTATTTCCGGTTTCAACATTAATCGCTAAAGAGCAAAGATGATAGTAGATAAAGATCAACAGCTTTCTGCAATGAATTAAGCGACCGAAATTGCAATGAAATGAATGTTTTAGTTTTACTTTCCATGCTTATGCCGGCTAGGCTAAAGGAGACGGTGATGATGAGAAATGAATGCAATGGTAGAATGAATTGAATGGAAACGGAAGAACCCCAAAATAACCAACGTACACGGTGTTTGTGCACCACAAAGTTAACTTGGAGCGAGCTGGGATCGAACCAGGAGCCCCACGCACCAGGGGTAAACGCCCTACCAATTAGCCACCGCAGATCCTCTTAATCAACTGAAGAATACGATATATTCCATCTCCGTTCTAATCTCTCTACTGGAACCGGAAATGATAGAAATTTACTGCCAATTTCCGTTTCAATATTAAAGAACATATCACACCACACACACAAAAAAAAAAAATCGCGTGGTGTACACGTGACACTGGTACTTGCAACTTATATGGAGTGACGAAAGAACATTTCTGTGTCTGTTCCTAGGTTTGATTTTCGGTAGGGATATTTCTCTCGGACACAAATTTCAATAGTGATTTGGATCTCGCTTTAAACTAGGTGCCATCTCATGTAGCCTCGGAGTTGAAAGTGGACGTTAAATCGCAATCAGCCAACAACACAATCAAAACCAAAAAGTTAAACTAAAGCTTAATTGCCAGTCCAGTAAAAATAAACTTTGCCAAAGTCAGTAACGGATCACGCGTAATTTCATGTACGGGATATAAATAGTAACCATTAAATTCGCCGTTACTCGTGAAGATATTAAAGGATTGAAAACATTAACGAATTTGGCAGGGACTTTTTTTTTTTTTTTTTTTGAAATGGGAAAAGATACATATTATTTTGTTATATGCAAGCAACATTTCTTTGTTACTGTGTGGGTTGCATAGAAGCTAGGGAGTGTTATAGGATTTAAACGAGTTATAGATAAATGTTAACGGATCGAGTTGGCCGAGATAATTCCTTCCTGTGCAATGAGAAAATATACATATTATTCCATTGCAGGCAACCAACATTTCTTTGATTCTTCGCTGGTTGCATAGAAGCCAGGTTTTTATTTGATTTTGAGCTTAGCGTCCTTCCAAGCATCGAGGCCATATGAGTCTTGGACACACAACTTAATGTGAGGCCCAAATCACATCACCTCCCGCCGGGAATCGAACCCAAGTTTTTCACGCTAAAGACGCCTACGGTGAGTTATCGTGTGGAGTAACGGACAAACGAAGAAACATAGTAATCTTGTAATATTTACTACGTGATTCTAGCAATGAAATTTTTGTAGCATTTATAGTGCAATAGAATGAACGGATTTTTTTATTCCACGTCCTAGTGTAATGCTCTTTAGAATAAATAAGGCAAGTAATTAAAGGAAGTGAATGATTATGAGTAACTGGTTTTGAGAATGTAGAAGGAAACGGGACAACTTCAAGAAAGCCCACGGACACAATATTGAAAACAAAATGAAATATTTCAGTTTTACGTCCTACGATTGTGCCCTGAAGGCTAAAGGAGACAGTAATAATGAGAAATGAAAGAAATGGTGGAATGAAGAAAGTAGGAAGAAACGGAAGAATCCCGAGAAGACCCACGCACACGGCGCTCGTCCGCCACAAAACCCGCTTGGCGCGAGCTGGGATCGAACCAGAGACCTCACGCACCAAAAGTGAATGCTCTACCACTGGGACACAAAATTGTCCACAACAAGATCACAAGACCGGGAATCGAATCACGAATCCCTCACACATTAGGTTAACACTCTACCACTAAGTCACCGGGGTACAATTTCACCAAAAAAAAAAAAAGATTTTATATTGCTTCACCAAATGAATGTTCGACTTTTACTTTTAAATAGTCAGCAGAAGTGCCATTTTCGTCCATTATGCATGCTAAAAGAATGTTATTTTAACTTAAGATTTTATATATGGGAAAATATGGCGAATCTAGATAATGCAGAAAGAATACCTTTTAGAAGAACAATTGTACGTTGTAATTGAAAGCCTCGTTTTTCATTTTCTTTGACCCCTTCTACTACGTTTTATTACAATAGTCTCTCTGACAATAATGAAACAATGTAAGTGTCAAATTTAACAATGTAAACAATAAACCCATGTAAAATTCAAATGAGAAGTTCCCTGGATCAGTTGGCTGTCCTAAGCTAACATGGTATATTCCGACTTCAATTTTATGAAACACCACCGCGGCTAAAAGGATCTCCAGAGCGCGATATGCGTGAGTGGGGTGAGGGCTTAGAAACAGCAGTACGCGATCCATCTGGACACAATCCTTTTTCGGAGCGGCGCACACGACGACTCTACAGTTGCATGGTCATGGAACTTGTCGATGCCAGTCACGGCAGAGCAGACGGGAAAGGAATACGCAGCCCTTGTTCTCCTGTATCTCTTCTCTTGTAATCCGCTCGGCTACCACCCTCGCAAGGGATGGAAGGTATGGGTTGCATTTCACATGACCGCTCTTGGCCCACTCCCTTTTCTAACTTTGGAATGAGTGACATCCTTTCCAGTCGACAGCTTCCTGTTTCGACCCCACGTTTTCTTTACTATATGCGAGGAATCTTTGAAGGGGTAGGAGAGAAGAACGGAAATGTAACACAATGTATCCAGCCTGCGGAAATTATCTCTGTATCTACATTTATTTTATATTTCCAGAGTATAGTATGAAGCAGGCACGCACTCAGAAATTTTTGTTGGGTGGTGTCCAAATTTTGGAAGGTTCAATACTTTAAGTCACTATGCCTCTATGTGGCATTGAACGCGTATTATTCTACATCAAAAAAAAAAAAAAAAAAAAAAAAGAAAGAAAGAAAAAAGATAACTGATTGTAAAGAACTAGATTGTTTTTATAAGAGAAAGAAAAATGAAATGTTTGAGTTTTACGTCCTACGTGTATGCCGTGTAAAAGAGACGGTGATGATGAGAAATCAAGGAAATGGTGAAACGAAGTAGGTGGGGGAAACGGGAGAACCCCGAGAAAACTCACGCACACGGTATTTGTCCGCCACAAAGTTCACTTTGGGTGAGCTGGGATCGAACCAAGGATCCCATGCACCATAAGTGAATGTTCTACCACTGAACCACCGCGGCCCCGTGTAAGAAAAAAAGTACGGATGAATTGTGAGATCAAAATATTCATGCTACATCAGTCATTTTCCTGTGAAACAAGTACAGTTTTATTCAGAAAATATACAAATTATGTTGAGTTAGCGAGTTTTAGGGGATCCGGACCCGGTTGTTCCTTCCAGTGGGTGCGCCCGTGGTATGGAGAGTCCTTTAAAACGGCTAAGTTTCCCCGTCCGTCGGTCTGTCTGTCTATAGGTACCAGAGCACAAATGCTAAAAGAGAGTAAGGAATGTTTTTCTTATATGAGCTCAATGTATGAAAACAGGTTATATCTCCTTCTCCCTTCTATTCAGACCAGAAGTGGTATAGGTCAATAACTTCCGGTTTCAATAAATAACGTTGCTCGCCACAGAACAGAAACGGTACTAGATAGCGTAAAAAGCTTACGTCCCTACACTTGTCTTTCTACTGAGACAAGAAAGTGGTTAATTTCTTTCAGTTTTAATATTGATTCCATATTGTGAAAACGATAAGAGATAGGGAAAAGTTGCTACTGATGTCAATGCAATGTCTCAAAGTATAGGCTCCCACTCTGTTTAAACAGAAACTAGTAGAGATCATTCACTTCCAGTTTCAACATTGACCACAACGTAATAAAAATCGTAGCAGTCAGCGGGAAGCGGTTTTCTTAAATATATTCTGCCTCCCACTCTTGTTTCTCTCCTAAAACTGAAAGTGCTTGATTTCTATCACTTTCGGGGAGACAGGGGGCACGATCGTTCAGTGGTATAGCGCTTTCCTCTGAGTTGTGGTGCCCCTAGTTCGATCTCCATCCAAGCGAGTTTGTGGTGGACAACAGCGTGTCCGCGGGTTTTGTCTGGGTATTCCCGTTTCCTCTCTCATACTCATGCCACCAATTATTCTATCGTCATTCAATTGCTTTAATCATCCGTTTTCCCTTAACCCAAAGGTATGATATAAACTACAGATCGATTTGAACCATTTTTTCTGTACTTATTTTAACAGGACGATTGATTAAACTGAGCCCCCTCGCCTCTCACTATTCGAGGTGCTTATTTATAGTGATGTTTAGTATATTTTGGTCCAGTGCTAAATCTCGAAGAAAGAAATAGGCGTAGGATTCAGCCTGTTGATGTGTTCTTTAGGCCGTGGAAAAACTTCTTGAGACATTTTTCTGAGACAGTCCTTCTCTACGACTATAACATAAATTTACATATCCGTAATATTATTATTAAGATAAAACACTGATTCATAATCAGTTTTCTTCTTCCAAATTTGCAAATATTATTAAGTGTGTGTGGCACAAAAGAGGTTATTTGGATGAAAAAAAAAACACCTGCGTTTGAAAATCCGATAACATTTTGTTTCAAAGATTGTGCAACATTTTGCGATTTGTGCACAGTTCTTGTCGTAAGAAGGTGTGCGTGATGTAAACAAGGTCTATACATCACACACTTTTTTTTACGAAATATTATTACTGTAAAACGTTTTCTCAATAAATTCATAATTGTAGCAATTGAGGATATATATGAAGTTCTGACATAAGTGAGAGACTAGAGACCTCACCATAAATAAGCACCCAGAATAGTAAGAAGTGCAGAGACGCACTTTAATCAAGTATCCCATTAAAATAAGTACAGAAACGGGTTTCAAATCGGTCTTCAACCTTCTCGCAGTAACCCCTGCCAACTATGATTGTCCTTGGCTAACTGCAGAGCATTTCAAACCAGAAGACTTTTGTAATTGCAATCACCACATTAGATCTGTCATTTTGAATTTCGCAATTTTGACGTCAGATTCTGAATCAGATGTCCTAAAATCCCCCTGGCAGTATGTTTTCTTATACATTAAATGATTATTTTCTCTCTATGCTCGGGGACCACCTCTAACGTTCAACGGGTGGTTTCTACCCTTAAACCCCACCATTGACGAAATAAAAAAAAATGCGTGTCGATGATTTTTTGATGTTCTACAAGTATGCAAAGTTTCATTCAAATCCGTGATTTACACTTCCCTAAGTCTCCTTTTCAGTATGACAGTATAGATTATTAGTATTACTGAATCGTTTCAAAATTATTCCTTTTTTTCTAAGCACAAAATTTGTACTTTCTTTACGGGTTATTTTATTCGGCGATGTCATCGCAGTTCCAAGTTGCTAAGATTCTTTTCTCACTGAATTTTGAGTGAGTGGGTATTCACAGACACGGTGACTGTAAATACAACGTGTCGTTTTATACATGTACCGAGCATATGTAAAACGTATTATACATGTAATAGCTAACATCATACAAGACAGATAACTGTTGATAATATTTTCACTACTATGGCGAGCAAATTTTCCTCACCTGAAGAATTCCTTTTATGTTGATACTAGCTGTAAGCACACATTTTGGCCGGGTTTTCAATCAGAACCTGGATGAAACAGTAATAATCTGTCATTCTTGATCTTATTTCAAAATCTGGTCAAAAACAGGGGAAGACGAATGTTCTTAAAGGATTTTCACACAACCATTCAATTCCCGGATATTTATTCTCTGTTGTTAGACCTCCTTCGTGGCTAAGCAGTTAGCGTACGCGTCTTTGGCGTGGGAGACCCAGGTTCGATTTCCGGAGGGAGCTTATGTGGTTCGGATTCCACGTTAATCAGTAGGTCCCGTCTCATATAGCCTCGCTGTTGAAAGAGACGTTAAACTGAAAATCAACTCATTATTCTCTGCTGTTATATAACACGCATAACCAATATATAATGTGGGTTGCATACATGTCAGATGTTTTCTAGAAACAGCTAGAAACATGTATACATTTTGGCATACATTTTGACCATCTGCAAATCCTTCCCCAGTCGAAAGTCGTACACGATTATATCTGGGAAGAACTGTGTACAAAACTTAGTAGGTCTAGGAGAATAGTTTCTGTGCGAAAAGCTGAGGACACGCACACACAAATAAGCCAATCCATTCTGTGCGAAAAGCTGATGACGTACTCACACACAAAGGAGCCAATCCTTTCTGTGCAAAAAGCTAATGACACACACAGACAAAGGAGCCAATCGTTTCTGTTCGAAAAGCTGATGACACAAGCGGACATCATTACATTACATTTTAAGTTGATAGAGATAGCATGTTCTAAACTTGATAATAAATATGTATACAAGACATACAAATTTTTGTATACTAGCAAGAAAGTGTATTTTTCTTTTAATACAAAGGGTATGAAATCATGCATTATTGTTGCAAAACATAAAGAATGCAACTATATTATATTTCATTTTTATCTTTTCTACTTCTTGGGTTATAAAGTGGTATTTTTGAACTACGATGTACTTAATGCACCAAATATATATATATATATATATATATATATATATATGTGTGTGTGTGTGTGTGTGTGTGTGTGTGTGTGTGTGTTTGAATATCGCATGCTTATGATTTGTCGTTCATACATTGGTTATATACATGATAAGCAAGTAGAATTACTCAAAAGTGTCCAAGTTCATAAAAAAAATAAATTGCTGCTGAAGTACGAAATAAAGTAAGATAATTGTTCCTATGATATCAGACCAGTAAGCGAGTGAGGTAATGTCTGCAAATTCTCTTTTTTTCAAACTGCGTTCGTGGAAACAACCTTCTTATCACTACATTTTGAAGTGTCTTTCTTATCTTTATATGCACAGTATAATATATGATATCCATCCATACATAACAAGAATGCATTCACGCCATATAAGAAATCATTATATAGCGAACATTACATCATAACGTACCTTGCACATCATAGCACGGTCCTCAGGTATTTACAACGGTCGTCAATTTTTAGTGCAGCTTTTTTTTTTAATGTGAAAAAGGACTTTCAAAATGAAGAGAAATTTGTCGCCTCCAGAGCTTTCCGGTGATTAGTGTGAGGGTTATAAAAGTGAATGGACAGTCATAGAGTACCCAAGCTACTTTAAAAGAAAGAAAAAAGAGAAGTGCTGATTCTGTCTTTCCTTTGAGACTGTGATATCTAGAGATTATATATATATATATATATATATATATATATAATGATCATAATCTTCTTTAAGACGTGGATATATTTTACACACTGTTTAAGCTTCAGAACAGTACCACCCAAGTAAGAGAGATTTTTTTTTCTTTAACTGAAGTAGTTATGGCTTAATTCTTTCTCCATCTCATGCTCCACGGGAACAAAGTAAAGTTCTGAGTTAGATTAAGCTTTCGAATGGTGTAAAGAGTATGCGATTTAATGTTGTACAGAACAAACTTTAGAGAGTTAACCAGACAAAATAACTTTGGAGTTATTATTGAATACATATTGTTGAATATATGCAGGGTGTTCCGGAAGGAAACGACAAACTTCACACACACGTTCTTCACATCAAAACAAGATTAAAGATTATTTCGCACTTTGCTGAGAAGTGAATAGTTTCGGAGATACAGGCAGTTTTAGGCAATTTAGCGATAATGATGCCAGACTGGCTACACTGCGACCATCAAGAAATAACTCAGTCAACGTTAAACAACAAGAAATGTGTGAATTTATCTCAGCAAAGGGCAAAATAAACTTTTCTGTTGTTTCGATGAGAGGAACATGTGTGCAAAGTTTTTCGGTTTCCTCCAGAACATCCGGTATATTTAGACTGAAGGTAGTTCCGAAAATATTGGTTTCACAAGAAAGCACACCAAGGAAGAAAGCATTTACATGTCATGTCATATTTGTATACACAAGATACGAAAAACTGGCCCTGCGTAGCGTAGTCGCTAACGCTCTCGTGTTCGGTGCGAGCGGTCCCGGGTTCGGTTGCCGGTGGGGGCACTCGGTCGAGAAAGTGTAAAAAGCTTTTTCAGGCCAATCATACTGAATGAGTTTTTTCTACCTTTTCTTCATTCGCACTAGGCAAATGTTGGGGTGGTACTTAACTTATAGGTCTCAGGCCGCTTTCTTCCTTCCCCAATCCTTTCTTCCTTCCCTTTTCCCGGATAGTGTGCTTGTCGAGGGACGTCATCCCGCACACGTGATGGGCTAAATGGCCTCAGATGCCGAAAGCCCAGAAATCTAAATCGTAAATCTTAATATACGAATATATATATATATATATATATATATATATATATATATATATATATATATATATATATATATATATATATGTGTGTGTGTGTGTGTGTGTGAAGTCAGATGAAGATGTTACACAAAGTGCTGTAAGAGTCTTCCTTGAACGTCTACACAGAACTGAATACGAAGTTGCACCTTTCTGAAGGTGACTACGAGATCCTCTGATGCCAGAGCCTGGACATCTCGCCGTATATTATCCCAAAACTCAACCTGTTTGCATAGTTTGTTCATGTAGACATGCTGGTCTTGATTATGCACAGAAAAAAATGCAAGCAGGCTAACAATTGGTGACTTAGGAGGTCATATTCCTCGTGAAATTACTTTGTCTGGATAAAACGATTCAACAGAATATCGATACAGTTTTGCTATAAATTGAAAGGAATCCTGCGCAGCAGTCTCTTTTCATGTTTCCGCCTCTACTTTTCCATGGATTAATTAACTTTATATAAAAACGTAAACGAAACCCCTGGAATATTTACAACACCAAATTAATATTATCGGGACCAATTTCAACTGAGACATACGTTACATACATATAAAGGGTTGTTGTTGTTGTGTTTGAGTTCTTAACGTCTCGTTCAGCAGCGAGGCTATATGAGACGTGGACCTACTGATTAACGTGGAATCCGATCCACATGAGCTCCCGCCGGGAATCGAACCCGAGTCTCCCACGCCTACATATAAAGGGTGTCTTAATCAAAAGTAGCTGTAATAAAGGAAATATTTATACATACTATACATATTCTGGCGGAGCATTTTCGTTGTTTAGTTAGTATATGAAGCAAACGCAGATATATCTTTGAGTCAGCAGATAGCAAATCAAAATAAAAACTGTTCCCTTCAACATGTAGAACCAAATTTTAAATTTAAGCTTTGTGTAAAATTCTGAATAAACATTATAATATAAAAAAAAAACTACAGAAGGGCTAATTTACTTTTGGGGATAAATTTATATCGAACAATTCTCTCAAATACGATTCAGGCAATTTTCTTCATATTTAATTAAGAACCGTACAGTATGGCATAATTACAAGTCCTACGTCTCACAATATTTGAAATGGACATTCCCTTTACTGGAAATGAATAATAGTGTCGTAAAAGTGATGTATTGTTTCGAATCTCGTCTCGAAAATTCTGTATCGTTCTGTCTCGTCTCGCAAGCAATCCTATTCTCAACCAACCTACCCAACATCCAGTCCCCCTTTTTTTTTTTTTTTCAGTAATGAAGTCCTCACAATATTTTCTTCGTGTCAGCGCTTATACCATGTGGTGAAATTTGAAAGTTTTGTACAACTCTGAATTATCTGAAAGAAGAAACAACCAAGAATGCTGGACTTTTGTATGCATAAAGAAATCAGTAACTTTTTTGTGAAAGAATTGTAGAAAAAGTTGAAACAGTCTGTAAGAGTTTGTTTGTGTCCCTTTCTAACTTCAGTCCAATGTTACACATGTTGTAAGTCCTATCACGTTTCCTCTAGCTTCTTTCAGGTAATCCAAAATCCCTTCGCAAGGGCTTGGCAACACTGACAATGGAGGTGTAAGTGTACGAGAGGGGAAGCTGGAATGATTTGTATTCCCCCCGTAGGAAACAAGTGAAGGGAAGTAATCGAGTTCTGGAAGACGCCCGGGCACTTAATTATAGCAGAGGTGGAGTCAAGTTAATGCTGCAGTCAGTGCAGAGTCCTCTCTTGTTTCTCCCTCCATAGAACCTAGAGAAAGGTAATGCTTCAATGGCTGCTTCAGTAGTCGTCCGGAACATGAAAATTTTGGTTAGCAAACGGTCTGTAGGTTTTCCAAGAATGCAGGAAGGAAACAGCAATAAATTTTCCACTCTGAAAGGTCAAGTTCTTGAAACACAATTTGACCATAAAAATTAACTTTGTACCTAGCAATGAAAATACTTGTGAAAATTATTTATATGTTGCAATGCGTTTAGTGGATAAATAAAACATAATTTTAAGATTACACAATAGTAAAGAGCATAGCGAGAAAGTGTTAACAACATCCACTAAATTACCTAAGAACCAAAGAAAACTGTACTTAAAAATTATATTTCTTTATCATCAACTGGCAAGCACTTTGTTTCAAATTGACAAGGCCCTCCAAGTTGTATAACATTGTCGCATTGACCACTGTAGCATTGGTATTTGTAACATAAACCACTGGCTTTCTTTATAAGCATAACCGATATATTTTAATTGTTTCGCCACACCGCACAAAAACCAAGCACGCCTTCCTCACTAAGCATTGTCCTCTAACTATATGTATTTGATGCATTTTCAAAGTAAGTAATGCACAGGTATTCCAATTGGTTGCCTACCTGTTTCATGGATCACCGGTTCATGGAGAGGTTACCCTCAAGCTAAGTGTATCAGAGGTAAGAATTCCCTCAGTATAGCACGGACGGGCAATTTGATTGGTACCGAAACTGTTTCCTGGATACTTGGCTCACGAAGCATTGTTCTCAAATTAAGTGTGTCAGACGTAAGAATTCCCGAAGCGTAACAGTTATAAGCAATCGGATTGGTATATAAGTCGTTTCCTAGCCACTTGACTCTCGAAGCGTTCTCTCAAGCTACGTGTGTCAGACGTAAGAATTAACTTACCTCTGATGCGTAGGGTCGTTGGTTAGATCCCGGTCAGGTAAGATTGTGGTGGACAGCATCGT